>NW_027461725.1:663020-994530 GCF_050947455.1 Rhinoderma darwinii
GGCCTCTGCCATTACTAAAGAGCCAGGCAACGGGGAGCTTTGCTTACTGTGTGTTACTCCTCCCGCTGCTTCCGGCTCAATGCCGAGAAACAGCGGGAAGCACAGCAACGGCCCCCCCCGCCCCCCTTAACTCCTCCCCGTCCCTCCTTCAGCTCCTTCAACTTTCCCTGACCTCGTAACATTAACCCTTTCCCTACCAGGACGGTCATGTCGGCTTCCCTTAAGCCTGCAGCTGCGTCCAGCCTCTTCTAGAGGGAGACAAGGGACTGCAAAATGGAAAATAGGCATCCACCAACTTTACAGACAACTTGTTCTCCTTGCTCCTACAACCTCCATCCTTGCACAGTTTGTTATTCTTCCAGGTAACATAGTAACAAATCCAAATTGCTGCTCTCTTTGTAGGCAAGCAAGGGTTTGTTGCAACTGCAATTCTTACTTCTTCTTGAAATGTAGGGACCACAGTACATTCCATCACATCCATCTAGTGTACACAGGTAGGTCCATTGTGACGGGCGGGCGGGCGGGCTGGCTGCTTTAATGGCTGTTTGCTGTTCCCCTACTCCACTCCACTATTTGACTATGGTGCTGCATCAATCAGTGGCTGGCTCAGGTGCAGCTCTTTAACCTACCTAGGAGGGAGGGCGGAGAGAAGACAAGGAAGGTGAATGAGCTGTTCCAATGTGAAATGCCGGAAACACAGAAACACAGACGACACAAAACAAGAGGTGGCAATGTATTAATTAATTGCATTTAATAAATTAGCTCATTATCACACATGACTGTACAAATGCATTGTCCAACAGGTGTTGAAATAATGGGATTAAAAGGGGAGATCCCATCCGAAAGACAAAAACAATGGCAAACACAAAAAGCACTTTTGGAATCTGATTTTAGTAAACACATAAGGAAAGGGTGCACCGGTCCTGGAAATACTGCAATACCAGGTCAATGCGTGGAGTGGACAGAGCAAGCTCTATTTCCATCTCCCTGTTCTAAAAATCCATTTAATATATGGTCCCCAGATAGGGGACGTATCAGATATTAAACTGATAAGAACAGATACTACACTTGATCTTAGCCAAAAGGCCGAGAAGCGATAACCCGAACGTGCCGCGCGTTTTGCTTCTTTTGCTTGCACCACAATGCAGTGCTGAAAGAGGAGGAATCGACATAAAAACGCCTTCCTGGCAACGCCCAAATGCCCTCCTGCCGTGCAAACACTGGCAGCAGCAGCAGCAGCAGCAGCAGCAGTAAGTGCATGCCCACTGCCACCCCTTCTCCTTTCACACCTTGTATCAGCTTTAATCCAGTCCAGTGCTGCCTGCTGAGCAGCACTGACCAACACTGCCTGGGCCCAGGCTTTTATCTCTGAGGCCCCATTATGATGTCAGAAAGCTGGCTCTGGCTCCTGAGGTCTCCACTATGACACGTGCAAAGTTCCGTCTGA
Source organism: Rhinoderma darwinii (assembly GCF_050947455.1). NCBI lineage: Eukaryota > Metazoa > Chordata > Amphibia > Anura > Rhinodermatidae > Rhinoderma > Rhinoderma darwinii. The sequence goes on from NW_027461725.1 coordinate 664,468, forward strand.
ACTTTATATAAGACGGTGCGGCTCAGTCAGTCACTCAGTGTTGCCTGAGAGGGCAACACTGCAACAGCCGGCCCCCAGGCTGTCTTTTTTTTGCACAGCTAGTTGCCTCCAGGAGGCCACAAGAGGGAGACAAGGGACTGCAAAATGGAAAATAGGCATCCACCAACTTTACAGACAACTTGTTCTCCTTGCTCCTACAACCTCCATCCTTGCACAGTTTGTTATTCTTCCAGGTAACATAGTAACAAATCCAAATTGCTGCTCTCTTTGTAGGCAAGCAAGGGTTTGTTGCAACTGCAATTCTTACTTCTTCTTGAAATGTAGGGACCACAGTACATTCCATCACATCCATCTAGTGTACACAGGTAGGTCCATTGTGACGGGCGGGCGGGCGGGCTGGCTGCTTTAATGGCTGTTTGCTGTTCCCCTACTCCACTCCACTATTTGACTATGGTGCTGCATCAATCAGTGGCTGGCTCAGGTGCAGCTCTTTAACCTACCTAGGAGGGAGGGCGGAGAGAAGACAAGGAAGGTGAATGAGCTGTTCCAATGTGAAATGCCGGAAACACAGAAACACAGACGACACAAAACAAGAGGTGGCAATGTATTAATTAATTGCATTTAATAAATTAGCTCATTATCACACATGACTGTACAAATGCATTGTCCAACAGGTGTTGAAATAATGGGATTAAAAGGGGAGATCCCATCCGAAAGACAAAAACAATGGCAAACACAAAAAGCACTTTTGGAATCTGATTTTAGTAAACACATAAGAAAAGGGTGCACCGGTCCTGGAAATACTGCAATACCAGGTCAATGCGTGGAGTGGACAGAGCAAGCTCCCATTTCCATCTCCCTGTTCTAAAAATCCATTTAATATATGGTCCCCAGATAGGGGACGTATCAGATATTAAACTGATAAGAACAGATTTTTTTTTAAGTTGGCTACCCCCTCGCGGGGGTGTCAATGATTTATTACTTAAAATTCAAAAAACATTTACAATAAATTACAGCTTTTTACAATGAATTACAGTAATAAAATCAATTTACATAAAAACACATAAAAGGGGACATGGTGGCAAATTCTTATATATTGGAGTTCCATTCTTTTACAAACCATTTATTTGAAAGGGTGGCATTTCTTTTTTTATCTAATAAATAATAAATGTACATCTCGCTAAAACAAAGACCTAAAACATCGTCAACAGATAAAACATCGTGCTTAAAAATCAGGATGTTCCTGGCCTTCCACAGAGCTTCTTTTACGCAGTTCATCGTCTTCCATGCAATAGTCTTTTGGTTCGCGGTTGGGCATCCAAAGAGTCCATATAAAATCATTTCGTAACTCAAGTCCTTTAGGTCTGCCATCTTCTTCATTAGAGGGAATATCTTTATCCAAATATGTTTTGTAAAATCACAAGTCCAAAAAATATGACGCACTGTCTCCTCAGCCTGGCAGCCTTCCCTCGGACAGACGGCAGACCTCGTGAATCCTCTCCTGAATTGGAATGCCCGGCATGGAAGACATTGATGAACGCAGCTCCAGGCCAGGTCCATCTGTGTATTAAAAAGATAAAACACATTAACCATTTTGAAGATAAAAGCACAGCGTTCATTATTAAAATTTTCAATATTAGTGACGACTTCATTTCCTCTTATGTCTTTTATAAGTTTCTTACTGTTTATCATGTCATTAAAATTTTTCCCTTTAAAATTAAACAAGGCCACTATTTTCTCTAAAATCACGTAATTTGCTGGTAGATTAAAAGCATAAGGTGAGGTTAAAATCAATTTCAAACCACCCCATCCTTCGCATAAAAAACCCAGTATTAAAACGTAGAAAATAAGACCAATGATGTTGTTTAAAAAGAGAATTAAGACAGAAACAAAAGTACTTGATTAAAAGAAACCTATTAAAATCTGGAAAGTCTTTGCCACCCTTTGGTTTGATTTTCATTACCGTCTCACGTTTAAGTTTCTCCATTCTGGAACTCCAAAAGAAGGTAAAACAAGCTTTAGTAATTTTTCTTAATAAAACCGTGGGAGGAGGGAAAACCATGCTTAAGTATAAAAGCAAAGGTAAAATTATCATTTTAATTATTAAAATTTTTCCCTCCATGGTAAGCTTCCTCATGTTCCACATGCATATTTTTTGATTTACCTTCTGCGCCACCATGTCCCAACTGATAAAACCATTGTCGTACCCACTGAAGGAGACACCTAAAATTTTAATATTATCAGACACAGGAACCGGTATATCTCTAAGAGCCATGCTTCCTATGTTTAAAATATGACTCTTGCTGAAGTTTACTTTAAAACCGGAAGCACAGCAATAAAACTCGATTTGCCTAAGGGTTCTCTGAAGCGACAGGGCGTCCCTACATAAAACCGCCACATCATCCATGTACCCCACTGCTTTGGCCTCTACGCCGCCTCCCCCGGGCAGGGGGACTCCACGGATACACTTATCGCGGCGAATTGCGCATAACAGAGGCTCCAATGCACATATAAAAAGCAGTGGGGACAAGGGACACCCCTGCTTCACCCCAGAGTTTAAAAATACGTCCTGTGTCTTAAAACCATTCACTAAAATTTTGCTGGTGCATTCTCTGTAAAAGGCTTTAATAGATAATAAAAATCCTTCAGGTATACCCATACGTTCTAAAACCTTAAAAAGATAAAAATGAGAGACACGGTCGAACGCCTTCTCAAAGTCTATAGATAAAATGGCTAATTTACCTTTTCTAGACCTCGTGTCCTCAATCACGTCTTTTATTAGGTTTAAATTATCCCAGATGCTGCGGCCTGGCACCCCACACACCTGGTCAGAGTGTATAATGTGGGGTATTATGGCTTTTAATCTATTTGCACATATTTTAGCCATAATTTTATAGTCGCTATTTAGAAGGGTTATTGGTCTCCAATTCTTTAAAACTGCGATGTCACCCGTCTTATACAGCAGGGAGACCTCACCCTTCCGCCAGGACTTAGGCAGCATCTTGGAATTAAAAACATCAGAAAAAAGGTTAAAAAGATCCTCTTTTAAAATGTCATAAAATTTTACATAAAACTCACTGGGTATACCGTCCGGTCCGGGAACTTTCCCTGTTTTAAAACTCTTAACAGTTTCTAAAACCTCCTGCTCCGTCAGCTCCTGTAATAAAAAATTCTGGGAGACAGGGTCTAAAACAGTAGTAATCTCCTTCAGTGAGTCACGCATAAAATTATGATCCACAGTCTTAACATTAAAAAGGTCAGTGTAAAACTCATGAACTTTACTTAAAAGACCCTGTACATCTGACACCCCTTCTATATTTTTGATAATTGCCTTTTTGTTATTTATTTTCTTAAAAAAGTACCTGGAGCAGGTCTCGTTCTCCTCCACATGTTGTATTTTTGAACGGAATATAATCTCTTTACCTTTCTGCTCCAGGCACTGGGCTATCTCCTTTTTCAAATTGGTGATGTCATCTTTAACGTCTATGTCATGATCTTGCATTTTGTACAGGGTCTGCAGACGGGTATTGAGAATTTTAAAAAAAGCGTATTTCTCTTTGGCTTTCGCCACGCTTTTCTTAATAAAAAAGTCTTTTATTTTCTTTTTCATTTTCTCCCACCATGCACTGATGGGAGTACGTGTGTCTCTTACCCGCCTGCTTTCTTGGTAAAATTCAATAAAATCTGCTAAAACCTGTGGATCGTCTAAAAGGGAAACATTCATCTTCCAGGACTTTTTACATACAATATTATTAAGATCATGCTTTACTTTAAAAGATAAAAGCCTGTGATCTGAAAACACATTGGTTAAAACTTCACAATTAAAAGGCAGTAAATTTTCAGAACAAAAGATAAAATCAATCCTGGAGCTACAGGTGGCGTTGCTCCAGGTAACGCCGGCTTCCTCTGGACTGCTCCTGTTACATTCTTTGTATATGTCTTTTAATTTAAAATCAGTCACGATATCCTTGAGCAGTCCAGAGGTCTTGTCATAGTTCCTACTCGTACTGTTGGTAAGCCGGCGTTCTCCTCTCAGGATACAATTAAAATCACCTGCGAGGATAAAAGGCTCAGATGTGTTGATAAAAAGCGGTAAAATCTCCAGCATCCTCGCTCTTTCGTTCTTTTCTGGTGATCCGTAAAAATTTAAAAACTGCCACTTTACACCATCAATAAAAGCTTTAACCATTAAAATACGTCCTGGTAAGATTTCTTGAATAAAATCAATTAAAACGTTTCCCTTAAAAAGAATGGCGACCCCTGCTGATCTGGACTCGTTGGATCCAGACCAGACGGATGGACCATACTTCCAATCCTTTTTGTAATTTTCATATCTCATTGTGTGGGGAATGCCGCACTCCTGCAGGAAAAATACAGAGGCTGCCAGGCAAGATAAAAAATTGAAGAGAGCAACCCTTCTCACTTTTGACTTGGCGCCCCTCACGTTGAGGGAGATTCCCATGAGCTCAGACATCGTGGAGAGTTAAAGCAAAATTCTGATTTTAAAATAATAAATAATAGGCGTACTTAAAATCAGATTGCTCCTCCACCAGCAATACCCGAAACCTCACTTGAACTCATGGCCCCGCCCTCATCCGACTCAACTGAAAAGAGGGACGAGGCAGGAGAAGAACTACTGTCGCTGAGAGCTGAGCCAGCAACACTCACCTCGTACACGGGGAGCCCAGACTCGCACAGCCTCACCTGGGTCTCTCTCGGTTGACCGACTGGGTCCATGTCTGGTGGGTCCCCCAAGGGCCCCGCCTCTCCCCCCTGGGCCCGTGAAGGCCGGTCTAGAGGGGGAGGTTGTGCGCAAGGCGGGGTGTCCGATAATACGGAGGGAGCAGTGCCCGTCCTCCTCACCAGTGCAGGCGAGGAGGGGGTCCCAGGAGGAGCCACATCTTTCCGCACGGACGTATCCATCTGCTCCTCCCCTGTCTCCCTCCTACTGGCACGTTCTTGCTTCCCCTTTTTACGGGGACCCACCTGTACCCAGTTTTCTCCTTCCGAGTCGGTCTCTAGAGACCCAGGATTAGGAGCAGGCCCGGCACCGCCTGAGCAACCAGCCGTCTGGGATGCCACAGATTCATCGATGGCCTGCTTCCTCTTGGCCTGCCGTTTTTCCTTGGCGCTGGGCTCCATTTTATCCCCTGAGGTTACTGGCTGAGAGGCACCTGTTTTCGCTTCGGCTGGCCGTACCCTTGAAGCCCAGGTACCTCTCTGCTCTTTCGCCGCAACAGCTTGTTCTCCTCCTTGAGGACGGGACTGCTCTGCTGGTGGAGCACGTGGGGGCACCTCGGGTTGCTCATCTTCTTCGCCTCGGTACCTATGTGGACAAGCATAATAAAGATGACCAGTTTTTTGACAAAAATTGCATTTTTTCTCTCCTGTACATTCTCTCATTGTGTGTTGTTTACTTCCACAGTTCCTGCAGGTGACATCGCAGTTAAAACTGGTATGTCCATAGGTACCGCAGGCCCTGCAGAAGTTTGGCATTCCTGAGAAATAGAGGTCGCCATTCACATTCCCAAGTTTAAAACGAGCAGGTGGTAGCTTCGTTTCTTGGGTGGAGGGGTCCTTTATTAGCGTAACAATAAATTTCCATTTGACGGTCCACACACCGCACTCGTTCATAACTCTCCCCAGCAGCTTAACGTTCTTAAAGTATGCAGCAAGAAACGCTGCCACTTCCTGATCTTTCACGTATGGGGAATACATTTTAATCACTACGAGTTTGGTTACTTCAAAAGCGTGTTCAATTACCTGGACTCCCAAGGCCATGAGTTCACCTTGTTGCCTCTCAGCTTTTCCCATGGCATCACGGAGGATTCCTTCTCCCATAAAGGTTACATCGTACACTCCACGCCTTGGGTAGTCCTGGATCGCCAAAATCTTGTTCTTGTGGACCGCCAACCGCTTTTCCAAAATATCGTGGACAAGGAACTTGAGACCACGAGGACCGCCTCCACCCTCTGCCAAGATAAATCTTGCAGTATTCCGCAACCGGGCGTATACCGGCACCGCATCAGGTCCGCCTGCCATTTGCGTGGCCAGGTCGGTACCGCACAGCTTGCGCTGCGCCCTTTGGGTTCAAGGAGACACACCAAAGGGCTGGGGGGGGATCGCAACTCGTTGCTCAGGACTAAGCCTCTCTCCCAAATAGCAGCACGGGGGTGAAGTCCAGGCGAACCTGGACGATCCCCCGAGGCCGAGAGAGAGGGTACCTGAGCACCTTCTGACTAAAAACCTCCTGTATAAATACACTTGGTCTTAGCCAAAAGGCCGAGAAGCGATAACCCGAACGGGCCGCGCGTTGACCGAGCCTGCCCAATACTGCTGTTCACCCCTTGCAGCGATTCAGCCTACTCCTAGGCAATTCCATGGGGCCCTGCAGGCTCACACACACTCACAGCTACTAAGCGGGAGGTGAATAAAGGCCGGAGAGGAAGCAAGACAGGATTTGCTTCTTTTGCTTGCACCACAATGCAGTGCTGAAAGAGGAGGAATCAACATAAAAACGCCTTCCTGGCAACGCCCAAATGCCCTCCTGCCGTGCAAACACTGGCAGCAGCAGCAGCAGCAGCAGCAGTAAGTGCATGCCCACTGCCACCCCTTCTCCTTTCACACCTTGTATCAGCTTTAATCCAGTCCAGTGCTGCCTGCTGAGCAGCACTGACCAACACTGCCTGGGCCCAGGCTTTTATCTCTGAGGCCCCATTATGATGTCAGAAAGCTGGCTCTGGCTCCTGAGGTCTCCACTATGACACGTGCAAAGTTCCGTCTGAACTTTATATAAGACGGTGCGGCTCAGTCAGTCACTCAGTGTTGCCTGAGAGGGCAACACTGCAACAGCCGGCCCCCAGGCTGTCTTTTTTTTGCACAGCTAGTTGCCTCCAGGAGGCCACAAGAGGGAGACAAGGGACTGCAAAATGGAAAATAGGCATCCACCAACTTTACAGACAACTTGTTCTCCTTGCTCCTACAACCTCCATCCTTGCACAGTTTGTTATTCTTCCAGGTAACATAGTAACAAATCCAAATTGCTGCTCTCTTTGTAGGCAAGCAAGGGTTTGTTGCAACTGCAATTCTTACTTCTTCTTGAAATGTAGGGACCACAGTACATTCCATCACATCCATCTAGTGTACACAGGTAGGTCCATTGTGACGGGCGGGCGGGCGGGCTGGCTGCTTTAATGGCTGTTTGCTGTTCCCCTACTCCACTCCACTATTTGACTATGGTGCTGCATCAATCAGTGGCTGGCTCAGGTGCAGCTCTTTAACCTACCTAGGAGGGAGGGCGGAGAGAAGACAAGGAAGGTGAATGAGCTGTTCCAATGTGAAATGCCGGAAACACAGAAACACAGACGACACAAAACAAGAGGTGGCAATGTATTAATTAATTGCATTTAATAAATTAGCTCATTATCACACATGACTGTACAAATGCATTGTCCAACAGGTGTTGAAATAATGGGATTAAAAGGGGAGATCCCATCCGAAAGACAAAAACAATGGCAAACACAAAAAGCACTTTTGGAATCTGATTTTAGTAAACACATAAGGAAAGGGTGCACCGGTCCTGGAAATACTGCAATACCAGGTCAATGCGTGGAGTGGACAGAGCAAGCTCTATTTCCATCTCCCTGTTCTAAAAATCCATTTAATATATGGTCCCCAGATAGGGGACGTATCAGATATTAAACTGATAAGAACAGATTTTTTTTTTTTTTTTTTTTTTTTTTTTTTTTTAACCCTCAGAGGTAAAAATATAAGTTCAATATATTTTTTGCACCTCAAACACTTTCACCAAACGTACACTCTGTATTTAGTGCGTTTCTTTAAGCTCATCATCGGGTCAATGATTTTTCTTTTTTAAACATATTTATTTACATTTACAATTAAACAAAAAGGCATACAATCCCATCCCCTTAGTCTAAACCCTTCACTGCACCCACCATTTATACTTTAACTACATACCTCCACTTCAAAAATTTCCAAATACCCTCTGCATCTGCTTCCCCAAACCTTTTCTTGTCCGACAAATATACCACATACATTCTATCCAAAATCATCCTCAAACACCCTTCTACCGTCACTTCCTTTCTTCTAAAGACATACAAATTCCTTACATCCCACAAAACTTCTTTAATGATTGCTAACATAATACACCACACCCTCTGTTTTTTCCTATCTAACATTCCCAACCCAAACATTATTACCTCAAACGACAGTTTTTTAACCCCAACCACCTCTTTACACAAAGGACTCACACCCTTCCACACTTCCTGAGCCACATCACAATTCCAGAATAAATGTAAAATATTTTCACACCCTCCACACCCCACTCTAGGACATGCTTCACTCCTCCCAATCCCACGATTTCTTTGAAACTCTCTCACAGGCAACGCTCCATGCATACTTTGCCATACAATCTCTTTCTGTCTATTTGTTATCCCATCCGTTTCCAAACTCTTCCATACTCTCCCTACATTCGCCCTTCTCACCATATTTATAGGACACTGCACTTCTTTTCCTTCAATACAGCTCAACATCTCTTTTTTATTTCTCAACACATCACCCTTCCCCAACAACTCATAGCTTTTCAAAAACTTTTCCACATACAGATACCACTTTGGACATATAAGTGCATACGGCACTCTTAAATCTCTCCCTATCCATCCTAATCTGCATAACACACTCCCACTCAGATATCTTACCATACATGCAAATTTCCAATCACCTCCCATCATCCTTCTTACTGCAAACACACTATTCACTCCCAAATATACCTCAATATTAGGAAACCCCATTCCCCCATTCTTTACACTTTTCCTCACAGTCTCTCTCTTCACTCTCTCCATCTTAGAACCCCAAAAAAATACCATCAGCACTCTATTCAATCTTCTCAGCATCATATACCCTGGCGGAAAGACAAAAGCAACATACAACAAAATTGGTAAAATCACACTTTTAATCACAAGAATCTTCCCAGCAAAAGACAATTCTCTCAAACGCCAGAAATTCATTTTCTTAATAATCTTTTTACCAACATCCTCCCAACTTTCATTCCCATCCAATTTTTCATCAAATTTCACCCCCAAAATCTGAATCGCTCCTTCCACACATTTTACACCTAAATCTTCTCTCCTCCCAAAGTTCCCAAACCTCTTACATTCACTCTTATCCCAATTTACTCTAAATGCAGATGCCCCACAGAACAAAGCAACTAACAATTTAGCACGCCTTACCGCAGCATCGGATTCACAAATCACACACACATCATCCATGTATGCTAATACTTTTACTTCTTTCCCACCACAACCAGGAATCTTCACACCTCTCATACATTTATCCTTCCGAAACATCTGTAATAAAGGCTCAATCGCACAAATAAAGGCAATCGGAGACAGGGGACACCCCTGCCTCACACCGGAACCCACACTTATCTCACCACCAACCCATCCATTAATGAGAATCTTACTATACACATTCTTATACAACACTCTTACAACATTCACAAAGTCACTAGGAAAACCCATTCTTACCAAAACTCTAAATAAAAAATCATGCGCCAAACGATCAAAAGCCTTTTCAAAATCAATTGACAGAACATTCAATACTTGTTTCCTCTCCATGCTATCCCATATCACATCTCTCAGCAAACACAAATTCTCACTAATCCTCCTCCCCGGCACTCCACACACTTGCTCCTCCCCAACCACCTGACCAATCACATCTCTCATCCTATTTGCAATCAGCTTAGCAAACACCTTATAGTCCACATTCAACAAAGTAATCGGCCTCCAATTTTTAACATCATTCACATCCCCTTTCTTATAAATCAAAACCACCACCCCACTTTTCATACTTTCAACCATCCTACCATTCTCCCACATAAATTTATAAACTTGCACCACATCATCCTTAATCACATCCCACATTTTTATGTAAAATTCCATCGGTAACCCATCATCCCCTGGGGTCTTATTCACAGCCATACTATCCAACACTCTCTTTACTTCATCCTCCTCAATGTTTCTCATCAAATTTGCATATTCAATTACTTCCACCCTATTTTCAATCATACTCACCACTTCAGCCTCCAAGTCCCTATCAATCTCTTTCACTGCATACAATTCTTTATAAAAACTTTCAACCACAGGAAACACTGCTTTTCCTTTCACCACCCTTCCATTTTTATCATACACTCTCACCAAATCCTCCTTTTTCCCCACTACTTTTTTGAAAAAATACCTAGAACATTTTTCCCCCTTTTCCAATTTATCTAATTTTGACTGATACATAATCTTTCTACCTTTTTCTAACAACCATTCCCTCATCTCATTTTTCACACAATCAATCTCCTCATCCACACTCCAACCTCTCTTTTTAACCTTCTGGAGAAAATTCAACCTTATATTATAACATTCATACCTCTTCCTTCTCTCCACAGCTTTCCTATAACCAACCTTTCTAAAAAACACACGTGTTCTTTCTTTAACCCAATCCCACCATGTTATTATATCCACAAAATCACCTTTTTTCTCACACCAAAACCTATATGTATCCACATATTTTCCACAAACACTCTCATCATCCAACAAACTCACATTCAATTTCCATAAACCCCTCCCACTCCCACAATCCTCATCCCAGACCAACTCACACTTAATGCACTCGTGATCAGAATATCCTACCTTCATTTGCATATATCCCTTACCCATCACCCCCTTAGAAACGAAAATCATATCAATTCTACTACTGTGTCTCCCACTATCCGCATAATAAGTATCTACTATAGGGTTAACACCACACAGGTGTACTACATCCCTCAATCCAAAATCAGTGAGTACAGACTTTAGCACATTCCCAGACACATCCAAATCCCCTCTAGTATCACAGTTAAAATCCCCCACCCACACAATATGTTCCCTACCTGGCAAAAACAGTTTAATTCTCTCAAACAACTCCACTCTCTCTTCCTTTTTTGCAGACGCATACACATTAATTACACGCACATTCACACCACATACTTTTATAACCACTAACAGGCACCGCCCCTCCTCAATCACTGTGTAGCTACAAACCTCCACCCTGCTACTCCTAACCAAAACCCCCACACCATCATTTCTATTGTGACTAGAACATGACCATATTGCTGCACCAAAACCCCACTCCTCCTGCTTAACTATATACTCTATCCCACACTCCTGCACACAAATTAAATCTGCTCCACTGAAAGACAATTCCTCCAAAATGGCTGCTCTCCTGGCCCGGTTTTTAAACACCCGGACATTGGAAGACAAAATTTTAAACGACATTTTATAACTGCCCTAGGCAGAAAAAGGTGAAAAAACACAAAGCAGAACCCTCAAACTTTCCGGGTTAAAGGCCCGGGAGAGTTTTCTTCACTAGTCTCATACTCCATGTTCGGCTCAAACAATGCCTGAAAGGCGTTCGCCGTCTCCACACTTTGCGTCTCCACCACTTCAATTCTCTGTTTTTTTGGAAAGTTCCCCACTCTCTGTGGGCGAAAAGACATCTCCACTTCTCTCACTGGACTCAACACTCCAGAGGAAGACCATTCTGATATCCTCTGAGATTCTTCTACCACAGGGCTTGGCATGTCCTCAATGAAAGTTTCCTCAATTGCCTGCACCTGCGTGCTATCTCGCTCAGCCTCAGCCAATATTGCATCAAGGATTTCTTTCTGCCTTTGCTCCTCCACCTCCCTTTCTATCCTTAACCTCTCATTGGCTTCCTCTTGCTTCTGGATATTCTTCTGTCTCTGTGCCTCTCTTTCCTTTTCCTCTTTCTCCTTTCTCTTCTTGCCCACTGGGCAATCTCTATACAGGTGCCCCACTTCACCACACAAATCACACGATCGGGGTTCCGTACATGCACCTGCCTCATGTCCAGCCATCTTACAATTCCTGCACACCTTCACCCCAGGGCAGCACTCCTTAGTGTGACCAAACTGGTGACAGAACCGGCAAAATTTTGGCATATTTTGATAATACAAATATCCTCTATAGCCAGCAATGGAAAAGGACAACGGAGGGCTCTTAACTCCACCAATACAATCCGGGTCCAGCTTAAACTGGACGAAAAATTTATAAGTTCCATTGAACACTTTCAATGAGCTGGTCATTTTGGTTCCCCCTTTCACACTGGTGCAATATAAACTCAGAAAGTTCTTGATTAAGTCCAGCTGGGTAAATGGGTTGAAGACGTGTACAAATAGTACCCTCTCTCCCATAGCAAATAGAGGCACAAAAGAGACATTTTTCAAAACCTCACAGTTAGCATTCACTTTTAAGGCTTCATAGAAATTTAAACAGTCATTTTCTTCTTGAAAGGACACATCATACAATCCTTGCTTTCTGTTTTCTTGCACACAGAATAATTTATAAAGAGGGATACCTGCCATGTCGACCACCAGCTTCCTTCCAACAAATTCAATGGTGTTCTTACCAGAATCACTTGGGTCTACCTTAATTCGAATGGTTCTCTCCACTGGTGTTGTCCTTGCTGCATCCATGCTGACTATACCTGCCGATCCACGATCACAGAACGATCACCACTCTGGTTCCTCCCAAGGGAAAACCCGCACCCCCTGACCAAGACCAGAGCAATAAACTCTGATCTTAGCCAAAAGGCCGAGAAGCGATAACCCGAACGGGCCGCGCGTTGACCGAGCCTGCCCAATACTGCTGTTCACCCCTTGCAGCGATTCAGCCTACTCCTAGGCAATTCCATGGGGCCCTGCAGGCTCACACACACTCACAGCTACTAAGCGGGAGGTGAATAAAGGCCGGAGAGGAAGCAAGACAGGATTTGCTTCTTTTGCTTGCACCACAATGCAGTGCTGAAAGAGGAGGAATCGACATAAAAACGCCTTCCTGGCAACGCCCAAATGCCCTCCTGCCGTGCAAACACTGGCAGCAGCAGCAGCAGCAGCAGTAAGTGCATGCCCACTGCCACCCCTTCTCCTTTCACACCTTGTATCAGCTTTAATCCAGTCCAGTGCTGCCTGCTGAGCAGCACTGACCAACACTGCCTGGGCCCAGGCTTTTATCTCTGAGGCCCCATTATGATGTCAGAAAGCTGGCTCTGGCTCCTGAGGTCTCCACTATGACACGTGCAAAGTTCCGTCTGAACTTTATATAAGACGGTGCGGCTCAGTCAGTCACTCAGTGTTGCCTGAGAGGGCAACACTGCAACAGCCGGCCCCCAGGCTGTCTTTTTTTTGCACAGCTAGTTGCCTCCAGGAGGCCACAAGAGGGAGACAAGGGACTGCAAAATGGAAAATAGGCATCCACCAACTTTACAGACAACTTGTTCTCCTTGCTCCTACAACCTCCATCCTTGCACAGTTTGTTATTCTTCCAGGTAACATAGTAACAAATCCAAATTGCTGCTCTCTTTGTAGGCAAGCAAGGGTTTGTTGCAACTGCAATTCTTACTTCTTCTTGAAATGTAGGGACCACAGTACATTCCATCACATCCATCTAGTGTACACAGGTAGGTCCATTGTGACGGGCGGGCTGACGGGCGGGCGGGCGGGCTGGCTGCTTTAATGGCTGTTTGCTGTTCCCCTACTCCACTCCACTATTTGACTATGGTGCTGCATCAATCAGTGGCTGGCTCAGGTGCAGCTCTTTAACCTACCTAGGAGGGAGGGCGGAGAGAAGACAAGGAAGGTGAATGAGCTGTTCCAATGTGAAATGCCGGAAACACAGAAACACAGACGACACAAAACAAGAGGTGGCAATGTATTAATTAATTGCATTTAATAAATTAGCTCATTATCACACATGACTGTACAAATGCATTGTCCAACAGGTGTTGAAATAATGGGATTAAAAGGGGAGATCCCATCCGAAAGACAAAAACAATGGCAAACACAAAAAGCACTTTTGGAATCTGATTTTAGTAAACACATAAGGAAAGGGTGCACCGGTCCTGGAAATACTGCAATACCAGGTCAATGCGTGGAGTGGACAGAGCAAGCTCTATTTCCATCTCCCTGTTCTAAAAATCCATTTAATATATGGTCCCCAGATAGGGGACGTATCAGATATTAAACTGATAAGAACAGATTTTTTTTTCAGTTGGCTACCCCCTCGCGGGGGTGTCAATGATTTATTTATAAAAATTTCAATTTTACAATAAAACACATTTTAGTTACACAGATACATACAAATAATTTTTACATTGTAACAATAGTAAAATCAAATTTTCATAAAATTTATGTAGAGGGACATGGGGCAAATCTTTATTTATTTGGAGTTCCAGTCAGTCACAAACCATTTATTTAGAAGGGTGGCATTCCTTTTTTTGTCTAATAAAAAATAAATATACATCTCACTAAAACAAAGACCTAAAACATCATCAACCGATAAAACGTCGTGCTTAAAAAGGAGGATGTTCCTGGCCTTCCATAGAGCTTCTTTGGCGCAGTTCATCGTCTTCCATGCAATTATCTTCTGACTCGCGGTTGGGCATCCAAAAAGTCCATATAAAATATCTTCATAGTTTAAGTCCTTTAGGTCTGCCATCTTCACCAAAAGAGGGAATATTTTTTTCCAAAATTGTTTTGCAAAGTCACATGTCCAAAAAATATGTCTTATAGTTTCCTCGGCCTGGCAGCCTTCCCTCGGGCAGACGGCAGACCTCGCGAATCCTCTTCTGTACTGGAATGCCCGGCATGGAAGACATTGATGAACGCAGCTCCAGGCCAGGTCCATCTGTGCATTAAAAAGATAAAACACATTAATCATTTTGAAAATAAAAGCACATCGTTGCGTATTAAAATTCTCTACATTGCTGACCGTCTCGCTCTCTCTCAGGTCTTTTATTAGTTTTTTGCTATTCTTAAGTTCATTCACGGTCTTCCCTTTTAAATTGAAGAGAGCCACTATTTTTCTAAAATTACGTAGTTTGCTGGTAATTTAAAAGCGTATGGTGAGGATAAAATTATGTTAAACCAACCAAACCTCCGCATAAAAAACCCAGTATTAAAACGTAAAAAGTAAGACCAATAGTGCTCTTTAAAAAGGGAATTAAAACAGAAACTAAAGAACTTAATTAAAAGAAACCTATTAAAATCAGGAAAATCTTTGCCACCCTTTGGTTTGGACTTTATTACCGTTTCTCGTTTCAATTTCTCCATCCTGGAACTCCAAAAGAAAGTAAAACATGCTTTTGTTATTTTTCGTAATAAAACTGTTGGGGGAGGGAACACCATGCTTGTATATAAAAGAAGGGGTAAAATGACCATTTTTATGATTAAAATTTTTCCCTCCATGGTGAGTTTCCTCATATTCCACATACAAATTTTATTGTTTACCTTCTGCGCCACCATGTCCCAACTTATAAAACCATTGTCGTGCTCACTGAAGGAGATACCTAAAACTTTAATAGTATCTGACACAGGAACGGGTACGTCTCTAAAAACCATGCTTCCTATTCTTAAAATATTACTTTTGCTGAAATTTATTCTAAAACCGGAAGCACAGCAATAAAACTCAATTTGTTTTAGGGCTTTCTGAAGCGAGAGGGTGTCCCTACAAAGTATCGCCACATCATCCATGTACCCCACTGCTTTAGCCTCTATGCCGCCTCCCCCTGGCAGGGGGACTCCACGTATTTGTTTATCACGGCGTATTGCGCATAGCAGAGGCTCTAGTGCACATATGAAAAGCAGTGGGGACAAGGGACACCCCTGCTTCACCCCAGAGTTTAAAAGAACGTCCTGTGTCTTAAAACCATTTACTAAAATTTTGCTTGTGCAATCTTTATAAAAGGCTTTAATAGATAATAAAAAACCTTCAGGTATACCCATCCGCTCTAAAACCTTAAAAAGATAAAAGTGCGATACTCGGTCGAAAGCTTTTTGAAAATCTATGGATAAAATGGCTAATTTTCCGTTTCTAGATTTTGTGTCTTCAATCGCATCTTTTATTAAATTAATATTATCCCAGATGCTGCGGCCTGGCACCCCACACACCTGGTTAGAGTGTATGATGTGGGGTACTATGGCTTTTAAACGGTTTGCACATAGTTTTGCCATTATTTTGTAGTCACTATTCAGAAGGGTTATTGGTCTCCAATTCTCTAAAACTGCGATGTCACCTTTTTTGTATAGCAAGGAGACCTCACCCTTCCGCCAGGACTTAGGCAGCATCTTGGAATGAAAGACTTCGGTAAAAAGGTTTAAGAGATCATCTTTTAAAATATCATAAAATTTGACATAAAACTCGCTGGGTATACCGTCCGGGCCAGGAACTTTACCTGCTTTAAAACTCTTCACTGTCTCTAAAATCTCCTGCTCCGACAGTTCCTGCAATAAAAAATTCTGGGAGACAGGGTCTAAAACAGTGGTAATCTCCTTCAGCGAGTCACGCATAAAATCACGATCCACAGTTTTCACATTAAAAAGGTCAGTATAAAACTCATGAACTTTACTTAAAAGACCCTGTACATCCGACACCCCATCAATATTTTTAAGAATAGCTTTTTTATTGTTCATTTTCTTAAAAAAGTACCTGGAGCAGGTCTCGTTCTCTTCCACGTGCTGTACTTTAGAACGAAATATAATTTCTTTACCTTTCTGCTCCAGGCACTGAGCTATCTCTTTTTTTAAGTTGGTGATGTCGTCTTGTACCTCTATCTCATGCTCTCTCATCTTGTACAGGGTCTGTAGGCGGGTGTTGAGAATTTTAAAAAAAGCTTGCTTCTCTCTAGCTTTCGCCACGCTTTTTTTAATAAAAAATTCTTTTATTTTCCTTTTCATTTTCTCCCACCATGCGGTGATGGGAGCCCGTGTGTCTCTCACCCGCCTACTCTCTTTGTAAAATTCAATAAAATCTGTAAAAACCTGTGGATCATCTAAAAGGGAAACATTTAACTTCCAGGACTTTTTACTAATAATGTTATTAAAATCACGCTTTACATAAAATGATAAAAGCTTGTGATCAGAAAAAACATTGGTTAAAACTTCACATTTAAAAGGCAGTAGATTCTCATTACAAAATATAAAATCTATCCTGGAGCTACAGGTGGTGTTGCTCCAGGTAACGCCGGCTTCCTCTGGACTGCTCCTGTTACACTCCTTATAAACGTCTTTTAATTTAAAATCACCCACCATATCTTTGAGCAGTCCAGAGGTCTTGTCATAGTTTCTGCTTGTAGCGCTGGTAAGCCGGCGTTCCCCCCTCAGGATACAATTAAAATCACCTGCGAGGATAAAAGGCTCAGTCGTGTTAATAAAAAGAGGTAAAATCGCTAACATTTCTGCTCTTTCATTTTTATCTGGTGAGCCGTAAAAATTTAAAAACTGCCATTTCACACCGTCAATAAAAGCCTTAACCAATAAAATACGTCCTGGAAAAATCTCTTGGATAAAATCGATTAAAACGTTTCCCTTAAAAAGAATGGCGACCCCTGCTGATCTGGACTCGTTAGATCCAGACCAGACTGATGGACCATACTTCCAATCCTCTTGGTATTTATGGTACTTCATCATATGGGGAATGCCGCACTCCTGCAGGAAAAAAACAGAGGCTGCCAGGCCAGCTAAAAAGCTGAAGAGAGCAACCCTTCTAACTTTGGACTTGGCGCCCCTCACGTTGAGGGAGATTCCCTTTACTTCTGACATTGTGGAGATTAAAATAGCGTCTTGATTTTAAAATAATAAATATTCGTGGAACTTAAAATCAGACATTTCCTCCACCAGCATTACCAGAACTCTCGTTTGCGCTCATATCCCCACCCTCGTCCGAATCGCCTGCAAAGAGGGACGAAAAGGGAGAGGAACTACCTTCACTGAGGGCCGTGCCAGCAACTCTTATCTCGTACAAGGGGAGCCCACTCTCGCTTAGCGTCACCTGGGTCTCCACTGGGTGACCACGTAGGTCCATTTCGGGTGGGTCCCCCAAGGGCCCCGCCTCTCCCCCCAGGCTCTGTTGACGCCGTCTTAGAGGGGGAGGTTGCGCACACGGCGGGGTGTCCGGTATCTGGGAGGGAACAGTGCCCACCCTCCTCACCAGGTCAGGCGAGGAGGTGGTCCTAGGAGGAGCCTCACTTTTCTTCACGTATGTGTCCATCTGCTCCTCCCCTGATTCCCTCCTACCAGCACGCTCCTGTTTTCCCTTTTTTCGGGGACCCACCGCTACCCAGTTCTCCTGCTCGGAGTCAGACTCCTGAGACCCAGGTACAGGAGCAGGCCCGGCACCCACTGGACAACCAGCCCTCTGGGATGCCACAGTATCATTGGTGGCCTGCTCCTTTTCCGCCTTTCGCTTAGCTTGCCTTTTGTCATTGGCGCTGGGCTCCTTCCTTTCCTCAGAGGTTGCTGGCTGCGAGGCACCTGCTTTGGCTCCATTACTCCGCACCACTGAAGCCCAGGTGCCTCGCTGCTCCTTCGCGGCCCCGGCATGCTCCTCTCCCCGGGGGTGGGACTGGTCTGCTGGTGGAGCACGTGGGGGCGCCTCGGGTTGCTCATTTTCTTCGCCTCGGTACCTATGGGGACAAGAATAGTACAAATGACCAGTTTTTTGGCAAAAATTACATTTTTTCTCTTGTGAGCACTCTCTCATATTGTGCTCTTTGCTTCCACAGTTTCTACAGGTGACATCGCAGTTAAAACTGGTATGTCCATAAGTACCGCAGGCCCTGCAGAAGTTTGGCATCCCTGAAAAATAGAGGTCGCCATTCACATTTCCAATTTTAAAACGAGCCGGTGGTAATCTCGTTTCCTGGGTGGAGGGGTCCTTTATCAATGTTACTAAAAACTTCCACTTGACGGTCCACACTCCACACTCGTTCATAACTCTCCCCAACAGTTTGACATTCTTGAAGTAGGCAGCTAAGAATGCTGCCACTTCCATATCCTTCACATATGGGGAGTACATTTTAATCACCACGAGTTTCGTAATTTCGAAGGCATGTTCTACTACCTGGACTCCCGCTACCACGAGTTCACCTTTTCTCCTCTCAGCTCGGTCCATGGCATCACGGAGGATTCCTTCTCCCATAAAGGTGACGTCGAAAATTCCTCGTTTCGGGTAGTCCTGGATAGCCAAAATCTCATTCTTGTGGACCGCCAGTAGTTCTTCCAAGATCTTGTGGACCAAGAACTTTACGCCACGTGGACCGCCTCCACCCTCTGCCACGATAAATCGGGCAGAGTTCCTTAGCCGGGCATACACCGGCACCGCATCAGGCTCGCCTGCCATTTCCGTGGCCAGGCCGAACCGCACAGCAAAAAGCTGCGCCCTATGGGGTCCTGAGACGTACCAAAGGGCTGGGGGGGGATCGCAACTCGTTGCTCAGGACTAAGCCTCTCTCCCAAATAGCAGCACGGGGGTGAAGTCCAGGCGAACCTGGACGATCCCCCGAGGCCGAGAGAGAGGGTACCTGAGCACCTTCTGACTAAAAACCTCCTGTATAAATACACTTGGTCTTAGCCAAAAGGCCGAGAAGCGATAACCCGAACGGGCCGCGCGTTGACCGAGCCTGCCCAATACTGCTGTTCACCCCTTGCAGCGATTCAGCCTACTCCTAGGCAATTCCATGGGGCCCTGCAGGCTCACACACACTCACAGCTACGCGGGAGGTGAATAAAGGCCGGAGAGGAAGCAAGACAGGATTTGCTTCTTTTGCTTGCACCACAATGCAGTGCTGAAAGAGGAGGAATCGACATAAAAACGCCTTCCTGGCAACGCCCAAATGCCCTCCTGCCGTGCAAACACTGGCGGCAGCAGCAGCAGCAGCAGCAGCAGCAGCAGTAAGTGCATGCCCACTGCCACCCCTTCTCCTTTCACACCTTGTATCAGCTTTAATTCAGTCCAGTGCTGCCTGCTGAGCAGCACTGACCAACACTGCCTGGGCCCAGGCTTTTATCTCTGAGGCCCCATTATGATGTCAGAAAGCTGGCTCTGGCTCCTGAGGTCTCCACTATGACACGTGCAAAGTTCCGTCTGAACTTTATATAAGACGGTGCGGCTCAGTCAGTCACTCAGTGTTGCCTGAGAGGGCAACACTGCAACAGCCGGCCCCCAGGCTGTCTTTTTTTTGCACAGCTAGTTGCCTCCAGGAGGCCACAAGAGGGAGACAAGGGACTGCAAAATGGAAAATAGGCATCCACCAACTTTACAGACAACTTGTTCTCCTTGCTCCTACAACCTCCATCCTTGCACAGTTTGTTATTCTTCCAGGTAACATAGTAACAAATCCAAATTGCTGCTCTCTTTGTAGGCAAGCAAGGGTTTGTTGCAACTGCAATTCTTACTTCTTCTTGAAATGTAGGGACCACAGTACATTCCATCACATCCATCTAGTGTACACAGGTAGGTCCATTGTGACGGGCGGGCGGGCGGGCTGGCTGCTTTAATGGCTGTTTGCTGTTCCCCTACTCCACTCCACTATTTGACTATGGTGCTGCATCAATCAGTGGCTGGCTCAGGTGCAGCTCTTTAACCTACCTAGGAGGGAGGGCGGAGAGAAGACAAGGAAGGTGAATGAGCTGTTCCAATGTGAAATGCCGGAAACACAGAAACACAGACGACACAAAACAAGAGGTGGCAATGTATTAATTAATTGCATTTAATAAATTAGCTCATTATCACACATGACTGTACAAATGCATTGTCCAACAGGTGTTGAAATAATGGGATTAAAAGGGGAGATCCCATCCGAAAGACAAAAACAATGGCAAACACAAAAAGCACTTTTGGAATCTGATTTTAGTAAACACATAAGGAAAGGGTGCACCGGTCCTGGAAATACTGCAATACCAGGTCAATGCGTGGAGTGGACAGAGCAAGCTCTATTTCCATCTCCCTGTTCTAAAAATCCATTTAATATATGGTCCCCAGATAGGGGACGTATCAGATATTAAACTGATAAGAACAGATTTTTTTTTTGTTTTGGCTGTACCACAAGGATACAAAACCGTTTATTCAAATTTCAAAAAAAAAGATTTTACATACAGGTGCAAGACATTTACATTACAATATAGAATTCCAATCATTAAAATGCCATTTTACATATGCAGAAGCGTCCTTTTGTTTATCAAGTAAAAGATATAAAAACATTTCACTTAAAATCATCCCAATTACATTATCCACCGATAAAATATCCTTTTTAAAAAGTAAAATGTTCCGTGCCTTCCAAAGAGCTGCTTTCACACAGTTAATGATCCTCCATGCCGTCCATCTGTCCGGAAAGGAAACACAGTCTATTTGTCCATATAATATGACGTAGTAGTTAAAAGTCTTTATTGCCGTGATTGTTTTTAATAGCGGTAAAATCTTCTTCCAAACGTCCTTCGCAAACTCGCAGGTCCATAATAAATGAAAAATGGTTTCCTCATTGTGGCATCCCTCTCTTGGGCAATTGGCTGTAGCTGACAAACGCCGTCTGTGTTGGAAGGAACGGCATGGCAGGCAACTGTGGACGCAGCTCCAGGCTAGGTCTTTCTGGGAATTAAAAAGATAAAAAGAATTCAGCATTTTCCATATATTCTTACATTGTATCTCATTAAAATTCCCAATAAAACAAACCTCAGTGGATTTTAAAATAAATTTTGTTAAAACTTTGCCATTCATTAAAACATCTGTTTTTACCTTAGTGAGATTAAAAAGGATAACAATTTTCTCTAAAATCTCATAAATATCTGGCATGTTAAAACTGTAGGGATGTTTAAGATCAGTTTGAAACCACCCAAAACGCCTCATGAAATTTCCCAAATTGTATCTCAAGAAGAATGACCAATAGTTTTCTTTAAAAAAATTCCTAAAACATAATGAAAAGAACTTAGTGTATAAGAAAACTCTAAAATCAGTAAAATCTTTTCCTCCTTTATCTTTGGGTTTAAAAACGATTTCTCTTTTTAATTTTTCCATTTTTGAATTCCAAAAGAAAGTAAAACATGCTTTTTGCAATTTGCATAAAATACGGGTGGGAGGGGGGAAGACTAAGCTCAAGTATAAAATCAAAGGCAGGATCACCATTTTAATAATAAGCACTTTGCCCTCCATAGTCAGATCTCTCATTCTCCATATACATAACTTCTGGTTTACATTTTGCATGATCCCCTCCCAGTTCTCCGTTACATTATTGTATTCATTAAAATAAATACCTAAAATCTTCACTTTCTCTACAATTGGAATCTCAATGTCTTGCATATCTATTGCACCAATCTTTAAAATCTCACATTTATTAAAATTTACTTTAAAACCTGATGCACAGCAGAAATAATGGATTTGCTTTAAGGACTTTTTTAATGATATATTATCCTTACAGGTTATTGCAACATCATCCATGTAACTTACAACCTTGGCTTCAGTACCCTTGCTACCCGGGAGAGCTACCCCACAAATGTCATTGTCTCTCCTAATCATGCATAAAAGGGGTTCAAGGGCACAGATAAAAAGTAGAGGTGATAGGGGACAACCTTGTTTCACACCGGACCTGAGGGGAACAGCCTGGGACTTAAAACCATTAATTAAAATTCTACTTTGACAGTCCCTATAAAATGTTTTTAAAGAATTTATAAAATTTTCTGGTACGCCCATCTTTCCTAAAACATTGAATAAAAACTGGTGTGAGACCCTATCAAATGCTTTTTCGAAATCTACCATTAAAATTGCCAAGTTGCTTTTCCTGCTGTTTGCATCATCTATCAGATCCTTTATGAGGTTAAGATTTTCCCATATACTTCTTCCTGGAATTCCACAAACTTGATTGGGGTGAATAAGTTTCTCGATCACAGTTTTGAGTCTGTTTGCACAGATCTTGGCCATTACCTTGTAGTCGCAATTTAATAAAGTTATCGGCCTCCAGTTCTTGATCTCTTCTTTATTACCTTTTTTGTGCAGTAATGATACATCACCCATTTTCCAGGATTCTGGTAAAATCT
Organism: Rhinoderma darwinii; assembly: GCF_050947455.1. Taxonomy (NCBI): domain Eukaryota; kingdom Metazoa; phylum Chordata; class Amphibia; order Anura; family Rhinodermatidae; genus Rhinoderma; species Rhinoderma darwinii. The sequence continues at coordinate 687,395 of NW_027461725.1, forward strand.
TTGAGCTAAAAACTTCTAAAAGGAGAGATAAAAAATCATCCTTTAAAACCTCATAAAAAGTTCTGTAAAATTCGATTGGTACCCCATCAGCTCCTGGAACCTTGCCCAACTTAAAACTATTTATAGTATCCAGCATCTCTTTCTCGGTGATGGGCTGTAATAAAGCAGATTGGGCATTAAAATCTAAAACACATGAAACTTCTTTTAAAACGTTCTCCATAAAATTAGTATCCACATTTTTTTCGCTAAAAAGATCTTTATAATAAATATGAGTTTTTTTTAAAATGTTATCAATATCGGTTTCTCCTTCCATTTTATCTATATGAATCTTCTTTTGTATACTTTTTTTAAAAAAATATCTGGAGCATTTCTCGTTTTCTTCCATGTGTTGTATTTTTGCTTTAAAAATTATCTCTTTTCCTTTATCTTCCAGAAACATTTGGGCTTCTTTTTTTACCTGTATTATCTCCTCAGTCACTTCTACCCCCACAGACCTTATTTTGTAAAGAGTTTGCAATTGAATATTTAATTTTTCATAGACCGCTCTTTTTTCTTTTGCTCTTTGAATTCCATACCTTATGAAAAATTTTTTGATCTTCTTCTTCATCTTATCCCACCATAACGTCATGGATTCTGTAGGGTCTCTCTTTCGCTTACACCTATTATAAAACCTGATAAAATCTGCGATTATTTTTCCATCCTTTAAAAGTGCTACATTCATCTTCCATGAACTGGAGCCTCTTCTAAAACCAGAGTCAAAATTTAGAACAAATAAAAGGCCTTTATGGTCAGAGAACATGTTTGTTAAAAGCTCACAGTGGACAGGTAAAATTTGCTGAGAAGAAAAAATAAAATCAATTCTTGAGCTACATCGTATGTTACTCCAAGTAGTGCTATCTAGATCTGACATTTTTTTATTACAATTTTTGAAGACATCTGTAAGTTTAAAATCACTCACAATGTTACTTAAAAGACCAGAAGTTCTATCGTAGTTTCTACTGGAGGACTGCGTAATTCTTTTTTCACCTCTTAAAACACAATTAAAATCCCCAGCTAAAACCAAGGGACAGGAATCGGTTATAAAAAGAGGTAAAATTCCCAGCATTTCTTCTCTTTCTTTTTTATCTGGTGATCCATAAAAATTTAAAAACTGCCACTTAATACCATTTATAAAAGCCTTTACTAATAAAATCCTGCCTGGTAAAATTTCTTGTTTAAAAGCAATATTAATATTACCCTTAAAAAGGATTGCCACTCCTGCAGATTTTGATAGGTTAGAACCAGACCAAACCGAAGTTCCATATTTCCAATCTGTTTCGTACTTTTTATATTCTGCCCGATGAGGGATGCCACACTCCTGCAAAAAGAACACTGAAGCAGAAAGCAGGGATAAATAATTAAAAAGGACTGTTCTGCGTATTTTTGACTTGAGTCCCCTTACATTTAGGGAGAGTCCTTTTAAAACTGCCATTGATGAGATATAAAAGGTGGGATAAAACACAATTTTCAACCCCTTAAAATCTTTATTTCTTCTTCCAGCCTAGCCAACCCCTGAGAGCTGTCAGAGTTTTCCAGGTCCCCTCTAGAAGTCACGCCGTGCAAAAAGCTTGTAGAACTGGAATCGCTGTCTGTTGCCTCCTCCGAAAAATCCTCACACAGAGGACTAAGGAGAGTATTTGGAATGATCGTTAAACCCGTCTTTCCTCTCTCTGGTATTTTTGACCCGTAGTCCGTCTCTTCCATAGGGCCTCCTGAATGGGAAGCGCCAGGCTGTCCAACAGACATCTGGGCCATCTCTTCTGGGGTTTCCGGGACAGTGCTGGTTGCTCCAGGTTCACCTACAGGTTGTATTACTAAGTACCGGTTTGTCATCCTTAGTACGTCCTGATTTTGAGGCTCACCTGTCTTCCGTTTTTTCGCACCTAGATCTTCTTGTTTTTCCTGAGAAACAGCTTCCTCCGGGTTTCTACCTTCCTTTCGAGAAAAAGGCATCCCCGTCCCCTGCTTCTCTATTCGCTTCCTCTCCTTTTGTCGGTCCTTCATCCTAATTTGAGACTGAAATCCTTCGTTATCAAGAGAGGCAACAGACTTACCAGTATTAATGTCCGAGGTGTGACTTGCTTCTTGGGTCTCCATTCTTGCTTCCTCTTCGGGTGCCGGCTGGTTTTCCAGTTGTTTCTCTCGTTGGGGTCGGTATGTAGAATTTTGTGGTCTCTTCTGCGGTTTCTGTCTGTGGGGACAAGCTACGTAAAAGTGACTGGTGTCTTGACACAGACTACACTTTTTTGGTTTGTTACAACTTTTAACAGTATGGTTTTGGCTGCCACAATTTGTGCAAGTACTCTCGCAATCATTTTTTGTATGCCCGTATTTTTTGCAAATTCGACAAAATTCCTCCATGCCATTAAAAAAAATATCACCGTTAATATTGCCCAATTTAAAACGAGCTGGGGGTACCAATTTTTCCTCAGGTGCTTTTGGGTCGTCTTTAAGTTCAACAAAAAATTTCCATTTAGAGGTCCATACATCAAACTCATTCATAACCTTCCCCTTAGGAATAACCAAAGTACAAAAATTTTTTAAAAAGAATATTATCTCATCTTCAGTTATATAAGGAGAATACATTTTAATCACCATGAGTTTCCGATCTGAAGAAAAATGCTCCACAATCTGGACCCCTTTAAGCCTGGGATCTCTGCCTACCTTTTTCAAGCGATTTGCAAAATCCAAGTATATACCGTCATATCGCAAGGTCACATCATAGATCCCACGCCTAGGATAGTCCTGGATTGCCAAAATCTCCAATGGCCGGATCGCAAATACTCCCAAAAGCACCTCTTCGATCAGGTGTTTCAATCCACGATTGGCTGGAGCCTCCTCCGTATACGTAAAACGTACCGAGTTTTTTAGCCGAGTGAAGTTCGGCTCGAACGTGAGAGTATCATCTGCCGCCATGATAACTCACTGAATGGGTATCGCACCACAGAGACACACGGGTCACTGTGGCCAGGGGGATCGCCGCTCGTTGCTCCGGACTAAGCCTCTCTCCCAAATAGCAGCACGGGGGTGAAGTCCAGGCGAACCTGGACAATCCCCCGAGGCCGAGAGAGAGGGTACCGGAGCACCTCCCAACCAAGACCAAGGCAGTACTGATACGAATAAACAGCACTACACTTGATCTCAGCCAGAAGGCCGAGAAGCGATAACCCGAACGGGCCGCGCGTTGACCGAGCCTGCCCAATACTGCTGTTCACCCCTTGCAGCGATTCAGCCTACTCCTAGGCAATTCCATGGGGCCCTGCAGGCTCACACACACTCACAGCTACTAAGCGGGAGGTGAATAAAGGCCGGAGAGGAAGCAAGACAGGATTTGCTTCTTTTGCTTGCACCACAATGCAGTGCTGAAAGAGGAGGAATCGACATAAAAACGCCTTCCTGGCAACGCCCAAATGCCCTCCTGCCGTGCAAACACTGGCGGCAGCAGCAGCAGCAGCAGCAGTAAGTGCATGCCCACTGCCACCCCTTCTCCTTTCACACCTTGTATCAGCTTTAATCCAGTCCAGTGCTGCCTGCTGAGCAGCACTGACCAACACTGCCTGGGCCCAGGCTTTTATCTCTGAGGCCCCATTATGATGTCAGAAAGCTGGCTCTGGCTCCTGAGGTCTCCACTATGACACGTGCAAAGTTCCGTCTGAACTTTATATAAGACGGTGCGGCTCAGTCAGTCACTCAGTGTTGCCTGAGAGGGCAACACTGCAACAGCCGGCCCCCAGGCTGTCTTTTTTTTGCACAGCTAGTTGCCTCCAGGAGGCCACAAGAGGGAGACAAGGGACTGCAAAATGGAAAATAGGCATCCACCAACTTTACAGACAACTTGTTCTCCTTGCTCCTACAACCTCCATCCTTGCACAGTTTGTTATTCTTCCAGGTAACATAGTAACAAATCCAAATTGCTGCTCTCTTTGTAGGCAAGCAAGGGTTTGTTGCAACTGCAATTCTTACTTCTTCTTGAAATGTAGGGACCACAGTACATTCCATCACATCCATCTAGTGTACACAGGTAGGTCCATTGTGACGGGCGGGCGGGCGGGCTGGCTGCTTTAATGGCTGTTTGCTGTTCCCCTACTCCACTCCACTATTTGACTATGGTGCTGCATCAATCAGTGGCTGGCTCAGGTGCAGCTCTTTAACCTACCTAGGAGGGAGGGCGGAGAGAAGACAAGGAAGGTGAATGAGCTGTTCCAATGTGAAATGCCGGAAACACAGAAACACAGACGACACAAAACAAGAGGTGGCAATGTATTAATTAATTGCATTTAATAAATTAGCTCATTATCACACATGACTGTACAAATGCATTGTCCAACAGGTGTTGAAATAATGGGATTAAAAGGGGAGATCCCATCCGAAAGACAAAAACAATGGCAAACACAAAAAGCACTTTTGGAATCTGATTTTAGTAAACACATAAGGAAAGGGTGCACCGGTCCTGGAAATACTGCAATACCAGGTCAATGCGTGGAGTGGACAGAGCAAGCTCTATTTCCATCTCCCTGTTCTAAAAATCCATTTAATATATGGTCCCCAGATAGGGGACGTATCAGATATTAAACTGATAAGAACAGATACTACACTTGATCTTAGCCAAAAGGCCGAGAAGCGATAACCCGAACGTGCCGCGCGTTTTGCTTCTTTTGCTTGCACCACAATGTAGTGCTGAAAGAGGAGGAATCGACATAAAAACGCCTTCCTGGCAACGCCCAAATGCCCTCCTGCCGTGCAAACACTGGCAGCAGCAGCAGCAGCAGCAGCAGCAGCAGCAGCAGTAAGTGCATGCCCACTGCCACCCCTTCTCCTTTCACACCTTGTATCAGCTTTAATCCAGTCCAGTGCTGCCTGCTGAGCAGCACTGACCAACACTGCCTGGGCCCAGGCTTTTATCTCTGAGGCCCCATTATGATGTCAGAAAGCTGGCTCTGGCTCCTGAGGTCTCCACTATGACACGTGCAAAGTTCCGTCTGAACTTTATATAAGACGGTGCGGCTCAGTCAGTCACTCAGTGTTGCCTGAGAGGGCAACACTGCAACAGCCGGCCCCCAGGCTGTCTTTTTTTTGCACAGCTAGTTGCCTCCAGGAGGCCACAAGAGGGAGACAAGGGACTGCAAAATGGAAAATAGGCATCCACCAACTTTACAGACAACTTGTTCTCCTTGCTCCTACAACCTCCATCCTTGCACAGTTTGTTATTCTTCCAGGTAACATAGTAACAAATCCAAATTGCTGCTCTCTTTGTAGGCAAGCAAGGGTTTGTTGCAACTGCAATTCTTACTTCTTCTTGAAATGTAGGGACCACAGTACATTCCATCACATCCATCTAGTGTACACAGGTAGGTCCATTGTGACGGGCGGGCGGGCGGGCTGGCTGCTTTAATGGCTGTTTGCTGTTCCCCTACTCCACTCCACTATTTGACTATGGTGCTGCATCAATCAGTGGCTGGCTCAGGTGCAGCTCTTTAACCTACCTAGGAGGGAGGGCGGAGAGAAGACAAGGAAGGTGAATGAGCTGTTCCAATGTGAAATGCCGGAAACACAGAAACACAGACGACACAAAACAAGAGGTGGCAATGTATTAATTAATTGCATTTAATAAATTAGCTCATTATCACACATGACTGTACAAATGCATTGTCCAACAGGTGTTGAAATAATGGGATTAAAAGGGGAGATCCCATCCGAAAGACAAAAACAATGGCAAACACAAAAAGCACTTTTGGAATCTGATTTTAGTAAACACATAAGGAAAGGGTGCACCGGTCCTGGAAATATTGCAATACCAGGTCAATGCGTGGAGTGGACAGAGCAAGCTCTATTTCCATCTCCCTGTTCTAAAAATCCATTTAATATATGGTCCCCAGATAGGGGACGTATCAGATATTAAACTGATAAGAACAGATTTTTTTTTAAGTTGGCTACCCCTTTTCAGGGGTGTCAATGATTTATTTCATAAAAAAAAAAAAAAAAAAAATAAAAAAATACAGTTTACAATAAAACCAACTTTTGTACAAATGAATAACAATAAAATCAATATTTCATTGCATTACATTACATAAAAGGGACATGGTGGCAAATCTTTATATGTTGGAGTTCCATTCTTTCACAAACCATTTATTTGGAAGGGTGGCATTTCTTTTTTTGTCTAATAAATAATAAATGTACATTTCGCTAAAACAAAGACCTAAAACATCATCAGTAGATAAAACATCGTGCTTAAAAATCAGGATGTTCCTGGCCTTCCATAGAGCTTCTTTGGCGCAATTCATCGTCTTCCACGCTATTATCTTTTGGCTCGCGGTTGGGCATCCAAATAGTCCATATAAAATATCTTCATAATTCAAGTCTTTCAGGTCTGCCATCTTTGCCAAAAGAGGGAATATTTTTTTCCAAAATTCCTTCGCAAAATCACACGTCCAAAAAATGTGTCGAACCGTTTCCTCGGCCTGGCAGCCTTCCCTCGGGCAGACGGCAGACCTCGCGAACCTCCTTCTGTATTGGAATGCCCGGCATGGAAGACATTGATGAATGCAGCTCCAGGCCAGGTCCATCTGTGTATTAAAAAGATAAAACACATTAATAATTTTGAAGATAAAAGCACTTCGTTCCTCATTAAAATTCTCAATCCTGCTGACCGTCTCACTTTCTCTTAGGTCTTTAATTAACTTTTTACTATTTTTCAGCTCATTTACATTTTTTCCCTTCAGGTTGAATAAGGTCACTATCTTTTCTAAAATCACATAGTTTATTGAGAGTTTAAAAGCGTAAGGTGAGGATAAAACAATGTTGAACCACCCAAACCTTCGCATTAAAAACCCTGTATTAAAACGTAAAAAATAGGACCAATAATGTTCTTTAAAAAGGGAATTAAAACAGAAACTGAAGAACTTGATTAAAAGAAACCTGTTAAAATTCGGAAAATCTTTGCCACCCTTCGGTTTGGATTTCATCACAATCTCTCTTTTTAGTTTCTCCATTCTGGAACTCCAAAAGAAGGTAAAACATGCTTTAGTAATTTTTTGCAATAAAACCGTGGGGGGAGGGAAAACCATACTTAGATATAAAAGCAGGGGTAAAATGACCATTTTAATAATTAAAACTTTTCCCTCCATGGTAAGTTTTCTCATGTTCCACATACATATTTTTTGATTTACCTTCTGCGCCACCATGTCCCAACTGATAAAACCATTATCGCACTCACTGAAGGAGACACCTAAAATTGTAATATTATCTGACACAGGGACGGGTATGTCTCTAAAAGCCATGCTTCCTATATTTAAAATATTACTTTTGTCGAAGTTCACCTTAAAACCGGAAGCACAGCAATAAAACTCAATTTGTCTGAGGGTTCTCTGAAGCGACAGGGTGTCCCTGCAAAAAACCGCTACATCGTCCATGTACCCCACTGCTTTAGCCTCTACGCCGCCACCCCCGGGCAGGGGGACTCCACGTATTAACTTATCGCGGCGAATTGTACACAGTAGAGGCTCTAATGCGCAAATAAAAAGCAGTGGGGACAAGGGACACCCCTGCTTCACCCCTGAGTTTAAAATCACGTCCTGTGTCTTAAAACCATTCACTAAAATTTTGCTTGTGCAATCTTTATAAAAGGCTTTAAGTGATAATAAAAATCCTTCAGGTATACCCATACGCTCTAAAACCTTAAAAAGATAAAAATGAGAGACACGGTCGAACGCCTTCTCGAAGTCTATAGATAAAATGGCTAATTTACCTCTTCTAGACCTCGTGTCCTCAATTACGTCTTTTATCAGGTTAAGATTATCCCAGATGCTGCGGCCTGGCACCCCACACACCTGGTTAGAGTGTACAATGTGGGGTATTATGGCTTTTAATCTATTTGCGCACACTTTTGCCATTATTTTATAGTCGCTATTCAGAAGGGTTATTGGTCTCCAGTTCTTCAAAACTGCGATGTCACCTTTCTTATGTAGCAGGGAGACCTCACCCTTCCGCCAGGACTTAGGCAGCATCTTGGAATTAAAAACTTCATAAAAAAGGCTAAAAAGATCCTCTTTTAAAATGTCATAAAATTTGACATAAAACTCACTGGGTATACCGTCCGGTCCGGGAACTTTTCCGGCTTTAAAACTCTTTACCGTTTCTAAAACCTCCTGCTCCGTCAGCTCCTGTAATAAAAAATTCTGGGAGACAGGGTCTAAAACAGTAGTAATCTCCTTCAGTGAGTCACGCATAAAATTATGATCCACAGTTTTAACACTAAAAAGGTCAGCATAAAACTCATGAACTTTACTTAAAATACCCTGTACATCTGACACACCTTCAATATTTTTAATAATAGCCTTTTTATTGTTAATTTTTTTAAAAAAGTACCTGGAGCAGGTCTCATTCTCCTCCACATGCTGAATTTTGGAACGGAAAATTATTTCTTTGCCTTTCTGCTCCAGGCACTGAGCTATTTCTTTTTTTAAATTAGTGATGTCAGTTTTAACGTCAATTTCATTATCTCTCATCTTGTACAGGGTCTGCAGACGGGTGCTGAGAATTTTAAAAAAAGCATGTTTTTCTCTGGCTTTCGCCACGCTCTTTTTAATAAAAAATTCCTTTATTCTTTTTTTCATTTTCTCCCACCATGCACTGATGGGAGTACGCATGTCTCTCCCCCGCCTGCATTTTTGGTAAAATTCAATAAAATCAGTAAAAACCTGTGGATCATCTAAAAGGGAAACATTTAACTTCCAGGACTTCTTACACACCGGTTTATTAAAATCACGCTTTACATAAAATGATAAAAGCTTGTGATCTGAAAAAACATTAGTTAAAACTTCACAATTAAAAGGCAGTACATTCTCATTACAAAAAATAAAATCTATCCTGGAGCTACAGGTGGCGTTGCTCCAGGTAACGCCGGCTTCCTCTGGGCTGCTCCTATTACATTCTTTGTACACATCAGTTAATTTAAAATCATTTACAATATCTTTGAGCAGTCCAGAGGTCTTATCGTAATTCCTACTTGTAGCACTGGTAAGCCGGCGTTCCCCCCTCAGGATACAGTTAAAATCACCTGCGAGGATAAAAGGCTCAGTTGTATTAATAAAAAGAGGTAACATTTCTAGCATCTCTGCTCTCTCATTTTTGTCAGGTGAGCCGTAAAAATTTAAAAACTGCCATTTTACGCCGTCAATAAAAGCTTTAACCAATAAAATACGTCCTGGAAGAATCTCTTGGATAAAATCAATAAAAACGTTTCCCTTAAAAAGAATGGCGACCCCTGCTGATCTGGATTCGTTAGATCCAGACCAGACTGATGGACCATACTTCCAATCCTCTTTGTATTTATGGTACTTCATTGCATGGGGAATGCCGCACTCCTGCAGGAAAAAAACAGAGGCTGCCAGGCCAGATAAAAAACTGAAGAGAGCAACCCTTCTGACTTTGGACTTGGCGCCCCTCACGTTGAGGGAGATCCCCTTTATTTCAGACATCGTGGAGATTTGATTGTGTTAGTCTTGATTTTAAAAAAATAAATAATCGTGTTACTTAAAATCAGACTTGGCCTCCACCAGCAATACCAGAAATCTCGCTTGAACTCAACTCCACGCCCTCGTCTGACTCTTGCGAGAAAGGGGATGACTCAGGAGAGGAACTACCTTCAGTGAGCGTCGAGCCAACAGCCCTCATCTCGTATACAGGGAGCCCAGATTCACACAGCCTTACCTGGGTCTCTAACGGCTGACCATATAGGTCTGTATCGGGTGGGTCCCCCAAGGGCCCCGCCGCTCCCCCCTGAGGCCGTGCAGGCCGTGCAGGCCGTTCTAGAGGGGGAGGTTGCGCACATGGCGGGGTGTCGGTTGGCTCGGGGGGAACAGCGCCCACCCTCCTCACCAGTAACGACGAGGGGGTGGTCCTAGGAGGAGCCTCACTTTGCTTTACGGACGTATCCATTTGCTCCTCCCCTGTCACCCCCCTACCGGCACGCTCCTGTTTACCCTTTTTACGGGGACCCACTTTCAGCCAACCTTCCTCTTCAGACTCCGTATCTAGAGACCCAGGATTGGGAGCAGGCCCGGCATCCACTGAGCAACCAGCACTCTGGGATGCCTCAGTTATCTCACTGGCCTGCCCCTTCTCAGCCTTACGTTTGGCTTGGCGTTTTTCTTTCGCACTGGACTCCCTTCTCTCCTCTGAGGCTGTTGGCTGTGAGGTACCTGCTTTGGCTCCAACAGACCGTACTCTTGAAGCCCAGGTACCCCGCTGCTCCTTTGCAGCACTGGCTTGTTCCTCTCCCTGAGGGCGGGGCTGGTCCACTGGTGGAGCACGTGGGGGCGCCCCGGGTTGCTCTTCTTCTCCGCTTCGGTACCTATGAGGACAAGAAAAATACAAGTGACCAGTTTTTTGACAAAAGTTGCATTTTTTTTCTTCTGTGCACTCCCTTATATTGTGCTCTTTGCTTCCACAGTTTCTGCAGGTGACATCGCAGTTAAAACTGGTATGTCCATAGGTACCGCAAGCCCTGCAGAAGTTTGGCATCCCTGAGAAGTAGAGGTCGCCATTCACATTTCCAATTTTAAAACGAGCCGGTGGTAATCTCGTTTCTTGGGTGGAGGGGTCCTTAATCAGCGTAACTAAAAACTTCCATTTGGCGGTCCACACTCCACACTCGTTCATCACTTTCCCCAGGAGTTTGACATTTTTGAAGTAGGCAGCTAGAAATGCTGCCACTTCCATATCTCTCACATATGGGGAATACATTTTAATCACCACGAGTTTGGTTATTTCAAATTCATGCTCTACTACCTTGACTCCCGCTGCTACGAGTTCACCTTGTTTCCTCTCAGCTCGGTCCATAGCATCACGGAGTATTCCTTCTCCCATGAAGGTGACATCGTAGATTCCTCGCTTCGGGTAGTCCTGGATAGCCAAGAGCTCGTTCTTGTGGACCGCCAGCAGATCTTCCAAAATGGCGTGGACTAAAAATTTAATACCACGGGGACCGCCTCCACCCTCTGCCACGATAAATCGTGCAGAATTCTTAAGCCGGGCGTACACCGGCACCACATCGGGTTCGCCTGCCATTAGCGTGGCCAGGTCGAACCGCACAGCTTTCGCTGCGCCCCTTGTCTTACGGAGACCAAGGGGCTGGGGGGGATCGCAACTCGTTGCTCAGGACTAAGCCTCTCTCCCAAATAGCAGCACGGGGGTGAAGTCCAGGCGAACCTGGACGATCCCCCGAGGCCGAGAGAGAGGGTACCTGAGCACCTTCTGACTAAAAACCTCCTGTATAAATACACTTGGTCTTAGCCAAAAGGCCGAGAAGCGATAACCCGAACGGGCCGCGCGTTGACCGAGCCTGCCCAATACTGCTGTTCACCCCTTGCAGCGATTCAGCCTACTCCTAGGCAATTCCATGGAGCCCTGCAGGCTCACACACACTCACAGCTACGCGGGAGGTGAATAAAGGCCGGAGAGGAAGCAAGACAGGATTTGCTTCTTTTGCTTGCACCACAATGCAGTGCTGAAAGAGGAGGAATCGACATAAAAACGCCTTCCTGGCAACGCCCAAATGCCCTCCTGCCGTGCAAACACTGGCGGCAGCAGCAGCAGCAGCAGCAGCAGTAAGTGCATGCCCACTGCCACCCCTTCTCCTTTCACACCTTGTATCAGCTTTAATCCAGTCCAGTGCTGCCTGCTGAGCAGCACTGACCAACACTGCCTGGGCCCAGGCTTTTATCTCTGAGGCCCCATTATGATGTCAGAAAGCTGGCTCTGGCTCCTGAGGTCTCCACTATGACACGTGCAAAGTTCCGTCTGAACTTTATATAAGACGGTGCGGCTCAGTCAGTCACTCAGTGTTGCCTGAGAGGGCAACACTGCAACAGCCGGCCCCCAGGCTGTCTTTTTTTTGCACAGCTAGTTGCCTCCAGGAGGCCACAAGAGGGAGACAAGGGACTGCAAAATGGAAAATAGGCATCCACCAACTTTACAGACAACTTGTTCTCCTTGCTCCTACAACCTCCATCCTTGCACAGTTTGTTATTCTTCCAGGTAACATAGTAACAAATCCAAATTGCTGCTCTCTTTGTAGGCAAGCAAGGGTTTGTTGCAACTGCAATTCTTACTTCTTCTTGAAATGTAGGGACCACAGTACATTCCATCACATCCATCTAGTGTACACAGGTAGGTCCATTGTGACGGGCGGGCGGGCGGGCTGGCTGCTTTAATGGCTGTTTGCTGTTCCCCTACTCCACTCCACTATTTGACTATGGTGCTGCATCAATCAGTGGCTGGCTCAGGTGCAGCTCTTTAACCCCTTCCCGACATACGCCGTATATATACGGCGCTGTCGGGAGGTGGTTCCCGCAAAGCGCCGTATATATACGGCGCAGTGATGGTGCGGGCTCAGAAGCAGAGCCGGCACCATCACCGCGGGGTGACAGCTGTATTATACAGCTGGCACCCTCCTGTAACTGCCAGGACCGGAACTATTCTCCGATCCGGCAGATTAACCCCTCAGATGCTGCGCTCAATAGAGCGCAGCATCTGATAGGTTTTCACCCGATCGGCAACCCAGTGATGCAATCGCTGGGTTGCTGTGGCAATCGGACGCCAGAAAATGGCGTCCGAGTCTGCCTTGTACGGGAGCCGATGAGGACCCGCCTGCGGCGAGTCCTCATAGGCTTGCTGTCAGTGAATAACTGACAGCGCTAATACACTGCACTACGTATGTAGTGCAGTGTATTAGAGTAGCGATCGGGGCATCAGGCCCTCATGTCCCCTAGTGGGACAAGTAAAAAAAGTAAAAAAAAGTAAATAAAAATGTGGTAAAACAATAAAAACACACACATTTCAAATAAAAATAAAGCTAAACTGACTTTTTTCCCATAGTAAGTATTTTATTATGGGAAAAACCGTAAAAATAAAAAAAACTATACATAATTGGTATCGCCGCGTCCGTAACGACCCAAACTACAAAACTATTATGTAATTTATCCCGCACGGTGAACGCGGTAAAAAAAAAACATGAAAAACAGCGCCAGAATCTTTGTTTTTAGGTCACATATCCTTCCAAAAAATGCTATAAAAAGTGATCAAAAAGTCACATTTACTCCAAAATGTACTAATAAAAAACGCCAATCCGTGCCGCAAAAAATAATCCCTGACACCGCTTTGTGCACGCAAAAATAATAAAGTTATGGGTCTTAGAATATGTCGACAGAGAAAACAAATGATTTTATAAAAAAAGTGATTTTATTGTGCAAAAGCCGCAATACATAAAAAAAACTATATAAATTTGGTATCGCCGTAATCGTATCGACCCGCAGAATAAAGCTAACATGTAATCTAGGGCGCACTGTGGATGCAGAGAAAAAAAAACAATAAAAAACTATTCCAGAATTGCTTGTTTTTGGTAATTTCCTTTACCAAAAAATGAAATAAAAAGTGATCAAAAAGTCGTATGTGTTCTAAAATGGTACCAATAAAATCTATAGCCCGTCTCGCAAAAAACAAGCCCGCACACCGCTCAATCAACTGAAAAATAAAAAAGTTACGGCACTAGTAATGCGGTGATGAAAAAACATCTCAATGCGCAGGCCGGAGGGGAACATTCCTGCAGTTTCAGGGCCCTAGTATTTAGGAACTAGGAAAGGGAAGGGACATAGCACATCCGCTGGAAGTGAGGGCGCCCGGATTATACCAGTGCAAAACTTTCCCAGTAATATTTCCCAAACTACGAAGGAGAAAAAGTCCCCAAAAGGTGCAGAGCGTTACAAAGGAGGGATAAGAAAGAAAACCGTTTATCAGTGTGACGCCGGCCTGCGCATAACGGATCGCTTCACAGCGTAACACACATCTATGGAGAATTTTATTATTTACCCCATGATTATACCCTCCTATTATGCCCTGATATACTCCGCACAGATTACATATACCCTGATGTACTCCGCACAGATTACATACGCCCCCACATTATAAGCTGAAATACCAGCAAAACCCCAAACAGAACTATTACCAAGCAAAATCCATGCTCAAAATGGCGGTCTTTCCCTTCTTAGCCCTACAGTGGGCCCAAACAGCAATTTATGGCCACAAGTAAGGCATTACCATTCCCGGGAGAACCCGCTTAACAATTTATGGGGTAAGATTCTCTAGGGGCACAACATCTTGTGCGGTGAATGGGCAGATCAGTGGAGAAATTGCAATTTTCACTTTGCACCATCCACTGCGTATTCATTTCTGAAAAACACCTGTGGAGTCTAAATTGTCACTACATCCCTTGATAAATGCCTTTAGGGGTGTAGTTTCTAAAACGGGGTCACTTTTGTTTGGTACATCAGGGGTTTTGCAAATGCAACATGGCGTCCACAAACCATTCCAGCAAAATCTACGCTCCAAAAGATAAATACCGCTCCTTTTCTTCTGAATGCTCCCATATATGTAAACAGCTGATTATAACCACATATGGGGTGTTACCGTACTCGGGAGAAATTACTTTACAAATGTTGGGGTGCTTTTTCTTCTCTATTCCTTGTAAAAATGAAAAATGTGTATCTAAAACTACATCTTGTTGGAAAAAAAAAATATTTTTCATTTTCATGGCTTAATTCTAATTAATTCAGCAAAAAACCTTTGGGATCAAAATTTTCACTATACCCCTAGATGATTCCTCAGGGGGTGCAGTTTCCCAAATGGTGTCACTTTTGGGGTGTTTCCACTGTACTAGTACTACAGGGGCTCAGCAAATATGACATGACACCCAGAAACCATTCCAAAATCCAAATGGTGCTCCTTCCATTCTGAGCCCTACCGTGTGTCCAAACAGATGTTTGTGACCACATGTGGGGTATTATTTTACTCGGGAGAAGTTGCTTTACAAATGTTGTGGTGCTTTTTCTCCTTCAGTCCTTGTGGAAATGAAAAAAAAATACCTAAACGTACATTTTCTTTGAAAAAATGTAGATTTTCATTTTTACGGCCTAGTTACAATAAGTTCTGTAAAAAACCTGTGGGGTAAAACTGCTCACTCTACCCCTAGATAATTCCCTCATGGGGTGTAGTTTCCAAAATGGGGTCACTTGTTGGGGGTTTCCACTGTTTTGTCCCCTCAGGAGCTTTGCAAATGCGACATGGCCTCCGCAAACCATTCCTGCTAAATTTGAGTTCCAAAAGCCAAATGGCGCACTTTCCCTTCTCAGCCTCGCCGTGTGTCCAAACAGCCGTTTATTACCACATGTGGGGTATTGTTTTACTCGGGAGAAATTTCTTTACAAATTTTATGGTGCTTTTTCTCCTTTAGTCCTTGTGGAAATGAAAAAAAATTAGCTAAACCTACATATTATTTGAAAAAATGTAGATTTTCATTTTCACAGCCTACTTGCAAAAATTTCTGCAAAAAACCTGTGGGGTCAAAATGCTCACTATACCCTAGATAATTTCCTCAAAGGGTATAGTTTCCAAAATGGGGTCACTTGTTGGGGGTTTCCACTGCTTTGTCACCTCTGGGGCTTTGCAAATGCGACATGGCCACCGCAAACCATTCCTGCTAAATTTGAGCTCCAAGAGCCAAATGGCGCTCTTTCCCTTCTAAGCCCTGCCGTGTGTCCAAACAACTGTTTATTACCACATGTGGGGTATTGTTTTACTCGGGAGAAATTGCTCTACAAATGTTGTGGTGCTTTTTCTACTTTAGTTCTCTTGGAAATGAAAAAAAATTAGCTAAACCTACATTTTATTTGAAAAAATGTAGATTATCATTTTCATGACCTAGTTCCAAAAATTTTTGCAAAAAAACTGGCCGGTCAAAATGCTTGCTACACCCCTAGATAAATTCCTCGAGGGGTATAGTTTCCAAAATGGGGTCACTTGTTGGGGGTTTCCACTGTTTTGTCACCTCAGGGGCTTTGCAAATGTGACATGGCCTCCGCAAACCATTTCTGCTAAATTTGAGCTCCAAGAGCCAAATGGCGCACTTTCCATTCTAAGCCCTGCCGTGTGTCCAAACAACCGTTTATTACCACATGTGGGGTACTGTTTTACTCGGGAGAAATTGCTCTACAAATTCTGTGGTGCTTTTTCTACTTTAGTTCTTTTGGAAATGAAAAAAAATTAGCTAAACCTACATTTTATTTGAAAAAATGTAGATTTTCATTTTCATGGCCTAGTTCCAAAAATTTTTGCAAAAAAACTGGCCGGTCAAAATGCTTGCTACACCCCTAGATAAATTCTTCGAGGGGTGTAGTTTCCCAAATGGGGTCACTTTTGGGGGGTTTCCACTGTTTTAGTTCCACTAGACCTGTTCAAAGCTGACATGGTGCCTAAAATATATTCTAATAAAAAGGAGGCCCAAAATCCACTAGGTGCTCCTTTGCTTCTGAGGCCGGTGCTTCAGTCCAGTAGCACACTAGGGCCACATGTGGGATATTTCCTAAAACTGCAGAACCTGGGCAATAAATATTGAGTTGCATTTCTTGGGTAAAACCTTCTGTGGTACAAAAAAAATGGATTCAAAATGAATTTCTGGAAAAAAATAATGAACTTTGTAAATTTCACCTCTACTTTGCCTTAATTCCTGCGCAATGTCTAAAGGGTTAAGAAACTTTCTAAATGCTGTTTTGAATACTTTGAGGGGTGCAGTTTTTAAAATGGGGTGACTTATTGGGGGTTACTAATATCTAAGGACCTCAAAGCCACTTCACAACTGAACTGGCCCCTGTAAAAATAGCATTTTGAAATTTTCTTGAAAATGTGAGAAATTGCTGCTAAAGTTCTAAGCCTTGTAACGTCCTAGAAAAATAAAATGATGATCAAAAAACGATGCCAATCTAAAGTAGACATATGGGGGATGTTAGTTAGCAACATTTTTGTGTGGTATAACTGCCTGTCTTACAAGCAGATGCATTTAAATTGAGAAAAATGTTAATTTTTGCAATTTTTCGCTAAATTTTGGTGTTTTTCACAATAAATACTGAATGTATCGGGCAAATTTTGCCAGTAACATAAAGTCCAATGTGTCACGAGAAAACAATCTCAGAATCGCTTGGATAGGTAAAAGCATTCCGGAGTTATTACCACATAAATTGAAACATGTCAGATTTGAAAAATGAGGCTCTGTCAGGAAGGTCAAAAGTGGCCAAAGAGGGAAGGGGTTAACCTACCTAGGAGGGAGGGCGGAGAGAAGACAAGGAAGGTGAATGAGCTGTTCCAATGTGAAATGCCGGAAACACAGAAACACAGACGACACAAAACAAGAGGTGGCAATGTATTAATTAATTGCATTTAATAAATTAGCTCATTATCACACATGACTGTACAAATGCATTGTCCAACAGGTGTTGAAATAATGGGATTAAAAGGGGAGATCCCATCCGAAAGACAAAAACAATGGCAAACACAAAAAGCACTTTTGGAATCTGATTTTAGTAAACACATAAGGAAAGGGTGCACCGGTCCTGGAAATACTGCAATACCAGGTCAATGCGTGGAGTGGACAGAGCAAGCTCTATTTCCATCTCCCTGTTCTAAAAATCCATTTAATATATGGTCCCCAGATAGGGGACGTATCAGATATTAAACTGATAAGAACAGATTTTTTTTTCAGTTGGCTACCCCCTCGCGGGGGTGTCAATGATTTAAAAATTTCAATTTTACAATAAAACACATTTTAGTTACATAAATATATACAAAGAATTTTTACATTGTAACAATAGTAAAATCAAATTTTCATAAAATGTATGTAGGGGGACATGGGGCAAATCTTTATTTATTTGGAGTTCCAGTCAGTCACAAACCATTTATTTAGAAGGGTGGCATTCCTTTTTTTGTCTAATAAAAAATAAATATACATTTCACTAAAACAAAGACCTAAAACATCATCAATCGATAAAACGTCGTGCTTAAAAAGAAGGATGTTCCTGGCCTTCCACAGAGCTTCTTTGGCGCAATTCATCGTCTTCCATGCAATTATTTTCTGATTCGCGGTTGGGCATCCAAAAAGTCCATATAAAATATCCTCATAGTTTAAGTCCTTTAGGTCTGCCATCTTCACCAAAAGAGGGAATATTTTTTTCCAAAATTCTTTTGCAAAGTCACATGTCCAAAAAATATGTCTTATCGTCTCCTCGGCCTGGCAGCCTTCCCTCGGGCAGACGGCAGACCTCGCGAATCCTCTTCTGTACTGGAATGCCCGGCATGGAAGACATTGATGAACGCAGCTCCAGGCCAGGTCCATCTGTGCATTAAAAAGATAAAACACATTAATCATTTTGAAAATAAAAGCACATCGTTGTGTATTAAAATTCTCCACATTGCTGACCGTCTCGCTCTCTCTCAGGTCTTTTATTAGTTTTTTGCTATTCTTAAGTTCATTCACGGTCTTCCCTTTTAAATTGAAGAGAGCCACTATTTTTTCTAAAATTACGTAGTTTGCTGGTAATTTAAAAGCGTATGGTGAGGATAAAATTATGTTAAACCAACCAAACCTCCGCATAAAAAACCCAGTATTAAAACGTAAAAAGTAAGACCAATAGTGCTCTTTAAAAAGGGAATTAAAACAGAAACTAAAGAACTTAATTAAAAGAAACCTATTAAAATCAGGAAAATCTTTGCCACCCTTTAGTTTGGACTTTATTACCGTTTCTCGTTTCAATTTCTCCATCCTGGAACTCCAAAAGAAGGTAAAACATGCTTTTGTTATTTTTTGTAATAAAACTGTTGGGGGAGGGAACACCATGCTTGTATATAAAAGAAGGGGTAAAATGACCATTTTTATGATTAAAATTTTTCCCTCCATGGTGAGTTTCCTCATATTCCACATACAAATTTTATTGTTTACCTTCTGCGCCACCATGTCCCAACTTATAAAACCATTGTCGTGCTCACTGAAGGAGATACCTAAAACTTTAATAGTATCTGACACAGGAACGGGTACGTCTCTAAAAACCATGCTTCCTATTCTTAAAATATTACTTTTGCTGAAATTTATTCTAAAACCGGAAGCACAGCAATAAAACTCAATTTGTTTTAGGGCTTTCTGAAGCGACAGGGTGTCCCTACAAAGTATCGCCACATCATCCATGTACCCCACTGCTTTAGCCTCTATGCCGCCTCCCCCTGGCAGGGGGACTCCACGTATTTGTTTATCACGGCGTATTGCGCATAGCAGAGGCTCTAGTGCACATATGAAAAGCAGTGGGGACAAGGGACACCCCTGCTTCACCCCAGAGTTTAAAAGAACGTACTGTGTCTTAAAACCATTTACTAAAATTTTGCTTGTGCAATCTTTATAAAAGGCTTTAATAGATAGTAAAAAACCTTCAGGTATACCCATCCGCTCTAAAACCTTAAAAAGATAAAAGTGCGATACTCGGTCGAAAGCTTTTTGAAAATCTATGGATAAAATGGCTAATTTTCCGTTTCTAGATTTTGTGTCTTCAATCGCATCTTTTATTAAATTAATATTATCCCAGATGCTGCGGCCTGGCACCCCACACACCTGGTTAGAGTGTATGATGTGGGGTACTATGGCTTTTAAACGGTTTGCACATAGTTTTGCCATTATTTTGTAGTCACTATTCAGAAGGGTTATTGGTCTCCAATTCTCTAAAACTGCGATGTCACCTTTTTTGTATAGCAAGGAGACCTCACCCTTCCGCCAGGACTTAGGCAGCATCTTGGAATGAAAGACTTCGGTAAAAAGGTTTAGGAGATCATCTTTTAAAATATCATAAAATTTGACATAAAACTCGCTGGGTATACCGTCCGGGCCAGGAACTTTACCTGCTTTAAAACTCTTCACTGTCTCTAAAATCTCCTGCTCCGACAGTTCCTGCAATAAAAAATTCTGGGAGACAGGGTCTAAAACAGTGGTAATCTCCTTCAGCGAGTCACGCATAAAATCACGATCCACAGTTTTCACATTAAAAAGGTCAGTATAAAACTCATGAACTTTACTTAAAAGACCCTGTACATCCGACACCCCATCAATATTTTTAAGAATAGCTTTTTTATTGTTCATTTTCTTAAAAAAGTACCTGGAGCAGGTCTCGTTCTCTTCCACGTGCTGTACTTTAGAACGAAATATAATTTCTTTACCTTTCTGCTCCAGGCACTGAGCTATCTCTTTTTTTAAGTTGGTGATGTCGTCTTGTACCTCTATCTCGTGTTCTCTCATCTTGTACAGGGTCTGTAGGCGGGTGTTGAGAATTTTAAAAAAAGCTTGCTTCTCTCTAGCTTTCGCCACGCTTTTTTTAATAAAAAATTCTTTTATTTTCCTTTTCATTTTCTCCCACCATGCGGTGATGGGAGCCCGTGTGTCTCTCACCCGCCTACTCTCTTTGTAAAATTCAATAAAATCTGTAAAAACCTGTGGATCATCTAAAAGGGAAACATTTAACTTCCAGGACTTTTTACTAATAATGTTATTAAAATCACGCTTTACATAAAATGATAAAAGCTTGTGATCGGAAAAAATATTGGTTAAAACTTCACATTTAAAAGGCAGTAGATTCTCATTACAAAATATAAAATCTATCCTGGAGCTACAGGTGGCGTTGCTCCAGGTAACGCCGGCTTCCTCTGGACTGCTCCTGTTACACTCTTTATAAACGTCTTTTAATTTAAAATCACCCACCATATCTTTGAGCAGTCCAGAGGTCTTGTCATAGTTTCTGCTTGTAGCGCTGGTAAGCCGGCGTTCCCCCCTCAGGATACAATTAAAATCACCTGCGAGGATAAAAGGCTCAGTCGTGTTAATAAAAAGAGGTAAAATCGCTAACATTTCTGCTCTTTCATTTTTATCTGGTGAGCCGTAAAAATTTAAAAACTGCCATTTCACACCGTCAATAAAAGCCTTAACCAATAAAATACGTCCTGGAAGAATCTCTTGGATAAAATCGATTAAAACATTTCCCTTAAAAAGAATGGCGACCCCTGCTGATCTGGACTCGTTAGATCCAGACCAGACTGATGGACCATACTTCCAATCCTCTTGGTATTTATGGTACTTCATCGTATGGGGAATGCCGCACTCCTGCAGGAAAAAAACAGAGGCTGCCAGGCCAGCTAAAAAGCTGAAGAGAGCAACCCTTCTAACTTTGGACTTGGCGCCCCTCACGTTGAGGGAGATTCCCTTTACTTCTGACATTGTGGAGATTAAAATAGCGTCTTGATTTTAAAATAATAAATATTTGTGGAACTTAAAATCAGACATTTCCTCCACCAGCATTACCAGAACTCTCGTTTGCGCTCATATCCCCACCCTCGTCCGAATCGCCTGCAAAGAGGGACGAAAAGGGAGAGGAACTACCTTCACTGAGGGCCGTGCCAGCAACTCTTATCTCATACAAGGGGAGCCCAATCTCGCCTAGCGTCACCTGGGTCTCAACTGGGTGACCACGTAGGTCCATTTCGGGTGGGTCCCCCAAGGGCCCCGCCTCTCCCCCCAGGCTCTGATGACGCCGTCTTAGAGGGGGAGGTTGCGCACATGGCGGGGTGTCCGGTATCTGGGAGGGAACAGTGCCCACCCTCCTCACCAGGTCAGGCGAGGAGGTGGTCCTAGGAGGAGCCTCACTTTTTTTCACGGTTGTGTCCATCTGCTCCTCCCCTGATTCCCTCCTACCAGCACGCTCCTGTTTTCCCTTTTTTCGGGGACCCACCGCTACCCAGTTCTCCTGCTCGGAGTCAGACTCCTGAGACCCAGGTACAGGAGCAGGCCCGGCACCCACTGGACAACCAGCCCTCTGGGATGCCCCAGTATCATCGGTGGCCTGCTCCTTTTCCGCCTTCCTCTTAGATTGCCTTTTTTCTTTGGCATTGGGCTCCATCCTTTCCTCAGAGGTTGCTGGCCGCGAGGCACCCGCTTTGGCTCCATTACTTCGCACCACTGAAGCCCAGGTGCCTCGCTGCTCCTTCGCTGCCCCGGCATGCTCCTCTCCCAGGGGGTGGGACTGGTCTGCTGGTGGAGCACGTGGGGGCGCCTCGGGTTGCTCATTTTCTTCGCCTCGGTACCTATGGGGACAAGAATAGTACAGATGACCAGTTTTTTGGCAAAAATTACATTTTTTCTCTTGTGTGCACTCTCTCATATTGTGCTCTTTGCTTCCACAGTTTCTACAGGTGACATCGCAGTTAAAACTGGTATGTCCATAGGTACCGCAGGCCCTGCAGAAGTTTGGCATCCCTGAAAAATAGAGGTCGCCATTCACATTTCCAATTTTAAAACGAGCCGGTGGTAATCTCGTTTCTTGGGTGGAGGGGTCCTTTATCAATGTTACTAAGAACTTCCACTTGACGGTCCACACTCCACACTCGTTCATAACTCTCCCCAACAGTTTGACATTCTTGAAGTAGGCAGCTAAGAATGCTGCCACTTCCATATCCTTCACATATGGGGAGTACATTTTAATCACCACGAGTTTCGTAATTTCGAAGGCATGTTCTACTACCTGGACTCCCGCTACCACGAGTTCACCTTTTCTCCTCTCAGCTCGGTCCATGGCATCACGGAGGATTCCTTCTCCCATAAAGGTGACATCGAAAATTCCTCGTTTCGGGTAGTCCTGGATTGCCAAAATCTCGTTCTTGTGGACCGCCAGTAGTTCTTCCAAGATCTTGTGGACCAAGAACTTTACGCCACGTGGACCGCCTCCACCCTCTGCCACGATAAATCGGGCAGAGTTCCTTAGCCGGGCATACACCGGCACCGCATCTGGCTCGCCTGCCATTTCCGTGGCCAGGCCGAACCGCACAGCAAAAAGCTGCGCCCTATGGGGTCCTGAGACTTACCAAAGGGCTGGGGGGGGATCGCAACTCGTTGCTCAGGACTAAGCCTCTCTCCCAAATAGCAGCACGGGGGTGAAGTCCAGGCGAACCTGGACGATCCCCCGAGGCCGAGAGAGAGGGTACCTGAGCACCTTCTGACTAAAAACCTCCTGTATAAATACACTTGGTCTTAGCCAAAAGGCCGAGAAGCGATAACCCGAACGGGCCGCGCGTTGACCGAGCCTGCCCAATACTGCTGTTCACCCCTTGCAGCGATTCAGCCTACTCCTAGGCAATTCCATGGGGCCCTGCAGGCTCACACACACTCACAGCTACTAAGCGGGAGGTGAATAAAGGCCGGAGAGGAAGCAAGACAGGATTTGCTTCTTTTGCTTGCACCACAATGCAGTGCTGAAAGAGGAGGAATCGACATAAAAACGCCTTCCTGGCAACGCCCAAATGCCCTCCTGCCGTGCAAACACTGGCAGCAGCAGCAGCAGCAGCAGCAGCAGTAAGTGCATGCCCACTGCCACCCCTTCTCCTTTCACACCTTGTATCAGCTTTAATCCAGTCCAGTGCTGCCTGCTGAGCAGCACTGACCAACACTGCCTGGGCCCAGGCTTTTATCTCTGAGGCCCCATTATGATGTCAGAAAGCTGGCTCTGGCTCCTGAGGTCTCCACTATGACACGTGCAAAGTTCTGTCTGAACTTTATATAAGACGGTGCGGCTCAGTCAGTCATTCAGTGTTGCCTGAGAGGGCAACACTGCAACAGCCGGCCCCCAGGCTGTCTTTTTTTTGCACAGCTAGTTGCCTCCAGGAGGCCACAAGAGGGAGACAAGGGACTGCAAAATGGAAAATAGGCATCCACCAACTTTACAGACAACTTGTTCTCCTTGCTCCTACAACCTCCATCCTTGCACAGTTTGTTATTCTTCCAGGTAACATAGTAACAAATCCAAATTGCTGCTCTCTTTGTAGGCAAGCAAGGGTTTGTTGCAACTGCAATTCTTACTTCTTCTTGAAATGTAGGGACCACAGTACATTCCATCACATCCATCTAATGTACACAGGTAGGTCCATTGTGACGGGCGGGCGGGCGGGCTGGCTGCTTTAATGGCTGTTTGCTGTTCCCCTACTCCACTCCACTATTTGACTATGGTGCTGCATCAATCAGTGGCTGGCTCAGGTGCAGCTCTTTAACCTACCTAGGAGGGAGGGCGGAGAGAAGACAAGGAAGGTGAATGAGCTGTTCCAATGTGAAATGCCGGAAACACAGAAACACAGACGACACAAAACAAGAGGTGGCAATGTATTAATTAATTGCATTTAATAAATTAGCTCATTATCACACATGACTGTACAAATGCATTGTCCAACAGGTGTTGAAATAATGGGATTAAAAGGGGAGATCCCATCCGAAAGACAAAAACAATGGCAAACACAAAAAGCACTTTTGGAATCTGATTTTAGTAAACACATAAGGAAAGGGTGCACCGGTCCTGGAAATACTGCAATACCAGGTCAATGCGTGGAGTGGACAGAGCAAGCTCTATTTCCATCTCCCTGTTCTAAAAATCCATTTAATATATGGTCCCCAGATAGGGGACGTATCAGATATTAAACTGATAAGAACAGATACTACACTTGATCTTAGCCAAAAGGCCGAGAAGCGATAACCCGAACGGGCCGCGCGTTTTGCTTCTTTTGCTTGCACCACAATGCAGTGCTGAAAGAGGAGGAATCGACATAAAAACGCCTTCCTGGCAACGCCCAAATGCCCTCCTGCCGTGCAAACACTGGCAGCAGCAGCAGCAGCAGTAAGTGCATGCCCACTGCCACCCCTTCTCCTTTCACACCTTGTATCAGCTTTAATCCAGTCCAGTGCTGCCTGCTGAGCAGCACTGACCAACACTGCCTGGGCCCAGGCTTTTATCTCTGAGGCCCCATTATGATGTCAGAAAGCTGGCTCTGGCTCCTGAGGTCTCCACTATGACACGTGCAAAGTTCCGTCTGAACTTTATATAAGACGGTGCGGCTCAGTCAGTCACTCAGTGTTGCCTGAGAGGGCAACACTGCAACAGCCGGCCCCCAGGCTGTCTTTTTTTTGCACAGCTAGTTGCCTCCAGGAGGCCACAAGAGGGAGACAAGGGACTGCAAAATGGAAAATAGGCATCCACCAACTTTACAGACAACTTGTTCTCCTTGCTCCTACAACCTCCATCCTTGCACAGTTTGTTATTCTTCCAGGTAACATAGTAACAAATCCAAATTGCTGCTCTCTTTGTAGGCAAGCAAGGGTTTGTTGCAACTGCAATTCTTACTTCTTCTTGAAATGTAGGGACCACAGTACATTCCATCACATCCATCTAGTGTACACAGGTAGGTCCATTGTGACGGGCGGGCGGGCGGGCTGGCTGCTTTAATGGCTGTTTGCTGTTCCCCTACTCCACTCCACTATTTGACTATGGTGCTGCATCAATCAGTGGCTGGCTCAGGTGCAGCTCTTTAACCTACCTAGGAGGGAGGGCGGAGAGAAGACAAGGAAGGTGAATGAGCTGTTCCAATGTGAAATGCCGGAAACACAGAAACACAGACGACACAAAACAAGAGGTGGCAATGTATTAATTAATTGCATTTAATAAATTAGCTCATTATCACACATGACTGTACAAATGCATTGTCCAACAGGTGTTGAAATAATGGGATTAAAAGGGGAGATCCCATCCGAAAGACAAAAACAATGGCAAACACAAAAAGCACTTTTGGAATCTGATTTTAGTAAACACATAAGGAAAGGGTGCACCGGTCCTGGAAATACTGCAATACCAGGTCAATGCGTGGAGTGGACAGAGCAAGCTCTATTTCCATCTCCCTGTTCTAAAAATCCATTTAATATATGGTCCCCAGATAGGGGACGTATCAGATATTAAACTGATAAGAACAGATACTACACTTGATCTTAGCCAAAAGGCCGAGAAGCGATAACCCGAACGGGCCGCGCGTTTTGCTTCTTTTGCTTGCACCACAATGCAGTGCTGAAAGAGGAGGAATCGACATAAAAACGCCTTCCTGGCAACGCCCAAATGCCCTCCTGCCGTGCAAACACTGGCAGCAGCAGCAGCAGCAGCAGCAGTAAGTGCATGCCCACTGCCACCCCTTCTCCTTTCACACCTTGTATCAGCTTTAATCCAGTCCAGTGCTGCCTGCTGAGCAGCACTGACCAACACTGCCTGGGCCCAGGCTTTTATCTCTGAGGCCCCATTATGATGTCAGAAAGCTGGCTCTGGCTCCTGAGGTCTCCACTATGACACGTGCAAAGTTCCGCCTGAACTTTATATAAGACGGTGCGGCTCAGTCAGTCACTCAGTGTTGCCTGAGAGGGCAACACTGCAACAGCCGGCCCCCAGGCTGTCTTTTTTTTGCACAGCTAGTTGCCTCCAGGAGGCCACAAGAGGGAGACAAGGGACTGCAAAATGGAAAATAGGCATCCACCAACTTTACAGACAACTTGTTCTCCTTGCTCCTACAACCTCCATCCTTGCACAGTTTGTTATTCTTCCAGGTAACATAGTAACAAATCCAAATTGCTGCTCTCTTTGTAGGCAAGCAAGGGTTTGTTGCAACTGCAATTCTTACTTCTTCTTGAAATGTAGGGACCACAGTACATTCCATCACATCCATCTAGTGTACACAGGTAGGTCCATTGTGAAGGGCGGGCGGGCGGGCTGGCTGCTTTAATGGCTGTTTGCTGTTCCCCTACTCCACTCCACTATTTGACTATGGTGCTGCATCAATCAGTGGCTGGCTCAGGTGCAGCTCTTTAACCTACCTAGGAGGGAGGGCGGAGAGAAGACAAGGAAGGTGAATGAGCTGTTCCAATGTGAAATGCCGGAAACACAGAAACACAGACGACACAAAACAAGAGGTGGCAATGTATTAATTAATTGCATTTAATAAATTAGCTCATTATCACACATGACTGTACAAATGCATTGTCCAACAGGTGTTGAAATAATGGGATTAAAAGGGGAGATCCCATCCGAAAGACAAAAACAATGGCAAACACAAAAAGCACTTTTGGAATCTGATTTTAGTAAACACATAAGGAAAGGGTGCACCGATCCTGGAAATACTGCAATACCAGGTCAATGCGTGGAGTGGACAGAGCAAGCTCTATTTCCATCTCCCTGTTCTAAAAATCCATTTAATATATGGTCCCCAGATAGGGGACGTATCAGATATTAAACTGATAAGAACAGATTTTTGAGTTGACTACCCCAACAAAGGAGGTAACCGTTTATTTAAAATTTTGAACAAATTTACAATAAATCAATACATTTCAACAAAAATTTACATAAATTTACAATCATGGTTTTTTTAATACAGATAAATACAAATTGTCAAATAAAAACAATTTATAAAAGGGCACTTGGTGGCATCATATTATGGAACTCCATTCACTTAAAAACCATTTTCTACATAAAACAGGAGAGAGTTTTTTATCTAAAAGAAAATATTTGTACATTTCATTAAGACAAATGGCTAAAACATCTTCCACAGCTAAAACTTCATGCTTAAATAATAAAATGTTTCTGGCCGCCCACAGAGCTGCTTTTACGCAGTTGGTGATCTTCCATGCCATCATTTTTCGAGTCTGTGTTGGGCATTCCAGGCATCCATATAAAACGCCATCACTTGTGTATCTCCGAAGTCCTGTAATCTTCTGTACCAAGGGGAGGATTCTTGTCCATATCAATTGCGCGTAAAAACATTCCCAGAATAGGTGGTAGACTGTCTCGTCATCTCTACATCCTCCCCTTGGACACGCAGCCGAGTTGGTCAGTCCCCTTCGATGCTGGAATGCCCGGCATGGAAGACACTCGTGGGCACAGCTCCAGGCCAGATCTTTCTGTGGGTTAAAAAGATATTTAGCGCTCACCATCTTCCATATTTCTTTACATTTTTGTTCATTAAAATTACTGATGGGAGCTACTAAAACATTTTCTTTTATCTTTTTTAAAATTCCTTTACTATTTTTTACTTCGTTAATATTTTTGTCTTTTAAGTTAAAAAGGTTTACAATTTTTTCTAAAATCTTATACTGGCCAGAAAGGTTAAAAGCATACGGGGAGCTTAAAACCGTGGAGAACCAACCGTTCCTCCTCATAAAATAACCTGTGTTAAAACGTATAAAATATGACCAGTAATGTTCCTTAAAAACTGCATTAAGACATAAAGTAAAAAATTTTATTAAAAGGAATGCTTTTATATCGGGGAAATCTTTCCCCCCCATTGGTTTGGGTAATATTACCTTCTCTCTCCTGAGCTTTTCCATCCTGGAGTTCCATAAAAATGTGAAACATGCTTTAATTATTTTTTTCAATAAAATCTCAGGGGGAGGGAATACCATACTTAAATATAATAAAATAGGTAAAATCACCATTTTTGTAATTAAAACCTTTCCCTCCATTGTTAACTTTCTCATGTTCCACATGCAAATTTTCTGATTAACTTTTTGTGCCACCAAGTCCCAACTGGTAAAACCATTATTTGACTCATTGAAGGAGACTCCTAAAATTTGTACAGACTCTGACACAGGGACTGGAATGTCCATTAAAACCATTTTGCCGATATTTAAGATGTTACTTTTATTAAAATTGACTAAAAAACCGGAGGAGCAACAGAATTGGTAAATCTGTTTAAAAGATTTCTGTAACGACAGGGTGTCCCTGCAAAGGACCGCGACA
Organism: Rhinoderma darwinii; assembly: GCF_050947455.1. Taxonomy (NCBI): domain Eukaryota; kingdom Metazoa; phylum Chordata; class Amphibia; order Anura; family Rhinodermatidae; genus Rhinoderma; species Rhinoderma darwinii. The sequence goes on from NW_027461725.1 coordinate 715,930, forward strand.
TCGTCCATGTACCCCACCACTTTAGCCTCTAGTCCCCCCCCGCCCGGCAGGGGGACTCCGCTTATCTGCTTATCCTTTCTTAACCTGCAGAGTAGAGGCTCGATCGCACAAATAAAAAGTAGTGGGGACAAGGGACACCCCTGCTTCACTCCGGAATTTAAAAGGACATCCTGTGTCTTAAAACCCTTTACTAAAATTTTGCTAGTACAATTTTCATAAAAGGCCTTCAGAGACTGTAAAAAACCTTCCGGTATACCCATTTTTTCTAAAACCTTAAAAAGATAAAAATGTGACACTCTATCGAAGGCTTTCTCAAAATCTATAGATAAAATTGCCATTTTACCTCCTCTCTCTTTCGTGTCACTGATCACATCTTTTAAAAGGTTTAAATTATCCCATATACTCCTCCCGGGTATCCCACAGACCTGATTGGAGTGTATGCTCTGGCCTATCACTGCTTTTAATCTGTTCGCACATATCTTCGCCATTACTTTGTAGTCAGAGTTTAGCAAAGTGATAGGCCTCCAATTTTTAATGTCTGTTTTGTCCCCCTTTTTGTAAAGCAGGGACACCTCGCCTTTCTTCCAGGACCCCGGGAGGGCTTTTGTTCTAAAAACTTGGGTAAAAAGAGGGTGGAGATCCTCTTTTAAAATACCATAAAATAAAACATAGAATTCTATAGGTATACCGTCAGGGCCAGGGACTTTACCTGTTTTAAAACTCTTTGTAGTTTCTAAAATCTCCTGTTCCGTAATATCCTGTAATAAAAACACTTGGGAAGCAGGATCTAAAACAGCATCCACCTCCTTCAATGAGTCGTTCATAAAATCAACATCAACATGTTTTGTATTAAAAAGATCCGCATAAAAACCGTGCACCTTTTTTAAAATGTTTTGGGTATTTGTTTCCCCATCTATCTCATTTAACAGGGTATGCTTATCATTTATTTTCTTGAAGAAGTACCTGGAGCAGGTCTCATTTTCTTCAAGATGTTTTACCTTAGAGCGAAAGATTATCTCCTTTCCCCTCTGCTCCAGGCACTGGGAGATCTCTTTTTTAATTTCGGTGATCTCTTTCTCCACATGCATACCCTGTTCTCTGAACTTGTATTGGGTCTGCAGACGGGTATTTAAATTAGCATAAAATTCAAATTTTTCTTTTGCTTTCCTCATCCCAGCTTTAATAAAAAAATCTCTTATCTTTATTTTCATTTTCTCCCACCAGGAAACAATTAGCATATTGGGATGTCTTACCCGTCTGCAGCCCTTATAAAAGGTGATAAAATCGGATAAAATTTGCGGATCCTCTAAAAGGGATACGTTTAATTTCCAGGCTTTCTTCGGAGTTCTCCTTTGATCGTTCAAATTAACTTTAAAATATAAAAGTTTATGGTCAGAAAACACGTTAGAATTAAGATCACATTTAAAAGGCAGTATTTGATAAGAGCAAAAAATAAAATCAATCCTGGAGCTGCAGTTTACATTGCTCCAGGTGACGCCGTCCTCTTCAGGTAGATCCCTATTGCATTTTTTAAAAACATCAGTAAGTTTAAAATCCACTGTAATATCTTTTAAAATAGACGGGGTTTTATCATAGTTTCGACTTACTGAATTCGAGAACCGGCGTTCCCCCTTTAAAATACAATTAAAATCACCAGCTAAAATAAGTGGTTCTGAATCATTGATAAAAAGGGGTAAAATTTCTAGCATTTTTGCTCTTTCCTTCTTGTCTGTAGAACCATAAAAGTTTAAAAACTGCCATCTAACACCGTTTATAAAAGCTTTGACCATTAAAATTCTGCCTGGTAAAATTTCATAAAAACGATCAATTAAAACGTTCCCTTTGAATAAAATGGCGACACCTGCGGCTTTTGATTCATTAGACCCGGACCACACTGAAGGTCCGAGTCTCCAGTCTTCCTCATATTTTTTATAATTCATGCGGTGAGGTATGCAGCATTCCTGTAGGAAAAACACTGAGGCGGCAAAAACAGAAAGGTAGTTAAAAAGGGCAGCTCTTCTTGTCTGTGAGTGCACGCTTCTTACATTAAAGGAAAGACCACATAACTCAGCCATGAGGAAAAGGGAGAGAGACAGTCTATTTTTATCTTACCCGAGGAGGCCTCAGCAGTCCTCCGCGTCGCCAGACACCCCACTCGAGCTCTCATCATCATCTTTCCTCGAGTCAAATGTGCGCATCGATGAGGTTTGAGAGGAAGTCCCGTCACTCAGCTGACCCCCCTCACCTAAGGCACTTCTTGAAAATGGGTCCCAGACGGACTCAACAGGTAAGATTTGGCAATCTTTGGCAGCGCCCTCCCCTTCTATAGGGGCAGGAATCGCGCTTCCGGACGTCTCAGGGACCACGCTTACCTCGGAGGCAGCTGTCCCTATATCCCCCAACTGTCTAGAAGGGGGGGGACCTTTAGCTGTCGCTTCCGGGGGCACGTCAACTGGTTTCCCTGCCTTCAACCTGGCAGGTACTCCCATCGGCACCCCCGCTGCCACCTCCGAGTACGCCCTACGTCTCTTAGTGAGCGCTGCCGCTCCGCCCGGGACCTCTGCCTCAGGTACAGGCTGACCCAGCATCTCTTGCAGGCCAGTAGGATCAGCTTCATCCGAACTACCCTGTGCCCCAGTCTCCTGGGGGGGCTCTTTCGTCCGCTGATCACTGGCTCTGCGTTTTTGTCGCCTCTGCTCTTTAGGGTCACCTGTTTGGGGGGGTCTGCTGGAGGTATCCATATCGTCTTGCTCGCCTCCTTGGGGTTCCTCTCCTTGTACAGGGGTGATCTGGCCTGCGGGCCGCTCGGGACGCCTTGGCCGGTCCTCGGGTTGTTCCAACTCTTTAGATCTGTGGGGACAAGTAGCATAGAGGTGACCAACTCGGCTGCAAAAACGGCACCTTTTCCCCAGAGGGCAAGTTTTGGTCTCGTGCTCAGAGCTGCCGCAGTTCCTACAGGTGCTGTCACAAGACTCCTTGGTGTGACCGTACTTTTGGCACTTCCTACAGAATGGAGGCATCCCTGAAAAATAAAAGTCTCCGGCCATATCACCTATTTTAAAACGTGCTGGCGGCAACATTATCCCTCCTGTAAAATTGGCATCTTTATAACATGTTACATTGAATCTCCACTTTGAGGTCCATACACCAACCTCATTCATTACTTTGCCAATACATTTCACAGTTTTAAAATAAGGGAATAAAAAGGACATCACTTCTTTTAAGTCGGCAAAAGGGCAGTACATCTTTATAACTATCATTTTAGTGATGTCCATAACGTGCTCATAAAAATCAACACCGTCCAGTCTCGGGTCATTTTTTACCGTATAAGCCGCCAGCAGATCTCGGAATACTCCATTCTGTATAAAAGTAACGTCGTATGTCCTCCTTCTTGGGTAATCCTGCACCGCCAAAATTTCTCGCTTCTGGATGTTGAAGATACCAACAAGTACGGTCTCCACCACGAATTTTAAGCCGCAGGTCGTCGCCTTCTCCTCCGATAGCACTACACGAATTGTGTTTTTAATCCGGGCATAAGGCGGTATCTCACATGGATCCTCGTCCATGGTGAGTAAGGTTTTTTTTTGGGATCGTTACGCTACTCCTTAGTAGGCGCAACTTTGGGCGCAACTCCCCTTTTCGGTCGAAACCTACACGGGGGTATATGGATCGCAACCCGTTGCTCAGGACTAAGCCTCTCTCCCAAATAGCAGCACGGGGGTGAAGTCCAGGCGAACCTGGACGATCCCCCGAGGCCGAGAGAGAGGGTACCTGAGCACCTCCTAACCAAGACCAGGCAGCACTGACTACAAGTAACCAGCACTACACTTGATCTCAGCCAGAAGGCCGAGAAGCGATAACCCGAACGGGCCGCGCGTTGACCAAGCCTGCCCAATACTGCTGTTCACCCCTTGCAGCGATTCAGCCTACTCCTAGGCAATTCCATGGGGCCCTGCAGGCTCACACACACTCACAGCTACTAAGCGGGAGGTGAATAAAGGCCGGAGAGGAAGCAAGACAGGATTTGCTTCTTTTGCTTGCACCACAATGCAGTGCTGAAAGAGGAAGAATCGACATAAAAACGCCTTCCTGGCAACGCCCAAATGCCCTCCTGCCGTGCAAACACTGGTAGCAGCAGCAGCAGTAAGTGCATGCCCACTGCCACCCCTTCTCCTTTCACACCTTGTATCAGCTTTAATCCAGTCCAGTGCTGCCTGCTGAGCAGCACTGACCAACACTGCCTGGGCCCAGGCTTTTATCTCTGAGGCCCCATTATGATGTCAGAAAGCTGGCTCTGGCTCCTGAGGTCTCCACTATGACACGTGCAAAGTTCCGTCTGAACTTTATATAAGACGGTGCGGCTCAGTCAGTCACTCAGTGTTGCCTGAGAGGGCAACACTGCAACAGCCGGCCCCCAGGCTGTCTTTTTTTTGCACAGCTAGTTGCCTCCAGGAGGCCACAAGAGGGAGACAAGGGACTGCAAAATGGAAAATAGGCATCCACCAACTTTACAGACAACTTGTTCTCCTTGCTCCTACAACCTCCATCCTTGCACAGTTTGTTATTCTTCCAGGTAACATAGTAACAAATCCAAATTGCTGCTCTCTTTGTAGGCAAGCAAGGGTTTGTTGCAACTGCAATTCTTACTTCTTCTTGAAATGTAGGGACCACAGTACATTCCATCACATCCATCTAGTGTACACAGGTAGGTCCATTGTGACGGGCGGGCGGGCGGGCTGGCTGCTTTAATGGCTGTTTGCTGTTCCCCTACTCCACTCCACTATTTGACTATGGTGCTGCATCAATCAGTGGCTGGCTCAGGTGCAGCTCTTTAACCTACCTAGGAGGGAGGGCGGAGAGAAGACAAGGAAGGTGAATGAGCTGTTCCAATGTGAAATGCCGGAAACACAGAAACACAGACGACACAAAACAAGAGGTGGCAATGTATTAATTAATTGCATTTAATAAATTAGCTCATTATCACACATGACTGTACAAATGCATTGTCCAACAGGTGTTGAAATAATGGGATTAAAAGGGGAGATCCCATCCGAAAGACAAAAACAATGGCAAACACAAAAAGCACTTTTGGAATCTGATTTTAGTAAACACATAAGGAAAGGGTGCACCGGTCCTGGAAATACTGCAATACCAGGTCAATGCGTGGAGTGGACAGAGCAAGCTCTATTTCCATCTCCCTGTTCTAAAAATCCATTTAATATATGGTCCCCAGATAGGGGACGTATCAGATATTAAACTGATAAGAACAGATTTTTTTTCAGTTGGCTACCCCTTTGCAGGGGTGTCAATGATTTATTGATAAAAAAATTCAATTTTACAATAAAATACTTTTTGGTTACATAGATAGATAAAAAAATTTTTTACATTGTAACAATAGTAAAATCAAATTTCCTTAAAATTTATGTAGGGGGACATGGGGCAAATCTTTATTTATTTGGAGTTCCAGTCAGTCACAAACCATTTATTTAGAAGGGTGGCATTCCTTTTTTTGTCTAATAAAAAATAAATATTCATTTCACTAAAACAAAGACCTAAAACATCATCAATCGATAAAACGTCGTGCTTAAAAAGAAGGATGTTCCTGGCCTTCCACAGAGCTTCTTTGGCGCAATTCATCGTCTTCCATGCAATTATTTTCTGATTCGCGGTTGGGCATCCAAAAAGTCCATATAAAATATCCTCATAGTTTAAGTCCTTTAGGTCTGCCATCTTCACCAAAAGAGGGAATATTTTTTTCCAAAATTCTTTTGCAAAGTCACATGTCCAAAAAATATGTCTTATTGTCTCCTCGGCCTGGCAGCCTTCCCTCGGGCAGACGGCAGACCTCGCGAATCCTCTTCTGTACTGGAATGCCCGGCATGGAAGACATTGATGAACGCAGCTCCAGGCCAGGTCCATCTGTGTATTAAAAAGATAAAACACATTAATCATTTTGAAAATAAAAGCACATCGTTGTGTATTAAAATTCTCCACATTGCTGACCGTCTCGCTCTCTCTCAGGTCTTTTATTAGTTTTTTGCTATTCTTAAGTTCATTCACGGTCTTCCCTTTTAAATTGAAGAGAGCCACTATTTTTTCTAAAATTACGTAGTTAGCTGGTAATTTAAAAGCGTATGGTGAGGATAAAATTATGTTAAACCAACCAAACCTCCGCATAAAAAACCCAGTATTAAAACGTAAAAAGTAAGACCAATAGTGCTCTTTAAAAAGGGAATTAAAACAGAAACTAAAGAACTTAATTAAAAGAAACCTATTAAAATCAGGAAAATCTTTGCCACCCTTTGGTTTGGACTTTATTACCGTTTCTCGTTTCAATTTCTCCATCCTGGAACTCCAAAAGAAGGTAAAACATGCTTTTGTTATTTTTCGTAATAAAACTGTTGGGGGAGGGAACACCATGCTTGTATATAAAAGAAGGGGTAAAATGACCATTTTTATGATTAAAATTTTTCCCTCCATGGTGAGTTTCCTCATATTCCACATACAAATTTTATTGTTTACCTTCTGCGCCACCATGTCCCAACTTATAAAACCATTGTCGTGCTCACTGAAGGAGATACCTAAAACTTTAATAGTATCTGACACAGGAACGGGTACGTCTCTAAAAACCATGCTTCCTATTCTTAAAATATTACTTTTGCTGAAATTTATTCTAAAACCGGAAGCACAGCAATAAAACTCAATTTGTTTTAGGGCTTTCTGAAGCGACAGGGTGTCCCTACAAAGTATCGCCACATCATCCATGTACCCCACTGCTTTAGCCTCTATGCCGCCTCCCCCCGGCAGGGGGACTCCACGTATTTGTTTATCACGGCGTATTGCGCATAGCAGAGGCTCTAGTGCACATATGAAAAGCAGTGGGGACAAGGGACACCCCTGCTTCACCCCAGAGTTTAAAAGAACGTCCTGTGTCTTAAAACCATTTACTAAAATTTTGCTTGTGCAATCTTTATAAAAGGCTTTAATAGATAGTAAAAAACCTTCAGGTATACCCATCCGCTCTAAAACCTTAAAAAGATAAAAGTGCGATACTCGGTCGAAAGCTTTTTGAAAATCTATGGATAAAATGGCTAATTTTCCGTTTCTAGATTTTGTGTCTTCAATCGCATCTTTTATTAAATTAATATTATCCCAGATGCTGCGGCCTGGCACCCCACACACCTGGTTAGAGTGTATGATGTGGGGTACTATGGCTTTTAAACGGTTTGCGCATAGTTTTGCCATTATTTTGTAGTCACTATTCAGAAGGGTTATTGGTCTCCAATTCTCTAAAACTGCGATGTCACCTTTCTTGTATAGCAAGGAGACCTCACCCTTCCGCCAGGACTTAGGCAGCATCTTGGAATGAAAGACTTCAGTAAAAAGGTTTAAGAGATCATCTTTTAAAATGTCATAAAATTTGACATAAAACTCGCTGGGTATACCGTCCGGGCCAGGAACTTTACCTGCTTTAAAACTCTTCACTGTCTCTAAAATCTCCTGCTCCGACAGTTCCTGCAATAAAAAATTCTGGGAGACAGGGTCTAAAACAGTGGTAATCTCCTTCAGCGAGTCACGCATAAAATCACGATCCACAGTTTTCACATTAAAAAGGTCAGTATAAAACTCATGAACTTTACTTAAAAGACCCTGTACATCCGACACCCCATCAATATTTTTAAGAATAGCTTTTTTATTGTTCATTTTCTTAAAAAAGTACCTGGAGCAGGTCTCGTTCTCTTCCACGTGCTGTACTTTAGAACGAAATATAATTTCTTTACCTTTCTGCTCCAGGCACTGAGCTATCTCTTTTTTTAAGTTGGCGATGTCGTCTTTTACCTCTATCTCGTGCTCTCTCATCTTGTACAGGGTCTGTAGGCGGGTGTTGAGAATTTTAAAAAAAGCTTGCTTCTCTCTGGCTTTCGCCACGCTTTTTTTAATAAAAAATTCTTTTATTTTCCTTTTCATTTTCTCCCACCATGTGGTGATGGGAGCCCGCGTGTCTCTCACCCGCCTACTCTCTTTGTAAAATTCAGTAAAATCTGTAAAAACCTGTGGATCATCTAAAAGGGAAACATTTAACTTCCAGGACTTTTTACTAATAATGTTATTAAAATCACGCTTTACATAAAATGATAAAAGCTTGTGATCAGAAAAAACATTGGTTAAAACTTCACATTTAAAAGGCAGTAGATTCTCATTACAAAATATAAAATCTATCCTGGAGCTACAGGTGGCGTTGCTCCAGGTAACGCCGGCTTCCTCTGGACTGCTCCTGTTACATTCTTTATAAACGTCTTTTAACTTAAAATCACCCACCATATCTTTGAGCAGTCCAGAGGTCTTATCATAGTTCCTGCTTGTAGCACTGGTAAGCCGGCGTTCCCCTCTCAGGATACAATTAAAATCACCTGCGAGGATAAAAGGCTCAGTCGTGTTAATAAAAAGAGGTAAAATCGCTAACATTTCTTCTCTTTCATTTTTGTCAGGTGAGCCATAAAAATTTAAGAACTGCCATTTCACACCGTCAATAAAAGCCTTAACCAATAAAATACGTCCTGGAAGAATCTCTTGGATAAAATCGATTAAAACGTTTCCCTTAAAAAGAATGGCGACCCCTGCTGATCTGGACTCGTTAGATCCAGACCAGACTGATGGACCATACTTCCAATCCTCTTGGTATTTATGGTACTTCATCATATGGGGAATGCCGCACTCCTGCAGGAAAAAAACAGAGGCTGCCAGGCCAGCTAAAAAGCTTAAGAGAGCAACCCTTCTAACTTTGGACTTGGCGCCCCTCACGTTGAGGGAGATTCCCTTTACTTCTGACATTGTGGAGATTAAAATAACGTCTTGATTTTAAAATAATAAATATTCGTGGAACTTAAAATCAGACATTTCCTCCACCAGCATTACCAGAATTCTCGTTTGCGCTCATATCCCCACCCTCGTCCGAATCGCCTGCAAAGAGGGACGAAAAGGGAGAGGAACTACCTTCACTGAGAGCCGTGCCAGCAACTCTTATCTCGTACAAGGGGAGCCCACTCTCGCTTAGCGTCACCTGGGTCTCCACTGGGTGACCACGTAGGTCCATTTCGGGTGGGTCCCCCAAGGGCCCCGCCTCTCCCCCCAGGCTCTGTTGACGCCGTCTTAGAGGGGGAGGTTGCGCACACGGCGGGGTGTCCGGTATCTGGGAGGGAACAGTGCCCACCCTCCTCACCAGGTCAGGCGAGGAGGTGGTCCTAGGAGGAGCCTCACTTTTCTTCACGTATGTGTCCATCTGCTCCTCCCCTGATTCCCTCCTACCAGCACGCTCCTGTTTTCCCTTTTTTCGGGGACCCACCGCTACCCAGTTCTCCTGCTCGGAGTCAGACTCCTGAGACCCAGGTACAGGAGCAGGCCCGGCACCCACTGGACAACCAGCCCTCTGGGATGCCACAGTATCATTGGTGGCCTGCTCCTTTTCCGCCTTCCGCTTAGCTTGCCTTTTGTCATTGGCGCTGGGCTCCTTCCTTTCCTCAGAGGTTGCTGGCTGCGAGGCACCTGCTTTGGCTCCATTACTCCGCACCACTGAAGCCCAGGTGCCTCGCTGCTCCTTCGCGGCCCCGGCATGCTCCTCTCCCCGGGGGTGGGACTGGTCCGCTGGTGGAGCACGTGGGGGCGCCTCGGGTTGCTCATTTTCTTCGCCTCGGTACCTATGGGGACAAGAATAGTACAAATGACCAGTTTTTTGGCAAAAATTACATTTTTTCTTTTGTGAGCACTCTCTCATATTGTGCTCTTTGCTTCCACAGTTTCTACAGGTGACATCGCAGTTAAAACTGGTATGTCCATAAGTACCGCAGGCCCTGCAGAAGTTTGGCATCCCTGAAAAATAGAGGTCGCCATTCACATTTCCAATTTTAAAACGAGCCGGTGGTAATCTCGTTTCCTGGGTGGAGGGGTCCTTTATCAATGTTACTAAAAACTTCCACTTGACGGTCCACACTCCACACTCGTTCATAACTCTCCCCAACAGTTTGACATTCTTGAAGTAGGCAGCTAAGAATGCTGCCACTTCCATATCCTTCACATATGGGGAGTACATTTTAATCACCACGAGTTTCGTAATTTCGAAGGCATGTTCTACTACCTGGACTCCCGCTACCACGAGTTCACCTTTTCTCCTCTCAGCTCGGTCCATGGCATCACGGAGGATTCCTTCTCCCATAAAGGTGACGTCGAAAATTCCTCGTTTCGGGTAGTCCTGGATAGCCAGAATCTCATTCTTGTGGACCGCCAGTAGTTCTTCCAGGATCTTGTGGACCAAGAACTTTACGCCGCGTGGACCGCCTCCACCCTCTGCCACGATAAATCGGGCAGAGTTCCTTAGCCGGGCATACACCGGCACCGCATCAGGCTCGCCTGCCATTTCCGTGGCCAGGCCGAACCGCACAGCAATTGCTGCGCCCTATGGGGTCCTGAGACTTACCAAAGGGCTGGGGGGGGGATCGCAACTCGTTGCTCAGGACTAAGCCTCTCTCCCAAATAGCAGCACGGGGGTGAAGTCCAGGCGAACCTGGACGATCCCCCGAGGCCGAGAGAGAGGGTACCTGAGCACCTTCTGACTAAAAACCTCCTGTATAAATACACTTGGTCTTAGCCAAAAGGCCGAGAAGCGATAACCCGAACGGGCCGCGCGTTGACCGAGCCTGCCCAATACTGCTGTTCACCCCTTGCAGCGATTCAGCCTACTCCTAGGCAATTCCATGGGGCCCTGCAGGCTCACACACACTCACAGCTACTAAGCGGGAGGTGAATAAAGGCCGGAGAGGAAGCAAGACAGGATTTGCTTCTTTTGCTTGCACCACAATGCAGTGCTGAAAGAGGAGGAATCGACATAAAAACGCCTTCCTGGCAACGCCCAAATGCCCTCCTGCCGTGCAAACACTGGCAGCAGCAGCAGCAGCAGCAGCAGCAGCAGCAGCAGTAAGTGCATGCCCACTGCCACCCCTTCTCCTTTCACACCTTGTATCAGCTTTAATCCAGTCCAGTGCTGCCTGCTGAGCAGCACTGACAAACACTGCCTGGGCCCAGGCTTTTATCTCTGAGGCCCCATTATGATGTCAGAAAGCTGGCTCTGGCTCCTGAGGTCTCCACTATGACACGTGCAAAGTTCCGTCTGAACTTTATATAAGACGGTGCGGCTCAGTCAGTCACTCAGTGTTACATAGTTACATAGTTACATAGTTACATAGTTAGTACGGCTGAAAAAAGACACATGTCCATCAAGTTCAACCAAGGGAAGGGAAAAGGGAAGGAAAAATTTCTACACATAGGAGCTAATATTTTTTTGTTCTAGGAAATTATCTAACCCTTTTTTAAAGCCATCTACTGTCCCTGCTGTGACCAGCTCCTGCGGTAGGCTATTCCATAAATTCACAGTTCTCACTGTAAAGAAGCCTTGTCGCCTCTGCAGCTTGAACCTTTTTTTCTCCAGACGGAGGGAGTGCCCCCTTGTTTTTTGAGGGGGTTTTACAAGGAACAGGATTTCACCATATTTTTTGTATGTGCCATTAATATATTTATATAAGTTAATCATGTCCCCCCTTAGTCTTCTTTTTTCAAGGCTAAATAGGTTTAATTCTTTCAATCTTTCCTCATAACTTAAATTCTCCATGCCCCTTATTAGCTTCGTTGCTCTTCTTTGTATTTTTTCCAACTCCAGGGCATCCTTTCTAAGAACTGGAGCCCAGAACTGAACTGCATATTCTAGATGAGGCCTCACTAATGCTTTGTAAAGTGGCATTATTACATCCCTGTCCCGCGAGTCCATGCCTCTTTTAATACACGACAATATCCTGCTGGCCTTTGAAGCAGCTGATTGACACTGCATGCTGTTATTGAGTTTATGATTTACAAGTACACCCAGATCCTTCTCAACAAGTGAATCCGCCAGTGTAGCGCCCCCTAGGACATATGATGCATGCAGGTTGTTGGTACCAAGATGCATAACTTTACATTTATCTACATTAAACTTCATTTGCCAAGTGGACGCCCAAACACTTAGTTTGTTTAAATCTGCCTGTAATTCATGAACATCTTCCATAGTCTGAACTATATTACATAGCTTGGTGTCATCTGCAAAAATAGAAATAGTGCTATTAATCCCTTCCTCTATATCATTAATAAATAAGTTGAATAATAGTGGTCCCAGCACTGAACCCTGGGGTACACCACTTATAACCGGGGACCATTCAGAGAAGGAATCATTGACCACAACCCTCTGGATACGGTCCTTGAGCCAATTCTCAATCCAATTACAAACTATATTTTCTAAACCTATAGTCCTTAATTTACCCATTAGGCGTCTATGGGGGACAGTGTCAAATGCCTTTGCAAAGTCTAAAAACACTAAATCCACAGCGGCCCCTCTGTCTAGACTTCTGCTCACCTCTTCATAAAAACAGATTAGGTTAGTTTGACAACTTCTGTCCTTCGTAAAACCGTGCTGGCTGTCACTTATAATGCTATTTATTGTCACATAATCCTGTATATAGTCCCTCAATAGCCCCTCAAACATTTTCCCCACGATGGATGTTAAGCTTACTGGTCTATAATTACCCGGGGAAGACCTAGAGCCCTTTTTGAAAATAGGCACCACATTTGCCCTGCGCCAGTCCCTTGGCACTATACCAGTCACTAGAGATTCTCTGAATATTATGAAAAGGGGGACAGAAATAACTGAACTAAGCTCTTTAAGAATTCTAGGGTGTAACCCATCTGGTCCCGGAGCCTTGTGCACATTTATTTTATTTAATTTAGTTTGGACCATCTCTACATTCATCCAATTCAGTATATCAACTGATATATTAACAGCACTGGCACCGGCTACATCAGCTGCTCTTTCTTCTGTTGTATATACAGAGCTAAAGAACCCATTTAGTAACTCTGCCTTCTCTTGATCCCCTGTGATCAACTCCCCATTACCATTATCTAGGGGTCCTACATGTTCAGACCTGGGCTTTTTTGCATTTATATACTTGAAGAATTTTTTAGGATTTGTTTTACTATCCCTGGCCACCTGCCTTTCATTTTGTATTTTTGCTAATTTTATTACATTTTTACAGATTTTATTAAGCTCTTTATATTTTACAAAGGCTACAGCTGTACCCTCAGACTTGTATTTTTTAAATGCCCTTTTTTTGTCATGTATTGCCCCTTTCACAGAAGGTGTAAGCCATGTGGGGTTTAATTTGAGTCGTTTATACTTATTACCTGTAGGAATAAATTTTGCACTATAATAACTCAAAGTAGATTTGAAAATCTCCCATTTATCATTTGTTCCATTATTTGACATTAGTTCTTCCCAGTCTATATCCTGAATTGCAGCCCTCATCCTGGGGAAATTGGCTTTCTTAAAATTAAATGTTTTTGCCCTCCCAGCCTGCGTTTGTTTTTTACAGTATAGGTAAAATGTAACTATATTATGATCACTGTTACCGAGGTTTTCACGAACATTGACATTCCCAACAAGATCTGCATTATTAGAAATGACCAGATCCAACAGAGCTTCACCTCTAGTCGGGTCTTCCACAAACTGGCCCATAAAATTTTCCTGCAACAGGTTGAGGAAATGTCTCCCCTTTGCAGTTGAAGCCGAACCATGACACCAATTAATATCCCGGAAATTAAAATCTCCCATTATCACTACAGTACCCGCCTGTGCAGCCCGCTCCATCTGTTTATATATCTGACCTTCCATCTCCTCAGTTATATTGGGGGGTCTATAGATTACACCAAAAGTAATTTTTTCAGTGTTTACCTCCCTTTCTAGTTCCACCCACAAGGTTTCAACCTCCTCACAGTCTTCACCCACTATTGTCTCTTTCACACTCGCCTTCATATCACTTTTCACATACAGACATACACCACCACCTTTCCTATTTGTCCTGTCTTTACGAAAAAGTGTAAAACCCTGTAGATTTACAGCCCAGTCATGTGAAGAGTCCAGCCATGTTTCAGCAACACCAACTATATCTATATTTTCTTCCAGTATCAAGGCCTCCAGCTCCCCCATTTTGCTCGCTAGACTTCTGGCATTTGTGAACATACACTTTAACTTGCCTGTCAGTTTTTCACTTTTATTATCAGAAATGTGATTTGACATTAATCGGTCCTTTTTATTTACACTGATGTTTTGCAACGAAAGGATCTCCTTATCTTGTTGTCTAGTCCTCTCCCCACATTCTGTTTCTCCCCCCACCAATATAGTCTGACCCCTCTCTAACCTGGCTACCCCTTTTTTTTCTACATTGATAGGGCAACACTGCAACAGCCGGCCCCCAGGCTGGCTTTTTTTTGCACAGCTAGTTGCCTCCAGGAGGCCACAAGAGGGAGACAAGGGACTGCAAAATGGAAAATAGGCATCCACCAACTTTACAGACAACTTGTTCTCCTTGCTCCTACAACCTCCATCCTTGCACAGTTTGTTATTCTTCCAGGTAACATAGTAACAAATCCAAATTGCTGCTCTCTTTGTAGGCAAGCAAGGGTTTGTTGCAACTGCAATTCTTACTTCTTCTTGAAATGTAGGGACCACAGTACATTCCATCACATCCATCTAGTGTACACAGGTAGGTCCATTGTGACGGGCGGGCGGGCAGGCTGGCTGCTTTAATGGCTGTTTGCTGTTCCCCTACTCCACTCCACTATTTGACTATGGTGCTGCATCAATCAGTGGCTGGCTCAGGTGCAGCTCTTTAACCTACCTAGGAGGGAGGGCGGAGAGAAGACAAGGAAGGTGAATGAGCTGTTCCAATGTGAAATGCCGGAAACACAGAAACACAGACGACACAAAACAAGAGGTGGCAATGTATTAATTAATTGCATTTAATAAATTAGCTCATTATCACACATGACTGTACAAATGCATTGTCCAACAGGTGTTGAAATAATGGGATTAAAAGGGGAGATCCCATCCGAAAGACAAAAACAATGGCAAACACAAAAAGCACTTTTGGAATCTGATTTTAGTAAACACATAAGGAAAGGGTGCACCGGTCCTGGAAATACTGCAATACCAGGTCAATGCGTGGAGTGGACAGAGCAAGCTCTATTTCCATCTCCCTGTTCTAAAAATCCATTTAATATATGGTCCCCAGATAGGGGACGTATCAGATATTAAACTGATAAGAACAGATTTTTTTTTTTTTTTTTTTTTTTTTTTATTAAACCATTCAGGTTATTTTAATAAAACCGAGAATTGTAGTTTGAAACAAACTACCTCTCTATTTATCAAAAATCATCATACTGGTTCGTTATTTATTTTTCAACACAATACAGAAAATCATAAACAATATTCCCTCAAACTAAGTGCCTCCATTTCATCATTCGCCATATACCTTCCGCATCCATACCTCTCTCTAGATCCCATTTATAATAAAAATACAATTTAGCCAACACCATTCTAACCACCTCATCCATCTCAAAAACCTCTCTTCTATATACATTCAAATTCCTCGTATCCCATAATACCTCTTTCACGCACGTCAAAAAGATCCACAACACTCTGTCCTTTTCGCTACCCAGACTACACAGACCGAATAAAGCAATTTCATACGTCAATTTCTTCAATCCAGTCAATTCTTCACACAAGCCACTCAACTTTTCCCAAACATCCTTTGCATGCTTACACGACCAAAACACATGACTCACATCCTCGTCATCACCACAACCTTCTCTCGGACACCTCTCAGACGCAACCAAGCCTCTCCTTTTTTGAACACACCTCACAGGCAACACACCATGTACCGACATCCATAACAAATCCTTCTGCTTATTCGACACATCATACGTAACAATCTTCTTCCACACAGTTTTAGACTCATTCGAATTCAAACCATTTACAGAACACATCACATTATTCATACACATTTTCCTCACAACATTCCTATCACTCAAAAACCTCTCCATTCTCACATCTTCTAGCTGGAACTTATTTATAAATTTCTCAACTCCCAAATACCACCCCGTGCACTGAAAAGCAATAGGTTTGCATAAATTCCTTTCCTTCCACCTTAACCGCCGAATCACCGTTCCAGCTAAATATTCCATCATTCCGGAGGTCTTGGATTCCTTTAATAAAAGTTCAACAAAAAAACGTACACAGTTTAACCCGATAAATATTTCCAAATTCGGAAAATCCAAGCCTCCGTTGCGCCTGCTTTTCATTAAGATGTCCCTTCTTGCTTTTTCTATCCCGCTCCCCCATAAAAAAAGGAACAAAATTCTATTTACTCTTTTCAGAGTTAAGGCATTAGGAAGAAAAACCAAAGAAATATATAAGATCATTGGTAAAATAATACTCTTAACGACTAATACTTTCCCCGAAAAAGAAAGGTCCCTCATTCTCCACATTTCCAACTTACGCGCAATCCTACCACCCACTTCCTCCCAACTTTCTCTCCCTTTCAAATCATCGTCAAACACTATCCCTAAAATTTTCACCCCATTCACCTGTTCCATGTCAGAATCACTCACCCTTTTGTTACTAAAGAAGATTTTAAATTTACTCTTACCCCAATTAATTTTAAAAGCAGACGCAATACAGAACAGATTCACAATCAACTTCACTCTAGACATATCGTACACAGAATCACACAAAACGCAAATATCATCCATATATCCTAGAGCCTTTACTCGTTTTCCATCACTCCCAGGCACCAACAAACCTTTCACTACTTTATCATTCCTAATCATTTGTAACAACGGTTCAATCGCACAAATAAATAAAATGGGAGACAACGGACAACCCTGACGCACACCTGACATAATTTCAAACGGTTCTGAGAAAAACCCATTCACCTGCACACAACTCTTTGCATTCGCATATAAATTTTCCAGCAAACTCACAAAACGAAACGGAAAACCCATTCTTACTAACACTTTAAACAAAAACATATGCGCCACACGGTCAAAAGCTTTTTCAAAATCTAACGCACATACAATCACCTCCTTATTCCGATACTTACAATCTTCAAGCATATCCCGCACCAACGCCACGTTATCATGCAATTTTCTTTTCGGTACCGCACACACCTGATCTTCATCTATCACACATCCAATCACTTCTTTCATACGGTTCGCAATCAATTTAGAAAAAATTTTATAATCCGTATTTAATAGAGTTATTGGTCGCCAATTTTCCAAACGCTTTTTATCTCCTTTTTTGTACAACAAAACAACCATACCTTTCTTCATCACATCACACATGTTTGTCCCAGAAAACAACACTCTCATAACGTCAATCACATCCTTCCCAATCACATCCCAATACTTCTTATAAAATTCTACTGGTATCCCATCACACCCTGGAGACTTATTGTTGGCCATACTTCCAATTACATCCTTAACTTCATCATCCATAATCTCACCAAGCAAAAAGGAATACTCACTTTCAGGAACATATTTACACACAACATCCAAAAACTCATCATCCTCCCCCAAATCACACGTTTTCACATTATACAGTTCATTATAGAAGTCAAACACCACATCCATCACATCCTTACCAGACACCTCTTTATCATCCTTATCCAATAACACATTCATTCCACTTTTCCCACCACACATTTTTTTAAAGAAAAACCTAGTGCACTTCTCATGCTTCTCTCTAACCTCCACCTTAGATCTAAAAATTATTTCATTCCCCTTCACCCGAAACCAATCAGTTATATCTTTTTTTGTTTTTTCCAAGTCATGTTGCACATCCATCCCCATAGCTTTACACTCACGCAAAAAGGACATCCTCCTGTTGAGAAGAGAGTACTGCAACCTTTTCCTTTTTGCTCTCCTATATCCCAACTGCCTAAAGAACCCACCAATTTTCTTCTTCACCCACACCCACCATTCACACACATTACGGAAAGCACGTTTTTTCCTTACCCAAAACCCATATTTTTTTACAAACATACTTTTAACTCTCTCTTCAGCCAAAAAACTAACATTCATCCTCCATACCCCTTTACCATAAAAGAAATTATTTATCTCAAACACCCCCATCAAACACTCGTGATCCGAAAAGCAAACCCTTTCTTGTGTGTATTCCACACATTTCATTGCAGTCGCAGAAAAGAAAAAGAAGTCCAGACGTGAATCAGTCCTCCCATCGTCTGCATGGTATGTAAATGGTCCAGGTTTCTGGGATACAGCGTCCTGCAAAGAAAAATCTAACAGTAATTGTTTCCAAAAATTCCCAGTTATGTCAACCTTGGATTCAGTGGATCCAGCACGAGCCTGCTTTTCAAAAATGCAATTGATATCACCAACAATGATGACCGGGACTTTGCCATGCAAAAAAAACTTTAACTTCTCAAAAAGCACCAATCTCTCATTTTTGTCAGCATTTGCATATATGTTGATTAGTTTGAAAGTCCAACCCCTATAGGACAACAATAGACAAACACATCTTCCTTCTTGGATAATTTCTGTTTGCTTAATAATAAACTCTTTGCTGTGAAACAATATGCCCACTCCATCATTCCTGTTTTGGGTGGAAAAAGACCAGACCGCTTCACCATGACTCCATTCACTTTTTTTAGGCATTTTTGATAAGCCGCATTCCTGTACACAGATGATATCACTGCCTTTACAAGACAGGTAATCCAATACAGTAGCCCGCTTATGGCTAGATGTGAAAACCCTCACGTTCTGAGAAAGGATTTTAATTCTCAAAGACATTTAGTAAGGTCATGTTTAGACAAATGGAAAAAAGGACATGACACACATCAAGTTCCAGCAAAATGCATTGCTTTCTCCAAATTTGCCACATTTTCTTCATTCAGAAACCCTTCCCCAGGGGAACTGGGTGCTTCTGAGCCTGCCCCAACAGACTTAGGGCTAGTGCTTGAGTCAGTGTCCAGTACGGAAAAAGGGTTAGAGTGCGCCACATCCTCTAAAGAGCCTCTCTTCAGCCTTTTCACAGCCTTACCAGACTTGCCCCTTTTGGAAACAACTTTATAAAATATTGCAGCATTAGTAGCGCTAGGCATCCTGGCTTCCCTCTCATCCTCCTCTGATACCGACCATTCCACCTTAGCTGACTCATCCATTTTGGATTCTGGGCTGGAGAACTCCTGAATTTGCATACTTGCACCATGCTCTGGAGATGCACACCCAGTAGGTGGCGCTGCTGCTCCACTTTCCACTGATTCAACAACAGGTGTACTGGCATCAGCCTGTTCCACAGGAGGGACCACACCCAAAACCATACTGCCAGTATCAGCAACTACCTTTGCACAGGACTCTGCTTTCTCAGGCTTCTGAAGGGCAGATACTGCAACACTGCTGGTAGGCTCTTTATTTTTAGCCGATGTAGAGGCCACAGAACCAGTAGGTCCTACTTGCCAACCAGGTCCTCTCTCCAGACCATGAAACAGGCTTACTTTTGGGCATTTCCTACATGTGTGTCCAGGCAATCCACAAATGTCACACATAGGTGGAGAAGGGCAAGCATTTGCTTCATGCCCAGACTTTTTGCAATTACGGCACAATTTGCCTTTACACTCCTCTTTAGTGTGGCCATACATGAAACATGACCTACAGAAACACGGCATGTCCTGGTAGTACAAATAACCTTTGTTTCCACCAATTGAGAAATTGGCTGGGGGATTCATTACCCCTCCAATGCAGCTGGAGTCTGGCTTCAAACGCACCCAATATTTTATGTCACCATTAAACACCCCCCAATGATTTTTTTGCTCCACACCTCCTCTGACATGGGTACAATAGTGAGCCAAAAATGCCTTGACCAGCCTTCTGTCCAAAAAAGGGTTGTACATATGTATAGTTACACATTTTTCAACTGCAGAAAAGAGAGGTTGAACTTCAACATACCGCAAGGCCTCATGCAAATGTTTCTCTTTCAAAAACTGAAACGTATTCAGACAGTAAGCAGCTTCAAAAAAAGATACGTCATATGTACCAATGTTAGAAAAGGATTGTATACAGAATACCTGATCCAAATCAATGCAAGCCAAGTCCAAGAGAATTGTCTCGATAACGTGTGCAGTTCCATAATCGTCCTTCTTCTGTCCATTTACAACGAACCGGATGGTATTCCTGACAGCAGCCATGTTTCCTGAATGCCCAGCGGCACGATGATCGCCCTCAGAACGCCGGAGTCTCCTCCACGAAAACCAGCCCCCCGGCCCAGACCAAGGCAATAAACCCTGATCTGAGCCAAAAGGCCGAGAAGCGATAACCCGAACGGGCCGCGCGTTGACCGAGCCTGCCCAATACTGCTGTTCACCCCTTGCAGCGATTCAGCCTACTCCTAGGCAATTCCATGGGGCCCTGCAGGCTCACACACACTCACAGCTACTAAGCGGGAGGTGAATAAAGGCCGGAGAGGAAGCAAGACAGGATTTGCTTCTTTTGCTTGCACCACAATGCAGTGCTGAAAGAGGAGGAATCGACATAAAAACGCCTTCCTGGCAATGCCCAAATGCCCTCCTGCCGTGCAAACACTGGCAGCAGCAGCAGCAGCAGCAGCAGTAAGTGCATGCCCACTGCCACCCCTTCTCCTTTCACACCTTGTATCAGCTTTAATCCAGTCCAGTGCTGCCTGCTGAGCAGCACTGACCAAAACTGCCTGGGCCCAGGCTTTTATCTCTGAGGCCCCATTATGATGTCAGAAAGCTGGCTCTGGCTCCTGAGGTCTCCACTATGACACGTGCAAAGTTCCGTCTGAACTTTATATAAGACGGTGCGGCTCAGTCAGTCACTCAGTGTTGCCTGAGAGGGCAACACTGCAACAGCCGGCCCCCAGGCTGTCTTTTTTTTGCACAGCTAGTTGCCTCCAGGAGGCCACAAGAGGGAGACAAGGGACTGCAAAATTGAAAATAGGCATTCACCAACTTTACAGACAACTTGTTCTCCTTGCTCCTACAACCTCCATCCTTGCACAGTTTGTTATTCTTCCAGGTAACATAGTAACAAATCCAAATTGCTGCTCTCTTTGTAGGCAAGCAAGGGTTTGTTGCAACTGCAATTCTTACTTCTTGGAAATCTAGGGACGACAGTATATTCCATCACATCCATCTAGTGTACACAGGTAGGTCCATTGTGACGGGCGGGCGGGCGGGCTGGCTGCTTTAATGGCTGTTTGCTGTTCCCCTACTCCACTCCACTATTTGACTATGGTGCTGCATCAATCAGTGGCTGGCTCAGGTGCAGCTCTTTAACCTACCTAGGAGGGAGGGCGGAGAGAAGACAAGGAAGGTGAATGAGCTGTTCCAATGTGAAATGCCGGAAACACAGAAACACAGACGACACAAAACAAGAGGTGGCAATGTATTAATTAATTGCATTTAATAAATTAGCTCATTATCACACATGTGTAATGGCAGGAAGGAGGTGAAGGGAAAGTGAGCCCTAATCTACCCACCGCCCTGTCCCTGCCTACTTGCAACGACCCGCCCTAGGCGACGAGGTACAACTGGGCGGCGGTCCCTACGCTGGCTAAGTGCAAAGGAAGACAAACAGGGAACACGCAAGGGAAGGGGCAGTAGCCACGGAACGCCACGAGGAAACGGGGCGGCGAACGAACAGTCAGGACCAGGACGAAGTGAGTACACCCGAGCAGGCACGGAGACAGAAGCAAGCCAGGGCAAGCAAGCAGGTCAAGCAGAACTGCAGCAAGGCAGAAGCACGGCAGAAGCAGGCTGGAGCAAGCAGCAGTGGGGCCAGGAATCCAAAAGAATTACAAGCACTGAGGGAGAGCACAGGGCAGGTAATAAAGGGCAGGGGGCGGAGCTAACTCCGAGAGACCAGGCCGCGATAGGCTCTCCCACTCCTGAGCCTGCCACCCTGGTTGGTGGGAGATGGTGTCAGTCGAGCAGGTCTGGCCTCAGGTGTGGATTGATTAATCCCAGGAGTATAGCTAGATGAAGTACCTGGCAGATCCCTAACACATGACTGTACAAATGCATTGTCCAACAGGTGTTGAAATAATGGGATTAAAAGGGGAGATCCCATCCGAAAGACAAAAACAATGGCAAACACAAAAAGCACTTTTGGAATCTGATTTTAGTAAACACATAAGGAAAGGGTGCACCGGTCCTGGAAATACTGCAATACCAGGTCAATGCGTGGAGTGGACAGAGCAAGCTCTATTTCCATCTCCCTGTTCTAAAAATCCATTTAATATATGGTCCCCAGATAGGGGACGTATCAGATATTAAACTGATAAGAACAGATTTTTTTGAGTTGACTACCCCAACAAAGGAGGTAACCGTTTATTTAAAATTTTTGACATAAAAAGGATTTACAAATTTTTTACATTTTTACAATAAATCAATAAATACACAGGGTTTACAACAATGGTATAATAATAAATACAAGTTATCAGATAAAATCACATAACTTATAAAAGGGCACTTGGTGGCATCAAATTATGGAACTCCATTCACTAAAAAACCATTTTCTACATAAAACAGGAGAGAGTTTTTTATCTAAAAGAAAATACTTGTGCATCTCACTTAAACAAATGGCTAAAACATCATCCACAGTTAAAACGTCATGTTTGAATAAAAGAATGTTTCTGGCCGCCCACAGAGCTGCTTTGACGCAGTTAGTGATCTTCCATGCCATCATTTTTCGGGTCTGTGTTGGGCATTCCAGACATCCATAAAAAACGCCATCGCTAGTAAATCTCTGTAGTCCTGTAATCTTCTGTGCCAAGGGGAGGATTCTTGACCACACCAATTGTGCGTAGTAGCACTGCCAGAAAAGGTGGTAGACTGTCTCATCATCTCTGCAACCTCCCCTTGGACACGCAGCCGAGTTGGTCAGTCCCCTTCGATGCTGGAATGCCCGGCATGGAAGACACTCGTGGGCACAACTCCAGGCCAGATCTTTCTGAGGATTAAAAAGATAATTAATATTTACCATTCTCCATATTTGTTTGCACTTTTGTTCACTAAAATTACTAATGGGGGCTACTAAAACATTTTCTTTTATCTTTTTTAAAACACTTTTACTATTTTGCACGTCTTCAATTCTCTTGCCTTTCAAGTTAAAAAGGTTCACAATTTTCTCTAAAATCTTGTACTGGTCAGGGAGGTTAAAAGCATACGGGGAGCTTAAAACCGTGGAGAACCATCCGTTCCTCTTCATAAAATAACCGGTGTTAAAACGGATAAAATATGACCAGTAGTGATCCTTAAAAACAGCGTTAAGACATGCAGTAAAAAATTTGATTAAAAGAAAGGTCTTTATGTCAGGGAAATCCTTACCACCCATTAGTTTTGGCATCATCACCTTCTCTCTCCTGAGTTTTTCCATTTTGGAGTTCCATAGAAATGTAAAACAAGCTTTATTTATTTTTTTTAATAAAATATCAGGGGGAGGGAAAACCATACTCAAATATAATAAAATCGGTAAAATCACCATTTTCATAATTAAAACTTTTCCCTCCATAGTCAGCTTTCTCAAATTCCACATACAAATCTTTTTATTAACTTTTTGTGCCACCAAGTCCCAACTGTTAAAACCATTGTTTAACTCATTGAAGGAGACCCCTAAAATCTGCACAGTCTCTGACACAGGGACTGGAATGTCCTGTAAAATCATATTGCCAATGTTTAAAATGTTACTTTTATTAAAATTGACTTTAAAACCGGAGGAGCAACAAAACTTATAGATCTGTCTTAAAGTTGTTTGTAGTGATAGGGTGTCCCTACACAGTACCGCGACATCATCCATGTACCCCACTACCTTTGCCTCTAGTCCCCCCCCGCCCGGCAGGGGGACTCCACGTATCTGTTTGCTTTTCCTCAAGGTGCACAGTAGAGGCTCAATTGCACAAATAAAAAGTAGTGGGGACAAGGGACACCCCTGCTTCACTCCGGAATTTAAAAGGACATCCTGTGTTTTAAAACCTTTGACTAAAATCTTGCTAGTGCAGTTGTCATAAAAGGCCTTCAGAGACTGTATAAAACCTTCCGGTATACCCATTTTCTCTAAAACCTTAAAAAGATAAAAGTGTGACACTCTGTCAAAGGCTTTCTCAAAGTCGATTGTTAAAACTGCCATTTTGCCTTTCCTCTCCTTTGTGTCATTAATAACATCTTTTAAAAGGTTCAGGTTATCCCATATGCTCCTCCCGGGTATCCCACAGACCTGGTTGGAGTGAATTATTTTGTTTACGACTGCTTTTAATCTATTTGCACAAATTTTAGCCATTATCTTGTAGTCGCAATTTAGCAGTGTAATTGGTCTCCAGTTTTTAATGTCGGTTTTGTCCCCCTTTTTGTACAGCAGGGACACCTCACCTTTCTTCCAGGACCCCGGGAGGGCTTTTGTTCTAAAAACTTGTGTAAAAAGAGAGTGGAGATCTTCCTTTAAAACACCGTAAAATAGAACATAAAACTCTATGGGTATACCATCAGGACCAGGGACTTTACCTGTTTTAAAACTCTTGGTAGTTTCTAAAATTTCTTGTTCTGAAATCTCCTGTAATAAAAAGTTTTGGGAGACAGGATCTAAAACAGCATCAACCTCCTTCAATGAGTCATTCATAAAAGCATTGTCAATGTTTTTAACATTAAAAAGATCCGCATAAAACCCATGTACCTTTTTTAAAATATTTTGGGTATTTGTTTCACCTTCAATATTATCCAACAGGGTATGCTTATCATTGATTTTCTTAAAAAAGTACCTGGAGCAGGTCTCGTTCTCCTCAAGATGTTTTACCTTACAGCGAAAGATTATTTCCTTTCCCCTCTGCTCCAGGCACTGGGAGATCTCTTTTTTAATCTCAATGATCTCCTTGTCCACCAGCATACCCTGTTCTCTGAATTTATATTGGGTCTGCAGACGGGTATTTAAATTTGCATAAAATTTGCATTTCTCTTTTGCTTTTCTCATCCCAATCTTAATAAAAAAATCTCTTATTTTAACTTTCATTTTTTCCCACCAGGTGACGATGGGCATATTGGGATGTCTTACCCGTCTGCAGCCTTTGTAAAAGGTAATAAAATCAGCTAAAATTTGCGGATCTTCTAAAAGGGATACGTTTAATTTCCAGGCTTTTTTCGGAGTTCTTCTTTGGTTATCACATTTCACTTTAAAATACAATAACTTATGGTCAGAAAAGACGTTTGGGTTAATATCACATTTAAAAGGCAGTATTTGATAAGAGCAGAAGATAAAATCAATCCTGGAGCTGCAGGTCACGTTGCTCCAGGTAACGCCGGCCTCTTCACATAAATCCCTGTTACATTTTTTAAAAACATCGGTGAGTTTAAAATCAGTAACAATATCTTTTAAAATTGACGAGGTCTTGTCGTAGTTCCTGCTTACTGAATTAGAGAACCGGCGTTCCCCCTTTAAAATACAATTAAAATCACCCGCTAAAACAAGTGGTTCTGAATCATTAATAAAAAGGGGTAAAATCTCTAGCATTCTAGCTCTTTCATTTCTCTCAGGAGAACCATAAAAGTTTAAAAACTGCCATTTAATACCGTCTATAAAAGCTTTGACCATTAAAATTCTGCCTGGTAAAATTTCATAAAAACTGTCAATTAAAACGTTCCCTTTAAATAAAATGGCGACACCTGCGGCTTTAGATTCGTTAGACCCGGACCACACCGAAGGTCCGAGTCTCCAATCTCTTTCATATTTTTTATAGTCCATGCGATGTGGGATGCAGCATTCCTGTAGGAAAAAAACTGACGCGGTAAGAATAGAGAGGTAATCAAACAGGGCAGCTCTTCTTGTCTTAGAATGCACGCTTCTTACATTTAAGGAAAGACCACATAACTCAGCCATGAGGAAAAGGGAGAGAGACAGTCTTTATAATCTTACCCGAGGTGGCCTCAGCAGTCCTCCGCATCGCCAGAGACCCCACTAGGACTCTCATAACCTTCGATTCTGGAGTCCACGGAAAAAATAGAGAAGGTAGGAGAGGAACTCCCATCACTTAGCTGACCCCCCGCCAAACCTGAGGCACTAATCATGAAAGGATCCCATATGGACTCCACGGGCAATATTTCATCTGCAGGAGCTTTTTTGGCAGCGACCTCCCCTTCGATAGGGGCAGGAATTGCGCTCCCTGACGTCTCTGGGACCTCCGTCACCTCGGAGGCAGCTGTCCGTGTATCCCCCAACTGGCTAGAAGGGGGTGGACCTTTAGTTGTCACTTTCGGGGGCACGTCCAGTGGTTTCCCTGCCTTCGCCAATGCAGGTACTTCCATCGGCACCCCCGCTGCCACCTCCGAGTACGCCCTACGTCGCTTGTGTGTCGCTGCCGCTCCGCCCGGGTCCTCTGCCTCAGGTACAGGCTGACCCAGCATCTCTTGCGGACCAGTAGGATCAGCTTCATCCGAACTACCCGTCTCCCCAGTTTCCTGGGGGGGCTTTTTCGTCCGCTGATCACTGGATCGACGCTTGTTCCGTCTCTGCTCTTTTGGGTCACCTGTTTGGGGGGGTCTGCTAGAGGTATCCATCTCATCCTGACCTTCTCCTTGGGGTTCCTCTCCTTCTGGGGGTACGATCTGGCCTGCTGGCTGCTCGGGACGCCTCGGCCGGACCTCGGGTTGTTCCGATCTGTGGGGACAAAATGCAAAAAGGTGACCAACTCGGCTGCAATATCGACACCTTTTCCCCAGAGGGCAAGTTTTGGCCTCGTGCTCAGAGCTGCCACAGTTCCTACAGGTGCTCTCGCAGGACTCATTGGTGTGACCGTACTTTTGGCATTTCCTACAGAATGGAGGCATCCCTGAAAAATAAAAGTCTCCTGCCATATCTCCTAATTTAAAACGTGCTGGCGGCAGCATTATCCCTCCTGTAAAATTGGCATCTCTGTAGCATGTCACTAGAAATCTCCATTTAGAGGTCCAGACCCCAACCTCATTCATGACTTTGCCAATACACTTTACCGTTTTAAAATAGGGGGATAAAAAGGACATCACATCTTTTACGTCAGCAAATGGGCAGTACATCTTAATAACAATCATTTTTGTGATGTCCAAAACATGCTCGTAAAAATCCACTCCGTCCAGTCTCGGGTCCTTTTTTACTGCATATGCCGCCAGCAGATCTTGGAATACTCCATTCTGTATAAATGTGATGTCATAGGTTCTTCTTCTTGGGTAGTCCTGCACTGCCAAAATCTCCCTCTTTTGGACATTGAAAATGCCAACAAGCACGGTCTCCACCACGAATTTCAAGCCGCAAGTCGTCGCCTTCTCCTCCGAAAGAATAACTCGCACGGTATTCTTAATCCGGGCATACGCCGGTATGTCACCTGGATTTTCATCCATAGTGAATCTTTTATTTTTTTGGAATAGTCACGCCACCCGTTGGTGACGTAACGTCTACGCAGCCTCCCCTTTTCGGCCGAAGCCTACACGGGGGTATGTGGATCGCAACTCGTTGCTCAGGACTAAGCCTCTCTCCCAAATAGCAGCACGGGGGTGAAGTCCAGGCGAACCTGGACGATCCCCCGAGGCCGAGAGAGAGGGTACCTGAGCACCTCCTAACCAAGACCAGGCAGCACTGACTACAAGTAATCAGAACTACACTTGATCTCAGCCAGAAGGCCGAGAAGCGATAACCCGAACGGGCCGCGCGTTGACCGAGCCTGCCCAATACTGCTGTTCACCCCTTGCAGCGATTCAGCCTACTCCTAGGCAATTCCATGGGGCCCTGCAGGCTCACACACACTCACAGCTACTAAGCGGGAGGTGAATAAAGGCCGGAGAGGAAGCAAGACAGGATTTGCTTCTTTTGCTTGCACCACAATGCAGTGCTGAAAGAGGAGGAATCGACATAAAAACGCCTTCCTGGCAACGCCCAAATGCCCTCCTGCCGTGCAAACACTGGCAGCAGCAGCAGCAGCAGCAGCAGCAGTAAGTGCATGCCCACTGCCACCCCTTCTCCTTTCACACCTTGTATCAGCTTTAATCCAGTCCAGTGCTGCCTGCTGAGCAGCACTGACCAACACTGCCTGGGCCCAGGCTTTTATCTCTGAGGCCCCATTATGATGTCAGAAAGCTGGCTCTGGCTCCTGAGGTCTCCACTATGACACGTGCAAACTTCCGTCTGAACTTTATATAAGACGGTGCGGCTCAGTCAGTCACTCAGTGTTGCCTGAGAGGGCAACACTGCAACAGCCGGCCCCCAGGCTGTCTTTTTTTTGCACAGCTAGTTGCCTCCAGGAGGCCACAAGAGGGAGACAAGGGACTGCAAAATGGAAAATAGGCATCCACCAACTTTACAGACAACTTGTTCTCCTTGCTCCTACAACCTCCATCCTTGCACAGTTTGTTATTCTTCCAGGTAACATAGTAACAAATCCAAATTGCTGCTCTCTTTGTAGGCAAGCAAGGGTTTGTTGCAACTGCAATTCTTACTTCTTCTTGAAATGTAGGGACCACAGTACATTCCATCACATCCATCTAGTGTACACAGGTAGGTCCATTGTGACGGGCGGGCGGGCGGGCTGGCTGCTTTAATGGCTGTTTGCTGTTCCCCTACTCCACTCCACTATTTGACTATGGTGCTGCATCAATCAGTGGCTGGCTCAGGTGCAGCTCTTTAACCTACCTAGGAGGGAGGGCGGAGAGAAGACAAGGAAGGTGAATGAGCTGTTCCAATGTGAAATGCCGGAAACACAGAAACACAGACGACACAAAACAAGAGGTGGCAATGTATTAATTAATTGCATTTAATAAATTAGCTCATTATCACACATGACTGTACAAATGCATTGTCCAACAGGTGTTGAAATAATGGGATTAAAAGGGGAGATCCCATCCGAAAGACAAAAACAATGGCAAACACAAAAAGCACTTTTGGAATCTGATTTTAGTAAACACATAAGGAAAGGGTGCACCGGTCCTGGAAATACTGCAATACCAGGTCAATGCGTGGAGTGGACAGAGCAAGCTCTATTTCCATCTCCCTGTTCTAAAAATCCATTTAATATATGGTCCCCAGATAGGGGACGTATCAGATATTAAACTGATAAGAACAGATTTTTTTTCAGTTGGCTACCCCCTCGCGGGGGTGTCAATGATTTATTACTTAAAATTCAAAAAATATTTACAATGAATTACAGCTTTTTACAATGAATTACAGTAATAAAATCAATTTACATAAAAACACATAAAAGGGGACATGGTGGCAAATTCTTATATATTGGAGTTCCATTCTTTTACAAACCATTTATTTGAAAGGGTGGCATTTCTTTTTTTATCTAATAAATAATAAATGTACATCTCGCTAAAACAAAGACCTAAAACATCGTCAACAGATAAAACATCGTGCTTAAAAATCAGGATGTTCCTGGCCTTCCACAGAGCTTCTTTTACGCAGTTCATCGTCTTCCATGCAATAGTCTTTTGGTTCGCGGTTGGGCATCCAAAGAGTCCATATAAAATCATTTCGTAAGTCAAGTCCTTTAGGTCTGCCATCTTCTTCATTAGAGGGAATATCTTTATCCAAATATGTTTAGTAAAATCGCAAGTCCAAAAAATATGACGCACGGTCTCCTCAGCCTGGCAGCCTTCCCTCGGACAGATGGCAGACCTCGCGAATCCTCTCCTGAATTGGAATGCCCGGCATGGAAGACATTGATGAACGCAGCTCCAGGCCAGGTCCATCTGTGTATTAAAAAGATAAAACACATTAACCATTTTGAAGATAAAAGCACAACGTTCATTATTAAAATTTTCAATATTAGTGACGACTTCATTTCCTCTTATGTCTTTTATAAGTTTCTTACTGTTTATCATATCATTAAAATTTTTCCCTTTAAAATTAAACAAGGCCACTATTTTCTCTAAAATCACGTAATTTGCTGGTAGATTAAAAGCATAAGGTGAGGTTAAAACAATTTCAAACCACCCCATCCTTCGCATAAAAAACCCAGTATTAAAACGTAGAAAATAAGACCAATGATGTTGTTTAAAAAGAGAATTAAGACAGAAACAAAAGTACTTGATTAAAAGAAACCTATTAAAATCTGGAAAGTCTTTGCCACCCTTTGGTTTGATTTTCATTACCGTCTCACGTTTAAGTTTCTCCATTCTGGAACTCCAAAAGAAGGTAAAACAAGCTTTAGTAATTTTTCTTAATAAAACCGTGGGAGGAGGGAAAACCATGCTTAAGTATAAAAGCAAAGGTAAAATTATCATTTTAATTATTAAAATTTTTCCCTCCATGGTAAGCTTCCTCATGTTCCACATGCATATTTTTTGATTTACCTTCTGCGCCACCATGTCCCAACTGATAAAACCATTGTCGTACCCACTGAAGGAGACACCTAAAATTTTAATATTATCAGACACAGGAACCGGTATATCTCTAAGAGCCATGCTTCCTATGTTTAAAATATGACTCTTGCTGAAGTTTACTTTAAAACCGGAAGCACAGCAATAAAACTCGATTTGCCTAAGGGTTCTCTGAAGCGACAGGGCGTCCCTACATAAAACCGCCACATCATCCATGTACCCCACTGCTTTGGCCTCTACGCCGCCTCCCCCGGGCAGGGGGACTCCACGGATACACTTATCGCGGCGAATTGCGCATAACAGAGGCTCCAATGCACATATAAAAAGCAGTGGGGACAAGGGACACCCCTGCTTCACCCCAGAGTTTAAAAATACGTCCTGTGTCTTAAAACCATTCACTAAAATTTTGCTGGTGCATTCTCTGTAAAAGGCTTTAATAGATAATAAAAATCCTTCAGGTATACCCATACGTTCTAAAACCTTAAAAAGATAAAAATGAGAGACACGGTCGAACGCCTTCTCAAAGTCTATAGATAAAATGGCTAATTTAACTTTTCTAGACCTCGTGTCCTCAATCACGTCTTTTATTAGGTTTAAATTATCCCAGATGCTGCGGCCTGGCACCCCACACACCTGGTCAGAGTGTATAATGTGGGGTATTATGGCTTTTAATCTATTTGCACATATTTTAGCCATAATTTTATAGTCGCTATTTAGAAGGGTTATTGGTCTCCAATTCTTTAAAACTGCGATGTCACCCGTCTTATACAGCAGGGAGACCTCACCCTTCCGCCAGGACTTAGGCAGCATCTTGGAATTAAAAACATCAGAAAAAAGGTTAAAAAGATCCTCTTTTAAAATGTCATAAAATTTTACATAAAACTCACTGGGTATACCGTCCGGTCCGGGAACTTTCCCTGTTTTAAAACTCTTAACAGTTTCTAAAACCTCCTGCTCCGTCAGCTCCTGTAATAAAAAATTCTGGGAGACAGGGTCTAAAACAGTAGTAATCTCCTTCAGTGAGTCACGCATAAAATTATGATCCACAGTCTTAACATTAAAAAGGTCAGTGTAAAACTCATGAACTTTACTTAAAAGACCCTGTACATCTGACACCCCTTCTATATTTTTGATAACTGCCTTTTTGTTATTTATTTTCTTAAAAAAGTACCTGGAGCAGGTCTCGTTCTCCTCCACATGTTGTATTTTTGAACGGAATATAATCTCTTTACCTTTCTGCTCCAGGCACTGGGCTATCTCCTTTTTCAAATTGGTGATGTCATCTTTAACGTCTATGTCATGATCTTGCATTTTGTACAGGGTCTGCAGACGGGTATTGAGAATTTTAAAAAAAGCGTATTTCTCTTTGGCTTTCGCCACGCTTTTCTTAATAAAAAAATCTTTTATTTTCTTTTTCATTTTCTCCCAACATGCACTGATGGGAGTACGTGTGTCTCTTACCCGCCTGCTTTCTTGGTAAAATTCAATAAAATCTGCTAAAACCTGTGGATCGTCTAAAAGGGAAACATTCATCTTCCAGGACTTTTTACATACAATATTATTAAGATCATGCTTTACTTTAAAAGATAAAAGCCTGTGATCTGAAAACACATTGGTTAAAACTTCACAATTAAAAGGCAGTAAATTTTCAGAACAAAAGATAAAATCAATCCTGGAGCTACAGGTGGCGTTGCTCCAGGTAACACCGGCTTCCTCTGGACTGCTCCTGTTACATTCTTTGTATATGTCTTTTAATTTAAAATCAGTCACGATATCCTTGAGCAGTCCAGAGGTCTTGTCATAGTTCCTACTCGTACTGTTGGTAAGCCGGCGTTCTCCTCTCAGGATACAATTAAAATCACCTGCGAGGATAAAAGGCTCAGATGTGTTGATAAAAAGCGGTAAAATCTCCAGCATCCTCGCTCTTTCGTTCTTTTCTGGTGATCCGTAAAAATTTAAAAACTGCCACTTTACACCATCAATAAAAGCTTTAACCATTAAAATACGTCCTGGTAAGATTTCTTGAATAAAATCAATTAAAACGTTTCCCTTAAAAAGAATGGCGACCCCTGCTGATCTGGACTCGTTGGATCCAGACCAGACGGATGGACCATACTTCCAATCCTTTTTGTAATTTTCATATCTCATTGTATGGGGAATGCCGCACTCCTGCAGGAAAAATACAGAGGCTGCCAGGCAAGATAAAAAATTGAAGAGAGCAACCCTTCTCACTTTTGACTTGGCGCCCCTCACGTTGAGGGAGATTCCCATGAGCTCAGACATCGTGGAGAGTTAAAGCAAAATTCTGATTTTAAAATAATAAATAATAGGCGTACTTAAAATCAGATTGCTCCTCCACCAGCAATACCCAAAACCTCACTTGAACTCATGGCCCCGCCCTCATCCGACTCAACTGAAAAGAGGGACGAGGCAGGAGAAGAACTACTGTCGCTGAGAGCTGAGCCAGCAACACTCACCTCGTACACGGGGAGCCCAGACTCGCACAGCCTCACCTGGGTCTCTCTCGGTTGACCGACTGGGTCCATGTCTGGTGGGTCCCCCAAGGGCCCCGCCTCTCCCCCCTGGGCCCGTGAAGGCCGGTCTAGAGGGGGAGGTTGTGCGCATGGCGGGGTGTCCGATAATACGGAGGGAGCAGTGCCCGTCCTCCTCACCAGTGCAGGCGAGGAGGGGGTCCCAGGAGGAGCCACATCTTTCCGCACGGACGTATCCATCTGCTCCTCCCCTGTCTCCCTCCTACTGGCACGTTCTTGCTTCCCCTTTTTACGGGGACCCACCTGTACCCAGTCTTCTCCTTCCGAGTCGGTCTCTAGAGACCCAGGATTAGGAGCAGGCCCGGCACCGCCTGAGCAACCAGCCGTCTGGGATGCCACAGGTTCATCGATGGCCTGCTCCTTTTCTGCCTTCCTCTTGGCCTGCCGTTTTTCCTTGGCGCTGGGCTCATTTTTATCCCCTGAGGTCGCTGGCTGAGAGGCACCTGTTTTGGCTTCGGCTAGCCGTACTCTTGAAGCCCAGGTACCTCTCTGCTCTTTCGCCGCAACAGCTTGTTCTCCTCCTTGAGGACGGGACTGCTCTGCTGGTGGAGCACGTGGGGGCACCTCGGGTTGCTCATCTTCTTCGCCTCGGTACCTATGTGGACAAGCATAATAAAGATGACCAGTTTTTTGACAAAAATTGCATTTTTTCTCTTCTGTACATTCTCTCATTGTGTGTTGTTTACTTCCACAGTTCCTGCAGGTGACATCGCAGTTAAAACTGGTATGTCCATAGGTACCGCAGGCCCTGCAGAAGTTTGGCATTCCTGAGAAATAGAGGTCGCCATTCACATTCCCAAGTTTAAAACGAGCAGGTGGTAGCTTCGTTTCTTGGGTGGAGGGGTCCTTTATTAGCGTAACAATAAATTTCCATTTGACGGTCCACACACCGCACTCGTTCATAACTCTCCCCAGCAGCTTAACGTTCTTAAAGTATGCAGCAAGAAACGCCGCAACTTCCTGATCTTTCACGTATGGGGAATACATTTTAATCACTACGAGTTTGGTTACTTCAAAAGCGTGTTCAATTACCTGGACTCCCAAGGCCATGAGTTCACCTTGTTGCCTCTCAGCTTTTCCCATGGCATCACGGAGGATTCCTTCTCCCATAAAAGTCACGTCGTACACTCCACGCCTTGGGTAGTCCTGGATCGCCAAAATCTCGTTCTTGTGGACCGCCAACCGCTTTTCCAAAATATCGTGGACAAGGAACTTGAGACCACGAGGACCGCCTCCACCCTCTGCCAAGATAAATCTTGCAGTATTCCGCAACCGGGCGTATACCGGCACCGCATCAGGTCCGCCTGCCATTTGCGTGGCCAGGTCGGTACCGCACAGCTTGCGCTGCGCCCTTTGGGTTCAAGGAGACACACCAAAGGGCTGGGGGGGGATCGCAACTCGTTGCTCAGGACTAAGCCTCTCTCCCAAATAGCAGCACGGGGGTGAAGTCCAGGCGAACCTGGACGATCCCCCGAGGCCGAGAGAGAGGGTACCTGAGCACCTTCTGACTAAAAATCTCCTGTATAAATACACTTGGTCTTAGCCAAAAGGCCGAGAAGCGATAACCCGAACGGGCCGCGCGTTGACCGAGCCTGCCCAATACTGCTGTTCACCCCTTGCAGCGATTCAGC
This sequence comes from Rhinoderma darwinii, assembly GCF_050947455.1. Taxonomy (NCBI): domain Eukaryota; kingdom Metazoa; phylum Chordata; class Amphibia; order Anura; family Rhinodermatidae; genus Rhinoderma; species Rhinoderma darwinii. The sequence continues at coordinate 750,391 of NW_027461725.1, forward strand.
CTACTCCTAGGCAATTCCATGGGGCCCTGCAGGCTCACACACACTCACAGCTACTAAGCGGGAGGTGAATAAAGGCCGGAGAGGAAGCAAGACAGGATTTGCTTCTTTTGCTTGCACCACAATGCAGTGCTGAAAGAGGAGGAATCGACATAAAAACGCCTTCCTGGCAACGCCCAAATGCCCTCCTGCCGTGCAAACACTGGCAGCAGCAGCAGCAGCAGCAGTAAGTGCATGCCCACTGCCACCCCTTCTCCTTTCACACCTTGTATCAGCTTTAATCCAGTCCAGTGCTGCCTGCTGAGCAGCACTGACCAACACTGCCTGGGCCCAGGCTTTTATCTCTGAGGCCCCATTATGATGTCAGAAAGCTGGCTCTGGCTCCTGAGGTCTCCACTATGACACGTGCAAACTTCCGTCTGAACTTTATATAAGACGGTGCGGCTCAGTCAGTCACTCAGTGTTGCCTGAGAGGGCAACACTGCAACAGCCGGCCCCCAGGCTGTCTTTTTTTTGCACAGCTAGTTGCCTCCAGGAGGCCACAAGAGGGAGACAAGGGACTGCAAAATGGAAAATAGGCATCCACCAACTTTACAGACAACTTGTTCTCCTTGCTCCTACAACCTCCATCCTTGCACAGTTTGTTATTCTTCCAGGTAACATAGTAACAAATCCAAATTGCTGCTCTCTTTGTAGGCAAGCAAGGGTTTGTTGCAACTGCAATTCTTACTTCTTCTTGAAATGTAGGGACCACAGTACATTCCATCACATCCATCTAGTGTACACAGGTAGGTCCATTGTGACGGGCGGGCGGGCGGGCGGACGGGCTGGCTGCTTTAATGGCTGTTTGCTGTTCCCCTACTCCACTCCACTATTTGACTATGGTGCTGCATCAATCAGTGGCTGGCTCAGGTGCAGCTCTTTAACCTACCTAGGAGGGAGGGCGGAGAGAAGACAAGGAAGGTGAATGAGCTGTTCCAATGTGAAATGCCGGAAACACAGAAACACAGACGACACAAAACAAGAGGTGGCAATGTATTAATTAATTGCATTTAATAAATTAGCTCATTATCACACATGACTGTACAAATGCATTGTCCAACAGGTGTTGAAATAATGGGATTAAAAGGGGAGATCCCATCCGAAAGACAAAAACAATGGCAAACACAAAAAGCACTTTTGGAATCTGATTTTAGTAAACACATAAGGAAAGGGTGCACCGGTCCTGGAAATACTGCAATACCAGGTCAATGCGTGGAGTGGACAGAGCAAGCTCTATTTCCATCTCCCTGTTCTAAAAATCCATTTAATATATGGTCCCCAGATAGGGGACGTATCAGATATTAAACTGATAAGAACAGATTTTTTTTCAGTTGGCTACCCCCTCGCGGGGGTGTCAATGATTTATTACTTAAAATTCAAAAAATATTTACAATGAATTACAGCTTTTTACAATGAATTACAGTAATAAAATCAATTTACATAAAAACACATAAAAGGGGACATGGTGGCAAATTCTTATATATTGGAGTTCCATTCTTTTACAAACCATTTATTTGAAAGGGTGGCATTTCTTTTTTTATCTAATAAATAATAAATGTACATCTCGCTAAAACAAAGACCTAAAACATCGTCAGCAGATAAAACATCGTGCTTAAAAATCAGGATGTTCCTGGCCTTCCACAGAGCTTCTTTTACGCAGTTCATCGTCTTCCATGCAATAGTCTTTTGGTTCGCGGTTGGGCATCCAAAGAGTCCATATAAAATCATTTCGTAAGTCAAGTCCTTTAGGTCTGCCATCTTCTTCATTAGAGGGAATATCTTTATCCAAATATGTTTAGTAAAATCGCAAGTCCAAAAAATATGACGCACGGTCTCCTCAGCCTGGCAGCCTTCCCTCGGACAGATGGCAGACCTCGCGAATCCTCTCCTGAATTGGAATGCCCGGCATGGAAGACATTGATGAACGCAGCTCCAGGCCAGGTCCATCTGTGTATTAAAAAGATAAAACACATTAACCATTTTGAAGATAAAAGCACAACGTTCATTATTAAAATTTTCAATATTAGTGACGACTTCATTTCCTCTTATGTCTTTTATAAGTTTCTTACTGTTTATCATATCATTAAAATTTTTCCCTTTAAAATTAAACAAGGCCACTATTTTCTCTAAAATCACGTAATTTGCTGGTAGATTAAAAGCATAAGGTGAGGTTAAAACAATTTCAAACCACCCCATCCTTCGCATAAAAAACCCAGTATTAAAACGTAGAAAATAAGACCAATGATGTTGTTTAAAAAGAGAATTAAGACAGAAACAAAAGTACTTGATTAAAAGAAACCTATTAAAATCTGGAAAGTCTTTGCCACCCTTTGGTTTGATTTTCATTACCGTCTCACGTTTAAGTTTCTCCATTCTGGAACTCCAAAAGAAGGTAAAACAAGCTTTAGTAATTTTTCTTAATAAAACCGTGGGAGGAGGGAAAACCATGCTTAAGTATAAAAGCAAAGGTAAAATTATCATTTTAATTATTAAAATTTTTCCCTCCATGGTAAGCTTCCTCATGTTCCACATGCATATTTTTTGATTTACCTTCTGCGCCACCATGTCCCAACTGATAAAACCATTGTCGTACCCACTGAAGGAGACACCTAAAATTTTAATATTATCAGACACAGGAACCGGTATATCTCTAAGAGCCATGCTTCCTATGTTTAAAATATGACTCTTGCTGAAGTTTACTTTAAAACCGGAAGCACAGCAATAAAACTCGATTTGCCTAAGGGTTCTCTGAAGCGACAGGGCGTCCCTACATAAAACCGCCACATCATCCATGTACCCCACTGCTTTGGCCTCTACGCCGCCTCCCCCGGGCAGGGGGACTCCACGGATACACTTATCGCGGCGAATTGCGCATAACAGAGGCTCCAATGCACATATAAAAAGCAGTGGGGACAAGGGACACCCCTGCTTCACCCCAGAGTTTAAAAATACGTCCTGTGTCTTAAAACCATTCACTAAAATTTTGCTGGTGCATTCTCTGTAAAAGGCTTTAATAGATAATAAAAATCCTTCAGGTATACCCATACGTTCTAAAACCTTAAAAAGATAAAAATGAGAGACACGGTCGAACGCCTTCTCAAAGTCTATAGATAAAATGGCTAATTTAACTTTTCTAGACCTCGTGTCCTCAATCACGTCTTTTATTAGGTTTAAATTATCCCAGATGCTGCGGCCTGGCACCCCACACACCTGGTCAGAGTGTATAATGTGGGGTATTATGGCTTTTAATCTATTTGCACATATTTTAGCCATAATTTTATAGTCGCTATTTAGAAGGGTTATTGGTCTCCAATTCTTTAAAACTGCGATGTCACCCGTCTTATACAGCAGGGAGACCTCACCCTTCCGCCAGGACTTAGGCAGCATCTTGGAATTAAAAACATCAGAAAAAAGGTTAAAAAGATCCTCTTTTAAAATGTCATAAAATTTTACATAAAACTCACTGGGTATACCGTCCGGTCCGGGAACTTTCCCTGTTTTAAAACTCTTAACAGTTTCTAAAACCTCCTGCTCCGTCAGCTCCTGTAATAAAAAATTCTGGGAGACAGGGTCTAAAACAGTAGTAATCTCCTTCAGTGAGTCACGCATAAAATTATGATCCACAGTCTTAACATTAAAAAGGTCAGTGTAAAACTCATGAACTTTACTTAAAAGACCCTGTACATCTGACACCCCTTCTATATTTTTGATAATTGCCTTTTTGTTATTTATTTTCTTAAAAAAGTACCTGGAGCAGGTCTCGTTCTCCTCCACATGTTGTATTTTTGAACGGAATATAATCTCTTTACCTTTCTGCTCCAGGCACTGGGCTATCTCCTTTTTCAAATTGGTGATGTCATCTTTAACGTCTATGTCATGATCTTGCATTTTGTACAGGGTCTGCAGACGGGTATTGAGAATTTTAAAAAAAGCGTATTTCTCTTTGGCTTTCGCCACGCTTTTCTTAATAAAAAAATCTTTTATTTTCTTTTTCATTTTCTCCCAACATGCACTGATGGGAGTACGTGTGTCTCTTACCCGCCTGCTTTCTTGGTAAAATTCAATAAAATCTGCTAAAACCTGTGGATCGTCTAAAAGGGAAACATTCATCTTCCAGGACTTTTTACATACAATATTATTAAGATCATGCTTTACTTTAAAAGATAAAAGCCTGTGATCTGAAAACACATTGGTTAAAACTTCACAATTAAAAGGCAGTAAATTTTCAGAACAAAAGATAAAATCAATCCTGGAGCTACAGGTGGCGTTGCTCCAGGTAACACCGGCTTCCTCTGGACTGCTCCTGTTACATTCTTTGTATATGTCTTTTAATTTAAAATCAGTCACGATATCCTTGAGCAGTCCAGAGGTCTTGTCATAGTTCCTACTCGTACTGTTGGTAAGCCGGCGTTCTCCTCTCAGGATACAATTAAAATCACCTGCGAGGATAAAAGGCTCAGATGTGTTGATAAAAAGCGGTAAAATCTCCAGCATCCTCGCTCTTTCGTTCTTTTCTGGTGATCCGTAAAAATTTAAAAACTGCCACTTTACACCATCAATAAAAGCTTTAACCATTAAAATACGTCCTGGTAAGATTTCTTGAATAAAATCAATTAAAACGTTTCCCTTAAAAAGAATGGCGACCCCTGCTGATCTGGACTCGTTGGATCCAGACCAGACGGATGGACCATACTTCCAATCCTTTTTGTAATTTTCATATCTCATTGTATGGGGAATGCCGCACTCCTGCAGGAAAAATACAGAGGCTGCCAGGCAAGATAAAAAATTGAAGAGAGCAACCCTTCTCACTTTTGACTTGGCGCCCCTCACGTTGAGGGAGATTCCCATGAGCTCAGACATCGTGGAGAGTTAAAGCAAAATTCTGATTTTAAAATAATAAATAATAGGCGTACTTAAAATCAGATTGCTCCTCCACCAGCAATACCCGAAACCTCACTTGAACTCATGGCCCCGCCCTCATCCGACTCAACTGAAAAGAGGGACGAGGCAGGAGAAGAACTACTGTCGCTGAGAGCTGAGCCAGCAACACTCACCTCGTACACGGGGAGCCCAGACTCGCACAGCCTCACCTGGGTCTCTCTCGGTTGACCGACTGGGTCCATGTCTGGTGGGTCCCCCAAGGGCCCCGCCTCTCCCCCCTGGGCCCGTGAAGGCCGGTCTAGAGGGGGAGGTTGTGCGCATGGCGGGGTGTCCGATAATACGGAGGGAGCAGTGCCCGTCCTCCTCACCAGTGCAGGCGAGGAGGGGGTCCCAGGAGGAGCCACATCTTTCCGCACGGACGTATCCATCTGCTCCTCCCCTGTCTCCCTCCTACTGGCACGTTCTTGCTTCCCCTTTTTACGGGGACCCACCTGTACCCAGTCTTCTCCTTCCGAGTCGGTCTCTAGAGACCCAGGATTAGGAGCAGGCCCGGCACCGCCTGAGCAACCAGCCGTCTGGGATGCCACAGGTTCATCGATGGCCTGCTCCTTTTCTGCCTTCCTCTTGGCCTGCCGTTTTTCCTTGGCGCTGGGCTCATTTTTATCCCCTGAGGTCGCTGGCTGAGAGGCACCTGTTTTGGCTTCGGCTAGCCGTACTCTTGAAGCCCAGGTACCTCTCTGCTCTTTCGCCGCAACAGCTTGTTCTCCTCCTTGAGGACGGGACTGCTCTGCTGGTGGAGCACGTGGGGGCACCTCGGGTTGCTCATCTTCTTCGCCTCGGTACCTATGTGGACAAGCATAATAAAGATGACCAGTTTTTTGACAAAAATTGCATTTTTTCTCTTCTGTACATTCTCTCATTGTGTGTTGTTTACTTCCACAGTTCCTGCAGGTGACATCGCAGTTAAAACTGGTATGTCCATAGGTACCGCAGGCCCTGCAGAAGTTTGGCATTCCTGAGAAATAGAGGTCGCCATTCACATTCCCAAGTTTAAAACGAGCAGGTGGTAGCTTCGTTTCTTGGGTGGAGGGGTCCTTTATTAGCGTAACAATAAATTTCCATTTGACGGTCCACACACCGCACTCGTTCATAACTCTCCCCAGCAGCTTAACGTTCTTAAAGTATGCAGCAAGAAACGCCGCCACTTCCTGATCTTTCACGTATGGGGAATACATTTTAATCACTACGAGTTTGGTTACTTCAAAAGCGTGTTCAATTACCTGGACTCCCAAGGCCATGAGTTCACCTTGTTGCCTCTCAGCTTTTCCCATGGCATCACGGAGGATTCCTTCTCCCATAAAAGTCACGTCGTACACTCCACGCCTTGGGTAGTCCTGGATCGCCAAAATCTCGTTCTTGTGGACCGCCAACCGCTTTTCCAAAATATCGTGGACAAGGAACTTGAGACCACGAGGACCGCCTCCACCCTCTGCCAAGATAAATCTTGCAGTATTCCGCAACCGGGCGTATACCGGCACCGCATCAGGTCCGCCTGCCATTTGCGTGGCCAGGTCGGTACCGCACAGCTTGCGCTGCGCCCTTTGGGTTCAAGGAGACACACCAAAGGGCTGGGGGGGGATCGCAACTCGTTGCTCAGGACTAAGCCTCTCTCCCAAATAGCAGCACGGGGGTGAAGTCCAGGCGAACCTGGACGATCCCCCGAGGCCGAGAGAGAGGGTACCTGAGCACCTTCTGACTAAAAACCTCCTGTATAAATACACTTGGTCTTAGCCAAAAGGCCGAGAAGCGATAACCCGAACGGGCCGCGCGTTGACCGAGCCTGCCCAATACTGCTGTTCACCCCTTGCAGCGATTCAGCCTACTCCTAGGCAATTCCATGGGGCCCTGCAGGCTCACACACACTCACAGCTACTAAGCGGGAGGTGAATAAAGGCCGGAGAGGAAGCAAGACAGGATTTGCTTCTTTTGCTTGCACCACAATGCAGTGCTGAAAGAGGAGGAATCGACATAAAAACGCCTTCCTGGCAACGCCCAAATGCCCTCCTGCCGTGCAAACACTGGCAGCAGCAGCAGCAGCAGCAGCAGCAGTAAGTGCATGCCCACTGCCACCCCTTCTCCTTTCACACCTTGTATCAGCTTTAATCCAGTCCAGTGCTGCCTGCTGAGCAGCACTGACCAACACTGCCTGGGCCCAGGCTTTTATCTCTGAGGCCCCATTATGATGTCAGAAAGCTGGCTCTGGCTCCTGAGGTCTCCACTATGACACGTGCAAAGTTCCGTCTGAACTTTATATAAGACGGTGCGGCTCAGTCAGTCACTCAGTGTTGCCTGAGAGGGCAACACTGCAACAGCCGGCCCCCAGGCTGTCTTTTTTTTGCACAGCTAGTTGCCTCTAGGAGGCCACAAGAGGGAGACAAGGGACTGCAAAATGGAAAATAGGCATCCACCAACTTTACAGACAACTTGTTCTCCTTGCTCCTACAACCTCCATCCTTGCACAGTTTGTTATTCTTCCAGGTAACATAGTAACAAATCCAAATTGCTGCTCTCTTTGTAGGCAAGCAAGGGTTTGTTGCAACTACAATTCTTACTTCTTCTTGAAATGTAGGGACCACAGTACATTCCATCACATCCATCTAGTGTACACAGGTAGGTCCATTGTGACGGGCGGGCGGGCGGGCTGGCTGCTTTAATGGCTGTTTGCTGTTCCCCTACTCCACTCCACTATTTGACTATGGTGCTGCATCAATCAGTGGCTGGCTCAGGTGCAGCTCTTTAACCTACCTAGGAGGGAGGGCGGAGAGAAGACAAGGAAGGTGAATGAGCTGTTCCAATGTGAAATGCCGGAAACACAGAAACACAGACGACACAAAACAAGAGGTGGCAATGTATTAATTAATTGCATTTAATAAATTAGCTCATTATCACACATGACTGTACAAATGCATTGTCCAACAGGTGTTGAAATAATGGGATTAAAAGGGGAGATCCCATCCGAAAGACAAAAACAATGGCAAACACAAAAAGCACTTTTGGAATCTGATTTTAGTAAACACATAAGGAAAGGGTGCACCGGTCCTGGAAATACTGCAATACAAGGTCAATGCGTGGAGTGGACGGAGCAAGCTCTATTTCCATCTCCCTGTTCTAAAAATCCATTTAATATATGGTCCCCAGATAGGGGACGTATCAGATATTAAACTGATAAGAACAGATTTTTTTCAGTTGGCTACCCCCTCGCGGGGGTGTCAATGATTTATTACTTAAAATTCAAAAACATTTACAATAAATTACAGCTTTTTACAATGAATTACAGTAATAAAATCAATTTACATAAAAACACATAAAAGGGGACATGGTGGCAAATTCTTATATATTGGAGTTCCATTCTTTTACAAACCATTTATTTGAAAGGGTGGCATTTCTTTTTTTATCTAATAAATAATAAATGTACATCTCGCTAAAACAAAGACCTAAAACATCGTCAACAGATAAAACATCGTGCTTAAAAATCAGGATGTTCCTGGCCTTCCACAGAGCTTCTTTTACGCAGTTCATCGTCTTCCATGCAATAGTCTTTTGGTTCGCGGTTGGGCATCCAAAGAGTCCATATAAAATCATTTCGTAACTCAAGTCCTTTAGGTCTGCCATCTTCTTCATTAGAGGGAATATCTTTATCCAAATATGTTTTGTAAAATCACAAGTCCAAAAAATATGACGCACTGTCTCCTCAGCCTGGCAGCCTTCCCTCGGACAGACAGCAGACCTCGTGAATCCTCTCCTGAATTGGAATGCCCGGCATGGAAGACATTGATGAACGCAGCTCCAGGCCAGGTCCATCTGTGTATTAAAAAGATAAAACACATTAACCATTTTGAAGATAAAAGCACAGCGTTCATTATTAAAATTTTCAATATTAGTGACGACTTCATTTCCTCTTATGTCTTTTATAAGTTTCTTACTGTTTATCATGTCATTAAAATTTTTCCCTTTAAAATTAAACAAGGCCACTATTTTCTCTAAAATCACGTAATTTGCTGGTAGATTAAAAGCATAAGGTGAGGTTAAAACAATTTCAAACCACCCCATCCTTCGCATAAAAAACCCAGTATTAAAACGTAGAAAATAAGACCAATGATGTTGTTTAAAAAGAGAATTAAGACAGAAACAAAAGTACTTGATTAAAAGAAACCTATTAAAATCTGGAAAGTCTTTGCCACCCTTTGGTTTGATTTTCATTACCGTCTCACGTTTAAGTTTCTCCATTCTGGAACTCCAAAAGAAGGTAAAACAAGCTTTAGTAATTTTTCTTAATAAAACCGTGGGAGGAGGGAAAACCATGCTTAAGTATAAAAGCAAAGGTAAAATTATCATTTTAATTATTAAAATTTTTCCCTCCATGGTAAGCTTCCTCATGTTCCACATGCATATTTTTTGATTTACCTTCTGCGCCACCATGTCCCAACTGATAAAACCATTGTCGTACTCACTGAAGGAGACACCTAAAATTTTAATATTATCAGACACAGGAACCGGTATATCTCTAAGAGCCATGCTTCCTATGTTTAAAATATGACTCTTGCTGAAGTTTACTTTAAAACCGGAAGCACAGCAGTAAAACTCGATTTGCCTAAGGGTTCTCTGAAGCGACAGGGCGTCCCTACATAAAACCGCCACATCATCCATGTACCCCACTGCTTTGGCCTCTACGCCGCCTCCCCCGGGCAGGGGGACTCCACGGATACACTTATCGCGGCGAATTGCGCATAACAGAGGCTCCAATGCACATATAAAAAGCAGTGGGGACAAGGGACACCCCTGCTTCACCCCAGAGTTTAAAAATACGTCCTGTGTCTTAAAACCATTCACTAAAATTTTGCTGGTGCATTCTCTGTAAAAGGCTTTAATAGATAATAAAAATCCTTCAGGTATACCCATACGTTCTAAAACCTTAAAAAGATAAAAATGAGAGACACGGTCGAACGCCTTCTCAAAGTCTATAGATAAAATGGCTAATTTACCTTTTCTAGACCTCGTGTCCTCAATCACGTCTTTTATTAGGTTTAAATTATCCCAGATGCTGCGGCCTGGCACCCCACACACCTGGTCAGAGTGTATAATGTGGGGTATTATGGCTTTTAATCTATTTGCACATATTTTAGCCATAATTTTATAGTCGCTATTTAGAAGGGTTATTGGTCTCCAATTCTTTAAAACTGCGATGTCACCCGTCTTATACAGCAGGGAGACCTCACCCTTCCGCCAGGACTTAGGCAGCATCTTGGAATTAAAAACATCAGAAAAAAGGTTAAAAAGATCCTCTTTTAAAATGTCATAAAATTTTACATAAAACTCACTGGGTATACCGTCCGGTCCGGGAACTTTCCCTGTTTTAAAACTCTTAACAGTTTCTAAAACCTCCTGCTCCGTCAGCTCCTGTAATAAAAAATTCTGGGAGACAGGGTCTAAAACAGTAGTAATCTCCTTCAGTGAGTCACGCATAAAATTATGATCCACAGTCTTAACATTAAAAAGGTCAGTGTAAAACTCATGAACTTTACTTAAAAGACCCTGTACATCTGACACACCTTCTATATTTTTGATAATTGCCTTTTTGTTATTTATTTTCTTAAAAAAGTACCTGGAGCAGGTCTCGTTCTCCTCCACATGTTGTATTTTTGAACGGAATATAATCTCTTTACCTTTCTGCTCCAGGCACTGGGCTATCTCCTTTTTCAAATTGGTGATGTCATCTTTAACGTCTATGTCATGATCTTGCATTTTGTACAGGGTCTGCAGACGGGTATTGAGAATTTTAAAAAAAGCGTATTTCTCTTTGGCTTTCGCCACGCTTTTCTTAATAAAAAAATCTTTTATTTTCTTTTTCATTTTCTCCCACCATGCACTGATGGGAGTACGTGTGTCTCTTACCCGCCTGCTTTCTTGGTAAAATTCAATAAAATCTGCTAAAACCTGTGGATCGTCTAAAAGGGAAACATTCATCTTCCAGGACTTTTTACATACAATATTATTAAGATCATGCTTTACTTTAAAAGATAAAAGCCTGTGATCTGAAAACACATTGGTTAAAACTTCACAATTAAAAGGCAGTAAATTTTCAGAACAAAAGATAAAATCAATCCTGGAGCTACAGGTGACGTTGCTCCAGGTAACGCCGGCTTCCTCTGGACTGCTCCTGTTACATTCTTTGTATATGTCTTTTAATTTAAAATCAGTCACGATATCCTTGAGCAGTCCAGAGGTCTTGTCATAGTTCCTACTCGTACTGTTGGTAAGCCGGCGTTCTCCTCTCAGGATACAATTAAAATCACCTGCGAGGATAAAAGGCTCAGATGTGTTGATAAAAAGCGGTAAAATCTCCAGCATCCTCGCTCTTTCGTTCTTTTCTGGTGATCCGTAAAAATTTAAAAACTGCCACTTTACACCATCAATAAAAGCTTTAACCATTAAAATACGTCCTGGTAAGATTTCTTGAATAAAATCAATTAAAACGTTTCCCTTAAAAAGAATGGCGACCCCTGCTGATCTGGACTCGTTGGATCCAGACCAGACGGATGGACCATACTTCCAATCCTTTTTGTAATTTTCATATCTCATTGTATGGGGAATGCCGCACTCCTGCAGGAAAAATACAGAGGCTGCCAGGCAAGATAAAAAATTGAAGAGAGCAACCCTTCTCACTTTTGACTTGGCGCCCCTCACGTTGAGGGAGATTCCCATGAGCTCAGACATCGTGGAGAGTTAAAGCAAAATTCTGATTTTAAAATAATAAATAATAGGCGTACTTAAAATCAGATTGCTCCTCCACCAGCAATACCCGAAACCTCACTTGAACTCATGGCCCCGCCCTCATCCGACTCAACTGAAAAGAGGGACGAGGCAGGAGAAGAACTACTGTCGCTGAGAGCTGAGCCAGCAACACTCACCTCGTACACGGGGAGCCCAGACTCGCACAGCCTCACCTGGGTCTCTCTCGGTTGACCGACTGGGTCCATGTCTGGTGGGTCCCCCAAGGGCCCCGCCTCTCCCCCCTGGGCCCGTGAAGGCCGGTCTAGAGGGGGAGGTTGTGCGCATGGCGGGGTGTCCGATAATACGGAGGGAGCAGTGCCCGTCCTCCTCACCAGTGCAGGCGAGGAGGGGGTCCCAGGAGGAGCCACATCTTTCCGCACGGACGTATCCATCTGCTCCTCCCCTGTCTCCCTCCTACTGGCACGTTCTTGCTTCCCCTTTTTACGGGGACCCACCTGTACCCAGTCTTCTCCTTCCGAGTCGGTCTCTAGAGACCCAGGATTAGGAGCAGGCCCGGCACCGCCTGAGCAACCAGCCGTCTGGGATGCCACAGGTTCATCGATGGCCTGCTCCTTTTCTGCCTTCCTCTTGGCCTGCCGTTTTTCCTTGGCGCTGGGCTCATTTTTATCCCCTGAGGTCGCTGGCTGAGAGGCACCTGTTTTGGCTTCGGCTAGCCGTACTCTTGAAGCCCAGGTACCTCTCTGCTCTTTCGCCCCAGCTTGTTCTCCTCCTTGAGGACGGGACTGCTCTGCTGGTGGAGCACGTGGGGGCACCTCGGGTTGCTCATCTTCTTCGCCTCGGTACCTATGTGGACAAGCATAATAAAGATGACCAGTTTTTGACAAAAATTGCATTTTTTCTCTTCTGTACATTCTCTCATTGTGTGTTGTTTACTTCCACAGTTCCTGCAGGTGACATCGCAGTTAAAACTGGTATGTCCATAGGTACCGCAGGCCCTGCAGAAGTTTGGCATTCCTGAGAAATAGAGGTCGCCATTCACATTCCCAAGTTTAAAACGAGCAGGTGGTAGCTTCGTTTCTTGGGTGGAGGGGTCCTTTATTAGCGTAACAATAAATTTCCATTTGACGGTCCACACACCGCACTCGTTCATAACTCTCCCCAGCAGCTTAACGTTCTTAAAGTATGCAGCAAGAAACGCCGCCACTTCCTGATCTTTCACGTATGGGGAATACATTTTAATCACTACGAGTTTGGTTACTTCAAAAGCGTGTTCAATTACCTGGACTCCCAAGGCCATGAGTTCACCTTGTTGCCTCTCAGCTTTTCCCATGGCATCACGGAGGATTCCTTCTCCCATGAAAGTCACGTCGTACACTCCACGCCTTGGGTAGTCCTGGATCGCCAAAATCTCGTTCTTGTGGACCGCCAACCGCTTTTCCAAAATATCGTGGACAAGGAACTTGAGACCACGAGGACCGCCTCCACCCTCTGCCAAGATAAATCTTGCAGTATTCCTCAACCGGGCGTATACCGGCACCGCATCAGGTCCGCCTGCCATTTGCGTGGCCAGGTCGGTACCGCACAGCTTGCGCTGCGCCCTTTGGCTTTAAGGAGACACACCAAAGGGCTGGGGGGGGGATCGCAACTCGTTGCTCAGGACTAAGCCTCTCTCCCAAATAGCAGCACGGGGGTGAAGTCCAGGCGAACCTGGACGATCCCCCGAGGCCGAGAGAGAGGGTACCTGAGCACCTTCTGACCAAAAACCTCCTGTATAAATACACTTGGTCTTAGCCAAAAGGCCGAGAAGCGATAACCTGAACGGGCCGCGCGTTGACCGAGCCTGCCCAATACTGCTGTTCACCCCTTGCAGCGATTCAGCCTACTCCTAGGCAATTCCATGGGGCCCTGCAGGCTCACACACACTCACAGCTACTAAGCGGGAGGTGAATAAAGGCCGGAGAGGAAGCAAGACAGGATTTGCTTCTTTTGCTTGCACCACAATGCAGTGCTGAAAGAGGAGGAATCGACATAAAAACGCCTTCCTGGCAACGCCCAAATGCCCTCCTGCCGTGCAAACACTGGCAGCAGCAGCAGCAGCAGTAAGTGCATGCCCACTGCCACCCCTTCTCCTTTCACACCTTGTATCAGCTTTAATCCAGTCCAGTGCTGCCTGCTGAGCAGCACTGACCAACACTGCCTGGGCCCAGGCTTTTATCTCTGAGGCCCCATTATGATGTCAGAAAGCTGGCTCTGGCTCCTGAGGTCTCCACTATGACACGTGCAAAGTTCCGTCTGAACTTTATATAAGACGGTGCGGCTCAGTCAGTCACTCAGTGTTGCCTGAGAGGGCAACACTGCAACAGCCGGCCCCCAGGCTGTCTTTTTTTTGCACAGCTAGTTGCCTCCAGGAGGCCACAAGAGGGAGACAAGGGACTGCAAAATGGAAAATAGGCATCCACCAACTTTACAGACAACTTGTTCTCCTTGCTCCTACAACCTCCATCCTTGCACAGTTTGTTATTCTTCCAGGTAACATAGTAACAAATCCAAATTGCTGCTCTCTTTGTAGGCAAGCAAGGGTTTGTTGCAACTGCAATTCTTACTTCTTCTTGAAATGTAGGGACCACAGTACATTCCATCACATCCATCTAGTGTACACAGGTAGGTCCATTGTGACGGGCGGGCGGGCGGGCTGGCTGCTTTAATGGCTGTTTGCTGTTCCCCTACTCCACTCCACTATTTGACTATGGTGCTGCATCAATCAGTGGCTGGCTCAGGTGCAGCTCTTTAACCTACCTAGGAGGGAGGGCTGAGAGAAGACAAGGAAGGTGGATGAGCTGTTCCAATGTGAAATGCTGGAAACACAGAAACACAGACGACACAAAACAAGAGGTGGCAATGTATTAATTAATTGCATTTAATAAATTAGCTCATTATCACACATGACTGTACAAATGCATTGTCCAACAGGTGTTGAAATAATGGGATTAAAAGGGGAGATCCCATCCGAAAGACAAAAACAATGGCAAACACAAAAAGCACTTTTGGAATCTGATTTTAGTAAACACATAAGGAAAGGGTGCACCGGTCCTGGAAATACTGCAATACCAGGTCAATGCGTGGAGTGGACAGAGCAAGCTCTATTTCCATCTCCCTGTTCTAAAAATCCATTTAATATATGGTCCCCAGATAGGGGACGTATCAGATATTAAACTGATAAGAACAGATTTTTTTTTTTTAAGTTGACTACCCCAACTTTGGGGGTAACCGTTTATTTAAAATTTTTCAGGTTTTACAATAAATTAACATTTTTCAACATTTTTACAGGGATTCAAATTTTACAACAATGGTTAAAAAATAAATACAAATTGTCAGATTAAAATCATACAATTTATAAAAGGGCACTTGGTGGCATCATATTATAGAATTCCATTCGCTAAAAAACCATTTTCTACTTAAAACAGGAGAGAATTTTTTGTCTAAAAGATAATACTTGTGCATTTCATAAAAACAAATTCCTAAAATATCATTCACAGATAAAATTTCATGTTTGAATAAAAGAATATTCCTGGCCGCCCACAGAGCTGCTTTAACGCAGTTAGTAATCTTCCATGCCATAATTTTCTGAGTCCTTGTTGGGCACTCCAGACATCCGTAAAAAACGCCTTCACTTGTAATTCTCTTTATTCCGGTTATCTTCTTCATCAAGGGGAGGATTTTTGTCCATATAAGTTGTGAAAAATAACATTGCCAAAAGAGATGTAAGACTGTCTCGTCATCGCGGCATCCTCCCCTTGGACACGCAGCCGAGTTGGTCAGTCCCCTTCGATGCTGGAATGCCCGGCATGGAAGACACTCGTGGGCGCAGCTCCAGGCCAGATCCTTCTGTGAATTAAAAATGAATTTAGCATTAACCATGCTCCAGATAATTTTGCATTTGTTTTCATTAAAATTGCTAATGGGGGCTATTAAAACATTTTCTTTTATTTCCTTTAAAACATATTTACTATTTTTTACATCTTCTATTCTTTTGTCTTTTAGGTTAAAAAGGTTCACTATTTTTCTAAAATCTTATACTGGTCTGGCAGGTTAAAAGCATATGGCGAGCTTAAAACCGTAGAGAACCATCCGTACCTCCTCATAAAATAGCCAGTGTTAAAACGGATAAAATAAGACCAGTAGTGTTCCTTAAAAACAGTATTAAGACACAGTGTAAAAAAATGAATTAAAAGAAATGCTTTTATATTTGGAAAATCTTTACCACCCATTAGCTTTGGTAACATCACTTTTTCTCTCCTGAGCTTCTCCATCCTAGAATTCCATAAAAATGTAAAACATGCCTTGGTAATCTTTTTTAATAAAATATCAGGGGGAGGGAAAACCATACTTAGATATAATAAAATTGGTAAAATCACCATTTTTGTGATTAAAATTTTTCCCTCCATTGTCAGTTTTCTAAGATTCCATAAACAAATTTTCTTATTAACTTTTTGTGCCACCAAGTCCCAACTGATAAAACCATTGTTTGACTCATTGAAGGAGACCCCTAAAATCTGTACAGACTCCGACACAGGGACTGGAATGTCCTGTAAAATCATATTGCCAATATTTAAAATATTACTTTTATTAAAATTGACTTTAAAACCGGAGGAGCAGCAAAATTGGTATATCTGTTGTAATGCTTTTTGCAGTGACGGGGCGTCCCTGCACAGGACCGCGACATCATCCATGTACCCCACTACTTTTGCCTCTAGTCCCCCCCCGCCCGGCAGGGGGACTCCACATATCTGCCTGTCATTCCTCAATCTGCAGAGTAGAGGCTCGATCGCACATATAAAAAGTAGTGGGGACAAGGGACACCCCTGCTTCACTCCGGAGTTTAAAAGGACATCCTGTGTCTTAAAACCCTTTACTAAAATCTTGCTCGTACAATTTTCATAAAAGGCCTTCAGAGACTGTAAAAATCCTTCTGGTATACCCATCTTTTCTAAAACCTTAAAAAGATAAAAATGTGATACTCTATCAAAGGCTTTCTCGAAATCTATGGATAAAACCGCCAATCTGCCTTTTCTCTCCTTCGTATCACCAATAGCATCTTTTAAAAGGTTTAAATTGTCCCATATGCTCCTCCCAGGTATCCCACAGACTTGGTTGGAGTGGACGATTTTCTCTATAACAGCCTTTAGCCTATTCGCGCAAATCTTGGCCATTATTTTGTAGTCTGCGTTTAGTAAGGTGATAGGCCTCCAGTTTTTAATATCTGTTTTGTCCCCCTTTTTATAAAGCAGGGACACCTCACCTTTCTTCCAGGACCCCGGGAGGGCTTTTGTTCTAAAAACTTGAGTAAAAAGGGAATAGAGATCCTCTTTTAAAACTCCATAAAATGTGACATAAAACTCTATGGGTATACCATCAGGGCCAGGGACTTTACCTGTTTTAAAACTCTTGATGGTATCTAAAATCTCCTGTTCCGTAATATCCTGTAATAAAAAATCTTTGGAGACAGGATTTAAAACAGCGTCAACCTCCTTCAATGAGTCGTTCATCAAATCAACATTAACAAGCTTTATATTAAAAAGATCCGCATAAAATCTGTGTACCTTTTTTAAAATATTGTCAGTGTTTGTATCTCCATCAACATTGTCTAACAGGGTATGCTTATCGTTAATTTTCTTAAAAAAGTACCTGGAGCAGGTCTCATTTTCCTCGAGGTGTTTCATTTTTGAACGAAAGACAATTTCCTTACCTCTCTGCTCCAGGCACTGGGAGATCTCCTTCCTAATCTCCATAATCTCCTCCTCCACCTGCATACCCTGTTCTCTGAACTTGTATTGGGTCTGCAGACGGGTATTCAAATTAGCAAAAAAATCCTGTTTTTCTTTTGCTTTTCTCCTTCCGATTTTTATGAAAAAGTCTCTTATTTTTATTTTTATTTTCTCCCACCATGAGACTATGGACATATTTGGATGTCTTACCCGTCTGCAGCCCTTATAAAAGGTAATAAAATCAGATAAAATTTGCGGATCATCTAAAAGGGAAACGTTCATTTTCCAGGCTTTTTTGACAGTATTTTTCCCAATATCATTTTTAACTTTAAAATACAATAATTTATGATCAGATAAAACATTGGGATTAAGATCACATTTAAAAGGCAGTACTTGATAAGAGCAGAATATAAAATCGATCCTGGAGCTACAGTTCACATTGCTCCAGGTGACGCCGGCCTCTGCAGATAAATTGCTGTTACATTTCTTAAAAACATCAGTAAGTTTAAAATCAGTAACTATATCTTTTAATAATGAGGAGGTTTTGTCATAATTCCTGCTTACTGAGTTAGAGAACCGGCGTTCCCCCTTTAAAATACAATTAAAATCACCCGCTAAAACAAGTGGCTCTGAATCGTTTAAAAAAAGGGGTAAAATCTCTAGCATTCTAGCTCTTTCATTCTTGTCCGAGGACCCATAAAAATTTAAAAACTGCCATCTAATACCGTCTATAAAAGCTTTGACCAATAAAATTCTACCTGGTAAAATTTCATTAAAACTGTCAATTAAAACGTTCCCTTTAAATAAAATGGCGACACCTGCGGCTCTGGAATCGTTAGACCCGGACCACACTGAAGGTCCGAGTCTCCAGTCTTCCTTATATTTGTTGTAGTTCGTGCGATGTGGGATACAGCATTCCTGTAGGAAAAAAACGGTGGCGGAAAAAATAGAAAGATAGTCAAACAGGGCAGCTCTTCTCGTCTTAGAATGCACGCTCCTAACATTTAAGGAAATGCCACCTAACTCTGCCATGAGGAAAAGGGAAAAGAGACAGTCTTATGTAATCTTACCCGAGGTGGCCTCAGCAGTCCTCGGCGTTACCAGAAACCTCACTCGAACTCTCATCGCCCTCCGACTTCAAACCGACTGTATAACTTGAGGAGATTGGAGAGGAACTCATGTCAGACAGCTGACCCCCCGCCATACCTGAGGCACTTATCGCAAATGGGTCCCAGATGGACTCCACGGGCAAGGTTTCTGGAGCATATTGTATGGCAGCCTCCTCCCCTACGATAGGGGCAGGAAACGCACTCGCGGCCGTTTCCGGGACTTCTGTCACCTCAGAGGTAGCTATGCTTGTCTCCCCCAACTGGCGAGAAGGGGGGAGACCTTCAGCTGGTGCTTCCGGGGGCGCGTCAACTGGTTTCCCTGCTTTCGCTCTAGCAGGTACTCCCATCGGCACCCCCGCTGCCACCTCTGAGTACGCCCTACGCCTTTTAGTCCTTGCTGCCGCTCCGCCCGGGTCCTCTGCCTCAGGTACAGGCTGACCCAGCACCTCCTGCGGCCCAGGCGGATCAGCTTCATCCGAACTACCCATCTCCTCCGTTTCCTGAGGGGGCTTTTTCGTCCGCTGATCACTGGCTCTTCTCTTAAACCGCCTTTGCTCCTTTGGGTCACCTGTTTGGGGGGGTCTGCTGGAGGTGTCCATGTCATCTGCCTCTTCACCTCTTGGTTCCTCTCCTTGTGCGGGGGCGATCTGGCCTGCTGGCTGCTCTGGACGCCTCGGCCGGACCTCGGGTTGTTCCGATCTGTGGGGACAAGTAGCATATAGATGACCAACTCGGCTGCAAAAACGACACCTTTTCCCCAGAGGGCAAGTTTTGGCCTCGTGCTCAGAGCTGCCACAGTTCCTACAGGTGCTTTCGCAGAACTCTTTGGTGTGACCGTACTTTTGACATTTTCTACAGAATGGAGGCATTCCTGTATAAAAAAGATCTCCTGCCATATCACCTAATTTAAAGCGTGCTGGCGGCAACATTATCCCCCCTGCTGTATTGGCATCTCTATAACAAGTTACTAAAAATCTCCACTTTGACGTCCAAACTCCAACTTCGTTCATTATTTTGCCAATACATTTTACACTTTTGAAATAGGGGGATAAAAAGGACATCACATCTTTTAAATCAGCAAACGGGCAGTACATTTTTATCACAATCATCTTAGTGATGTCCAACACATGTTCGTAAAATTCAATACCGTCCAGTCTCGGATCGTTTTTTACCATGTATGCCGCCAGCAGATCTTGGAACACTCCATTCTGTACAAAAGTTATGTCGTATGTTCTTCTCCTAGGATAGTCTTGTACCGCCAATATCTCCCGCTTCTGAATGTTGAAAATGCCAACAAGCACGGTCTCCACCAAGAACTTCAGGCCGCAGGTCGTCGCCTTCTCTTCTGATACAATTACACGGATTGTATTCTTTATCCGGGCATACGCCGGTATCTCACCAGGACTTTCGTCCATGGTGAGGGGTTTTCAAGGAAAGTTACGCCACCCGTTGGTGACGTAACGTCTACGCAGCTTTTCCCCTTTTCGGCCGAAGCCTACACGGGGGATATGTGGATCGCAACTCGTTGCTCAGGACTAAGCCTCTCTCCCAAATAGCAGCACGGGGGTGAAGTCCAGGCGAACCTGGACGATCCCCCGAGGCCGAGAGAGAGGGTACCTGAGCACCTCCTAACCAAGACCAGGCAGCACTGACTACAAGTAATCAGAACTACACTTGATCTCAGCCAGAAGGCCGAGAAGCGATAACCCGAACGGGCCGCGCGTTGACCGAGCCTGCCCAATACTGCTGTTCACCCCTTGCAGCGATTCAGCCTACTCCTAGGCAATTCCATGGGGCCCTGCAGGCTCACACACACTCACAGCTACTAAGCGGGAGGTGAATAAAGGCCGGAGAGGAAGCAAGACAGGATTTGCTTCTTTTGCTTGCACCACAATGCAGTGCTGAAAGAGGAGGAATCGACATAAAAACGCCTTCCTGGCAACGCCCAAATGCCCTCCTGCCGTGCAAACACTGGCAGCAGCAGCAGCAGCAGTAAGTGCATGCCCACTGCCACCCCTTCTCCTTTCACACCTTGTATCAGCTTTAATCCAGTCCAGTGCTGCCTGCTGAGCAGCACTGACCAACACTGCCTGGGCCCAGGCTTTTATCTCTGAGGCCCCATTATGATGTCAGAAAGCTGGCTCTGGCTCCTGAGGTCTCCACTATGACACGTGCAAAGTTCCGTCTGAACTTTATATAAGACGGTGCGGCTCAGTCAGTCACTCAGTGTTGCCTGAGAGGGCAACACTGCAACAGCCGGCCCCCAGGCTGTCTTTTTTTTGCACAGCTAGTTGCCTCCAGGAGGCCACAAGAGGGAGACAAGGGACTGCAAAATGGAAAATAGGCATCCAGCAACTTTACAGACAACTTGTTCTCCTTGCTCCTACAACCTCCATCCTTGCACAGTTTGTTATTCTTCCAGGTAACATAGTAACAAATCCAAATTGCTGCTCTCTTTGTAGGCAAGCAAGGGTTTGTTGCAACTGCAATTCTTACTTCTTCTTGAAATGTAGGGACCACAGTACATTCCATCTAGTGTACACAGGTAGGTCCATTGTGACGGGCGGGCGGGCGGGCTGGCTGCTTTAATGGCTGTTTGCTGTTCCCCTACTCCACTCCACTATTTGACTATGGTGCTGCATCAATCAGTGGCTGGCTCAGGTGCAGCTCTTTAACCTACCTAGGAGGGAGGGCGGAGAGAAGACAAGGAAGGTGAATGAGCTGTTCCAATGTGAAATGCCGGAAACACAGAAACACAGACGACACAAAACAAGAGGTGGCAATGTATTAATTAATTGCATTTAATAAATTAGCTCATTATCACACATGACTGTACAAATGCATTGTCCAACAGGTGTTGAAATAATGGGATTAAAAGGGGAGATCCCATCCGAAAGACAAAAACAATGGCAAACACAAAAAGCACTTTTGGAATCTGATTTTAGTAAACACATAAGGAAAGGGTGCACCGGTCCTGGAAATACTGCAATACCAGGTCAATGCGTGGAGTGGACAGAGCAAGCTCTATTTCCATCTCCCTGTTCTAAAAATCCATTTAATATATGGTCCCCAGATAGGGGACGTATCAGATATTAAACTGATAAGAACAGATTTTTTTTTTTTTTCCTCAGTTAGCAGACTCTCGTTTATATTTCTGTAATCAGTTTCACGTCATGTGACTCAAACCATAAAACAAGGTCTAAAAAAACATCATTTGGAAAAAAAACTATTGGTCGACACTTCTAGTAAAATAATAAATAATCAAGTTTACTTACAAAAATTGTTCCATTCCGTATGTTTCCAGATTTCTTCCGCTTTTCCATCACCTAATCTCTTCTTATCACATAAAAACACTGTAAATAATCTGGATAAAAACACTTTTCTACATTCTCTCGGAGTTAGCATGTTCTTTCCAAAAACTAGCAGGTTTCTAGTATCCCATAAAACCTCCTTAAAAATAGTAAAAACAATCCAGCAGACGCGTACATTTAAATCAGAAGTAAAATCTTGACCAATTAAAACCCTTTCAAAAATAAAATTCCTAACACCAGTAAGTGCAGCAAACAGGCCCTCCAATAAAAACAGAACTTGTCTGGCATAAAAACAGTCCCAAAATATGTGGTAAATATCTTCTATACCTCCACAACCCTCTCTTGGACATACTTCTCGTATATTAATGCCCCGTCTACTCATAAAAGATCGGGTTGGGAGGCAGCCATGTAAGGAGAGCCATGTCACGTCTTTTTGTCTATTTGACAGCCCAGACACGTAAAATAACTTCCATATCTTAGCTGACTGTGCAGAACTGCAAAATGGCACATCACACAAAACCTCATCTTTCCTCAAATGTTGTACTATTGCACTTTTCTCAGGCTTACCAAGGGAACTCAATCGGTATTGATCACTAAAGGACCTGAGGACCGTATAAAAAACAGGCATTACCAATGACATAGGTCTCCTCAGGTCCCTTTCACACCATCCCCATTTTGTAAGCAACCAACCTGCTAGATACTTACACATGTCAGCTGTCCTGTTGTTGCACTGTACGGTTTTAAAAATCAATAAAAAATAATGCATTTTTATAAAAACCTCTATATTTGGAAAACCATACCCTCCCCGCTCGGGGTTGCTCATAACAGTCGCTCTTCTTATCTTTTCCATTTTTGATCCCCAGTAAAAAATGAACAGTTTCCTCGTCATTCTTCTCATCCATAACTTCCCCGGCGGGAGGATCATCGTTGTGTATAAAAGTAGAGGTAAAATCACAGCTTTGATTATTAAAATTTTCCCTTTAAAAGACAATTTTCTCAAATTCCAAAAATTTATCTTCTTCCCCACCTTTTTCTCCAATATTGCATGACTCTTCTTGCCTTTTAAATCTTTCTCAAAAATTATACCTAGTATCTCTATCTCTTCTTTCTTTTGAATCTTATCCACCACTACATCCATTTGTTGTCCAAAATTCACTAGCTGGCATTTGCTCCAATTTACATTCATCCCTGCCAAGCTACAAAAAATCCTCAAATGGAGATTCGCTCTATTTAGATCACTCTGAGAATTACAGATAAAGGCCACATCATCCATGTAGCCTATCGATTTTACATTTTTCCCATTGGCACCTGGGACAAAAACTCCTCTCATTCCTTTGTCCTGCTGAACTGATTTTAAAAGTGTTTCAATTACACATATAAAAAGAATTGGGGAGAGAGGGCATCCCTGTCTCACTCCTGATCTTACCCTAAATGCTTCACTAACATGACCATTTACTAATATTTGACTATTAGCTCCACTGTACAATCCTCTAATCACTCTAAGCAGTTTTTCAGGGACGCCTAGTTGTCTCAAAGCTGTAAACATAAAACGGTGTGACACTTTATCATATGCTTTTTCAAAGTCAGTTGATTCAATAAATAAAGGAATTTTGTTAAAATTTGAATAATAAATAATATCTCTTAAAAGCACTAAGTTGTCAGAAATCTTTCTTCCAGGTACTGCGCACACCTGATAGTCCCCTACCATAAGACCTATCACATCGTTTAACCTGTTTGCCACAATCTTTGCCACAATTTTATAATCATTATTTAACAATGTGATTGGGCGCCAATTTCTTATATCTTTTTCATCACCTTTTTTATGAATCAAAGTCACAATCCCATTCTGCATAGAAGATGATAAAAGCCCGCAACTAAAGATATATTGCACAACCTTATGAAATTCTTCCCCAATTATATGCCAATAAGAACAATAAAACTCAGCAGGGAGGCCATCGCTACCAGGAGTTTTCCCTTTTGCCATACCCTCCATGGCGCGCTTGACCTCCCCCTTCCTCACATCTTCCGTTAAAAAGCCAACACTTTCCTCTGGCACATTATTGGATAAAATCTTACAATAGTCATTAATCTCCACGTCAGACGCTCTGCTATCATTATTAAAAAGTGTTTCATAAAAGCCAACGATTCCCTTCACCATCTCCTTCCCAGTCACTTCACCATCTGGGGTTAGAATCGATTTAAAAAGCCCTTTGGAATTAAAACATTTCTTAAAAAAGTACCGAGTACACTTCTCATTCTCCTCCATATGCTGTACTTTTGCACGGTACACAATGTTTCTCCCACTTTCTTTCAAGCACTTTCTCCTCTCCTCCCTAATGTCCTCAATTTCGCTACTCACATCAAAACCAATATTCCTGAATTTATAAAGTGCTTCCAATCTTGAGATTAAAATGGCTTCCTTCTTCTTCCTATCTTGTGCCTTCTTAAAACAAATTTGTTTAAAAAACCCAGCAAACTTCTCCTTGGCCCAATCCCACCAGACCAGTATGCTGCTAAAACACTTCTGTTTATCAACACAAGATAAAAACACTTTTTTAAAATCTTCCACTACCTCTTCATCCTGCAAAAGACTTATATTTAATTTCCAGAGCCCTCTGCCAAAGACAGCTGACTCTGAGACACTTATTTCCGCAGTAATAATCTTATGATCTGAAAAGCTGGTCATCACTTGGTCACATCGAGCCACCTTAACTCCTTCGGACGCAAAAATATAATCAATCCGGGATTTTGATCTCCCACTATCAGCTATGTATGTAAAATTCTCCTCGGTGGTAACCATCAGCCCTGCGTCTGTATAACGTAAGTCCTGCACCATATTATTTAAAGCATTAGAGGTAATATCTAACTTGACATCTGTAGAGCTCTGACGATCATTAATACTTCTGATACAATTAAGATCACCTAAGACAATGGTAAAAACCCTACCAGGCATAAAAAGTTTAAGAGTTTCTAAAAATGACACACGTGCCTGCTTATCTGCTGGTGCATAAGCATTAAAAATCCTAATACGTTGTCCTAAAAACTCTAAAACCAATATCATAAAACGACCTGGTAAAATCACATTACACTCCAAAACTTTAAAATTACTGTTCTTGAGTAAAATACCAATGCCTTCATTTTTATTCTCAGCGCAAGGCGACCAGAAGGACTGCCCCTGAGGCCACTCACTGCTATGGGGTGCAGATCTTATAGCACACTCTTGCAAGCATATCACATCAACCTTCAATGTGCTTAGGTGGTCAAAAATTACAGCTCTTCTTGTGCTGGATCCAATGCTCCGCACATTCAGTGTAGCTACCAACACACTCATTATTGCGACTATAGCAATGCTCACCATTTTGTCAGCCATATTCTTACTTAAAAGGGCCCTGTCTCTCAACCTTGCGACTTAAAAAAAACCCTATATCAGGCGATCCTGTATCAGAATCCCTGCACATCTGACTACCTCCAGTTAAGACAGGATCCCTCTGCAACCCAGTCCAAGACCCTTCTACCCTAGTTCTTTTACTGGCAGAAGCGGCCTCCCCTTCCTCCATTCCTCTCTCAATATCAACATCATCAGCATCTTCATATTCTTCTTCACTTAAAACTCTTTGTCCTGGAGTCAAGGAGACATCAGCGCTATCACCCTGGCACTCCATCTCCTCACCTTCCCCAACTGCAGGATCAGGGCAATCCTCCCCATCCACATCACTCTCACTACTATTGGAGATATTCTCTACCATCACTGAAGGAGCCAGAAAGATCTCATTCAAAATGTCCTCAAGCCCCTCCCCCTCATTTGAATATGCATTTCCCTCCAAAACTGTTTTTCCCTCCAAAACTGTTTGTCCACCATCTTCTGTGGAACTACAAGCACCAACAATCCTTCTATCTGCTTGTACTTTTGCAACATCTTGCAAGCCATGACTTATACTTTTAACTCTGTCTGCATATGTACTTTTGCCTCTAATGGAACTATTCCCAATTCTCTTAACTCCTTCCTCCCTTGCCTGCACCTGCTTCCCCCAGTGTACACATTTTCTTGCTAGATGATTCCCACTTCCACATATGTCACACAACCTTGCTACCTGACATTCTCTAGCACTATGTCCTGGTTTATTACAGTTCCTACATACCTCTTCTTTCACTGGACAATTTTCCTGTACATGGCCATAAACAAAACAATGCCTGCAATACATATCCTGTCCTGGGTAGTAACAAAAGCCCCTCTCTCCACCAATTGAAAAAACTGCAGGTACCTCACAATCTTCTTTAAATATAACAAAAAATCTTCTTTTACCATTCAAATATCCATGTTTGTTCACCAAACTTCTGTCAAAAACTACTTCCTTGCAATATCTTGTCAAAAAAACCTTCACCGTGTCGTCCTTAACTTTTGGGTTATACATGTGCACTATTAACATTTTCTTTTGCTGTTTAAACGATGGTATCACTCTTATATGCTCCAAAACAGTCACTTTCTTCTCCTCCTTCATCTTCAATATATCCGCATACACTTTCTTACATATATCCTCAAAACAAAGAGTGATATCATAAATTCCTTGCCTCTGGAAATCTTGCAAAGCTAACACATCCGTTACCTTGAGATAAGGGAGCTTCTGCAGAATCTCCCTCACGATCTGATCCAATCCAATTCGGTCACGAAATCCCTCCTCGACTTCCAATCGCACCGTGTCCTCAAGTCCTTGAGCCGTTTTCGCCATTTTGCAGGTCGATATATTCTCCAACCCACGATCACCCCCGAACACAATCCGGGGCCCCCACAAGGAGGACCCCGATCACTCCTTCTGACGCAGACCAGTAGCAGTCCCCCACCACTGATCTTTGCCAAAAGGCCGAGAAGCGATAACCCGAACGGGCCGCGCGTTGACCGAGCCTGCCCAATACTGCTGTTCACCCCTTGCAGCGATTCAGCCTACTCCTAGGCAATTCCATGGGGCCCTGCAGGCTCACACACACTCACAGCTACTAAGCGGGAGGTGAATAAAGGCCGGAGAGGAAGCAAGACAGGATTTGCTTCTTTTGCTTGCACCACAATGCAGTGCTGAAAGAGGAGGAATCGACATAAAAACGCCTTCCTGGCAACGCCCAAATGCCCTCCTGCCGTGCAAACACTGGCAGCAGCAGCAGCAGCCCACTGCCCACTGCCACCCCTTCTCCTTTCACACCTTGTATCAGCTTTAATCCAGTCCAGTGCTGCCTGCTGAGCAGCACTGACCAACACTGCCTGGGCCCAGGCTTTTATCTCTGAGGCCCCATTATAATGTCAGAAAGCTGGCTCTGGCTCCTGAGGTCTCCACTATGACACGTGCAAAGTTCCGTCTGAACTTTATATAAGACGGTGCGGCTCAGTCAGTCACTCAGTGTTGCCTGAGAGGGCAACACTGCAACAGCCGGCCCCCAGGCTGTCTTTTTTTTGCACAGCTAGTTGCCTCCAGGAGGCCACAAGAGGGAGACAAGTGACTGCAAAATGGAAAATAGGCATCCACCAACTTTACAGACAACTTGTTCTCCTTGCTCCTACAACCTCCATCCTTGCACAGTTTGTTATTCTTCCAGGTAACATAGTAACAAATCCAAATTGCTGCTCTCTTTGTAGGCAAGCAAGGGTTTGTTGCAACTGCAATTCTTACTTCTTCTTGAAATGTAGGGACCACAGTACATTCCATCACATCCATCTAGTGTACACAGGTAGGTCCATTGTGACGGGCGGGCGGGCGGGCTGGCTGCTTTAATGGCTGTTTGCTGTTCCCCTACTCCACTCCACTATTTGACTATGGTGCTGCATCAATCAGTGGCTGGCTCAGGTGCAGCTCTTTAACCTACCTAGGAGGGAGGGCGGAGAGAAGACAAGGAAGGTGAATGAGCTGTTCCAATGTGAAATGCCGGAAACACAGAAAGACAGACGACACAAAACAAGAGGTGGCAATGTATTAATTAATTGCATTTAATAAATTAGCTCATTATCACACATGACTGTACAAATGCATTGTCCAACAGGTGTTGAAATAATGGGATTAAAAGGGGAGATCCCATCCGAAAGACAAAAACAATGGCAAACACAAAAAGCACTTTTGGAATCTGATTTTAGTAAACACATAAGGAAAGGGTGCACCGGTCCTGGAAATACTGCAATACCAGGTCAATGCGTGGAGTGGACAGAGCAAGCTCTATTTCCATCTCCCTGTTCTAAAAATCCATTTAATATATGGTCCCCAGATAGGGGACGTATCAGATATTAAACTGATAAGAACAGATTTTTTTTGAGTTGACTACCCCAACAAAGGAGGTAACCGTTTATTTAAAATTTTTGACAAAAAAGGATTTACAAATTTTTACATTTTTACAATAAATCAATAAATACACAGGGTTTACAACAATGGTATAATAATAAATACAAGTTATCAGATAAAATCACATAACTTATAAAAGGGCACTTGGTGGCATCAAATTATGGAACTCCATTCACTAAAAAACCATTTTCTACATAAAACAGGAGAGAGTTTTTTATCTAAAAGAAAATACTTGTGCATCTCACTTAAACAAATGGCTAAAACATCATCCACAGTTAAAACGTCATGTTTAAATAAAAGAATGTTTCTGGCCGCCCACAGAGCTGCTTTGACGCAGTTAGTGATCTTCCATGCCATCATTTTTCGGGTCTGTGTTGGGCATTCCAGACATCCATAAAAAACGCCATTGCTAGTAAATCTCTGTAGTCCTGTAATCTTCTGTGCCAAGGGGAGGATTCTTGACCACACCAATTGTGCGTAGTAGCACTGCCAGAAAAGGTGGTAGACTGTCTCATCATCTCTGCAACCTCCCCTTGGACACGCAGCCGAGTTGGTCAGTCCCCTTCGATGCTGGAATGCCCGGCATGGAAGACACTCGTGGGCACAACTCCAGGCCAGATCTTTCTGAGGATTAAAAAGATAATTAATATTTACCATTCTCCATATTTGTTTGCACTTTTGTTCACTAAAATTACTAATGGGGGCTACTAAAACATTTTCTTTTATCTTTTTTAAAACACTTTTACTATTTTGCACGTCTTCAATTCTCTTGCCTTTCAAGTTAAAAAGGTTCACAATTTTCTCTAAAATCTTGTACTGGTCAGGGAGGTTAAAAGCATACGGGGAGCTTAAAACCGTGGAGAACCATCCGTTCCTCTTCATAAAATAACCGGTGTTAAAACGGATAAAATATGACCAGTAGTGATCCTTAAAAACAGCGTTAAGACATGCAGTAAAAAATTTGATTAAAAGAAAGGTCTTTATGTCAGGGAAATCCTTACCACCCATTAGTTTTGGCATCATCACCTTCTCTCTCCTGAGTTTTTCCATTTTGGAGTTCCATAGAAATGTAAAACAAGCTTTATTTATTTTTTTTAATAAAATATCAGGGGGAGGGAAAACCATACTCAAATATAATAAAATCGGTAAAATCACCATTTTGGTAATTAAAACTTTTCCCTCCATGGTCAGCTTTCTCAAATTCCACATACAAATCTTTTTATTAACTTTTTGTGCCACCAAGTCCCAACTGTTAAAACCATTGTTTAACTCATTGAAGGAGACCCCTAAAATCTGCACAGTCTCTGACACAGGGACTGGAATGTCCTGTAAAATCATATTGCCAATGTTTAAAATGTTACTTTTATTAAAATTGACTTTAAAACCGGAGGAGCAACAAAACTTATAGATCTGTCTTAAAGTTGTTTGTAGTGATAGGGTGTCCCTACACAGTACCGCGACATCATCCATGTACCCCACTACCTTTGCCTCTAGTCCCCCCCCGCCCGGCAGGGGGACTCCACGTATCTGTTTGCTTTTCCTCAAGGTGCACAGTAGAGGCTCAATTGCACAAATAAAAAGTAGTGGGGACAAGGGACACCCCTGCTTCACTCCGGAATTTAAAAGGACATCCTGTGTTTTAAA
Organism: Rhinoderma darwinii; assembly: GCF_050947455.1. Lineage (NCBI taxonomy): Eukaryota > Metazoa > Chordata > Amphibia > Anura > Rhinodermatidae > Rhinoderma > Rhinoderma darwinii. The sequence continues at coordinate 780,249 of NW_027461725.1, forward strand.
ACCTTTGACTAAAATCTTGCTAGTGCAGTTGTCATAAAAGGCCTTCAGAGACTGTATAAAACCTTCCGGTATACCCATTTTCTCTAAAACCTTAAAAAGATAAAAGTGTGACACTCTGTCAAAGGCTTTCTCAAAGTCGATTGTTAAAACTGCCATTTTGCCTTTCCTCTCCTTTGTGTCATTAATAACATCTTTTAAAAGGTTCAGGTTATCCCATATGCTCCTCCCGGGTATCCCACAGACCTGGTTGGAGTGAATTATTTTGTTTACGACTGCTTTTAATCTATTTGCACAAATTTTAGCCATTATCTTGTAGTCGCAATTTAGCAGTGTAATTGGTCTCCAGTTTTTAATGTCGGTTTTGTCCCCCTTTTTGTACAGCAGGGACACCTCACCTTTCTTCCAGGACCCCGGGAGGGCTTTTGTTCTAAAAACTTGTGTAAAAAGAGAGTGGAGATCTTCCTTTAAAACACCGTAAAATAGAACATAAAACTCTATGGGTATACCATCAGGACCAGGGACTTTACCTGTTTTAAAACTCTTGGTAGTTTCTAAAATTTCTTGTTCTGAAATCTCCTGTAATAAAAAGTTTTGGGAGACAGGATCTAAAACAGCATCAACCTCCTTCAATGAGTCATTCATAAAAGCATTGTCAATGTTTTTAACATTAAAAAGATCCGCATAAAACCCATGTACCTTTTTTAAAATATTTTGGGTACTTGTTTCACCTTCAATATTATCCAACAGGGTATGCTTATCATTGATTTTCTTATCAAGAATACCTGGAGCAGGTCTCGTTCTCCTCAAGATGTTTTACCTTACAGCGAAAGATTATTTCCTTTCCCCTCTGCTCCAGGCACTGGGAGATCTCTTTTTTAATCTCAATGATCTCCTTGTCCACCAGCATACCCTGTTCTCTGAATTTATATTGGGTCTGCAGACGGGTATTTAAATTTGCATAAAATTTGCATTTCTCTTTTGCTTTTCTCATCCCAATCTTAATAAAAAAATCTCTTATTTTAACTTTCATTTTTTCCCACCAGGTGACGATGGGCATATTGGGATGTCTTACCCGTCTGCAGCCTTTGTAAAAGGTAATAAAATCAGCTAAAATTTGCGGATCTTCTAAAAGGGATACGTTTAATTTCCAGGCTTTTTTCGGAGTTCTTCTTTGGTTATCACATTTCACTTTAAAATACAATAACTTATGGTCAGAAAAGACGTTTGGGTTAATATCACATTTAAAAGGCAGTATTTGATAAGAGCAGAAGATAAAATCAATCCTGGAGCTGCAGGTCACGTTGCTCCAGGTAACGCCGGCCTCTTCACATAAATCCCTGTTACATTTTTTAAAAACATCGGTGAGTTTAAAATCAGTAACAATATCTTTTAAAATTGACGAGGTCTTGTCGTAGTTCCTGCTTACTGAATTAGAGAACCGGCGTTCCCCCTTTAAAATACAATTAAAATCACCCGCTAAAACAAGTGGTTCTGAATCATTAATAAAAAGGGGTAAAATCTCTAGCATTCTAGCTCTTTCATTTCTCTCAGGAGAACCATAAAAGTTTAAAAACTGCCATTTAATATCGTCTATAAAAGCTTTGACCATTAAAATTCTGCCTGGTAAAATTTCATAAAAACTGTCAATTAAAACGTTCCCTTTAAATAAAATGGCGACACCTGCGGCTTTAGATTCGTTAGACCCGGACCACACCGAAGGTCCGAGTCTCCAATCTCTTTCATATTTTTTATAGTCCATGCGATGTGGGATGCAGCATTCCTGTAGGAAAAAAACTGACGCGGTAAGAATAGAGAGGTAATCAAACAGGGCAGCTCTTCTTGTCTTAGAATGCACGCTTCTTACATTTAAGGAAAGACCACATAACTCAGCCATGAGGAAAAGGGAGAGAGACAGTCTTTATAATCTTACCCGAGGTGGCCTCAGCAGTCCTCCGCATCGCCAGAGACCCCACTAGGACTCTCATAACCTTCGATTCTGGAGTCCACGGAAAAAATAGAGAAGGTAGGAGAGGAACTCCCATCACTTAGCTGACCCCCCGCCAAACCTGAGGCACTAATCATGAAAGGATCCCATATGGACTCCACGGGCAATATTTCATCTGCAGGAGCTTTTTTGGCAGCGACCTCCCCTTCGATAGGGGCAGGAATTGCGCTCCCTGACGTCTCTGGGACCTCCGTCACCTCGGAGGCAGCTGTCCGTGTATCCCCCAACTGGCTAGAAGGGGGTGGACCTTTAGTTGTCACTTTCGGGGGCACGTCCAGTGGTTTCCCTGCCTTCGCCAATGCAGGTACTTCCATCGGCACCCCCGCTGCCACCTCCGAGTACGCCCTACGTCGCTTGTGTGTCGCTGCCGCTCCGCCCGGGTCCTCTGCCTCAGGTACAGGCTGACCCAGCATCTCTTGCGGACCAGTAGGATCAGCTTCATCCGAACTACCCGTCTCCCCAGTTTCCTGGGGGGGCTTTTTCGTCCGCTGATCACTGGATCGACGCTTGTTCCGTCTCTGCTCTTTTGGGTCACCTGTTTGGGGGGGTCTGCTAGAGGTATCCATCTCATCCTGGCCTTCTCCTTGGGGTTCCTCTCCTTCTGGGGGTACGATCTGGCCTGCTGGCTGCTCGGGACGCCTCGGCCGGACCTCGGGTTGTTCCGATCTGTGGGGACAAAATGCAAAAAGGTGACCAACTCGGCTGCAATATCGACACCTTTTCCCCAGAGGGCAAGTTTTGGCCTCGTGCTCAGAGCTGCCACAGTTCCTACAGGTGCTCTCGCAGGACTCATTGGTGTGACCGTACTTTTGGCATTTCCTACAGAATGGAGGCATCCCTGAAAAATAAAAGTCTCCTGCCATATCTCCTAATTTAAAACGTGCTGGCGGCAGCATTATCCCTCCTGTAAAATTGGCATCTCTGTAGCATGTCACTAGAAATCTCCATTTAGAGGTCCAGACCCCAACCTCATTCATGACTTTGCCAATACACTTTACCGTTTTAAAATAGGGGGATAAAAAGGACATCACATCTTTTACGTCAGCAAATGGGCAGTACATCTTAATAACAATCATTTTTGTGATGTCCAAAACATGCTCGTAAAAATCCACTCCGTCCAGTCTCGGGTCCTTTTTTACTGCATATGCCGCCAGCAGATCTTGGAATACTCCATTCTGTATAAATGTGATGTCATAGGTTCTTCTTCTTGGGTAGTCCTGCACTGCCAAAATCTCCCTCTTTTGGACATTGAAAATGCCAACAAGCACGGTCTCCACCACGAATTTCAAGCCGCAAGTCGTCGCCTTCTCCTCCGAAAGAATAACTCGCACGGTATTCTTAATCCGGGCATACGCCGGTATGTCACCTGGATTTTCATCCATAGTGAATCTTTTATTTTTTTGGAATAGTCACGCCACCCGTTGGTGACGTAACGTCTACGCAGCCTCCCCTTTTCGGCCGAAGCCTACACGGGGGTATGTGGATCGCAACTCGTTGCTCAGGACTAAGCCTCTCTCCCAAATAGCAGCACGGGGGTGAAGTCCAGGCGAACCTGGACGATCCCCCGAGGCCGAGAGAGAGGGTACCTGAGCACCTCCTAACCAAGACCAGGCAGCACTGACTACAAGTAATCAGAACTACACTTGATCTCAGCCAGAAGGCCGAGAAGCGATAACCCGAACGGGCCGCAAGTTGACCGAGCCTGCCCAATACTGCTGTTCACCCTTGCAGCGATTCAGCCTACTCCTAGGCAATTCCATGGGGCCCTGCAGGCTCACACACACTCACAGCTACTAAGCGGGAGGTGAATAAAGGCCGGAGAGGAAGCAAGACAGGATTTGCTTCTTTTGCTTGCACCACAATGCAGTGCTGAAAGAGGAGGAATCGACATAAAAACGCCTTCCTGGCAACGCCCAAATGCCCTCCTGCCGTGCAAACACTGGCAGCAGCAGCAGCAGCAGCAGTAAGTGCATGCCCACTGCCACCCCTTCTCCTTTCACACCTTGTATCAGCTTTAATCCAGTCCAGTGCTGCCTGCTGAGCAGCACTGACCAACACTGCCTGGGCCCAGGCTTTTATCTCTGAGGCCCCATTATGATGTCAGAAAGCTGGCTCTGGCTCCTGAGGTCTCCACTATGACACGTGCAAAGTTCCGTCTGAACTTTATATAAGACGGTGCGGCTCAGTCAGTCACTCAGTGTTGCCTGAGAGGGCAACACTGCAACAGCCGGCCCCCAGGCTGTCTTTTTTTTGCACAGCTAGTTGCCTCCAGGAGGCCACAAGAGGGAGACAAGGGACTGCAAAATGGAAAATAGGCATCCACCAACTTTACAGACAACTTGTTCTCCTTGCTCCTACAACCTCCATCCTTGCACAGTTTGTTATTCTTCCAGGTAACATAGTAACAAATCCAAATTGCTGCTCTCTTTGTAGGCAAGCAAGGGTTTATTGCAACTGTAATTCTTACTTCTTCTTGAAATGTAGGGACCACAGTACATTCCATCACATCCATCTAGTGTACACAGGTAGGTCCATTGTGACGGGCGGGCGGGCGGGCTGGCTGCTTTAATGGCTGTTTGCTGTTCCCCTACTCCACTCCACTATTTGACTATGGTGCTGCATCAATCAGTGGCTGGCTCAGGTGCAGCTCTTTAACCTACCTAGGAGGGAGGGCGGAGAGAAGACAAGGAAGGTGAATGAGCTGTTCCAATGTGAAATGCCGGAAACACAGAAACACAGATGACACAAAACAAGAGGTGGCAATGTATTAATTAATTGCATTTAATAAATTAGCTCATTATCACACATGACTGTACAAATGCATTGTCCAACAGGTGTTGAAATAATGGGATTAAAAGGGGAGATCCCATCCGAAAGACAAAAACAATGGCAAACACAAAAAGCACTTTTGGAATCTGATTTTAGTAAACACATAAGGAAAGGGTGCACCGGTCCTGGAAATACTGCAATACCAGGTCAATGCGTGGAGTGGACAGAGCAAGCTCTATTTCCATCTCCCTGTTCTAAAAATCCATTTAATATATGGTCCCCAGATAGGGGACGTATCAGATATTAAACTGATAAGAACAGATTTTTTTTTTTTTTTTTTTTTTTTTTTTTTTTTATTAAACCATTCAGGTTATTTTAATAAAACCGAGAATTGTAGTTTGAAACAAACTACCTCTCTATTTATCAAAAATCATCATACTGGTTCGTTATTTATTTTTCAACACAATACAGAAAATCATAAACAATATTCCCTCAAACTAAGTGCCTCCATTTCATCATTCGCCATATACCTTCCGCATCCATACCTCTCTCTAGATCCCACTTATAATAAAAATACAATTTAGCCAACACCATTCTAACCACCTCATCCATCTCAAAAACCTCTCTTCTATATACATTCAAATTCCTCGTATCCCATAATACCTCTTTCACGCACGTCAAAAAGATCCACAACACTCTGTCCTTTTCGCTACCCAGACTACACAGACCGAATAAAGCAATTTCATACGTCAATTTCTTCAATCCAGTCAATTCTTCACACAAGCCACTCAACTTTTCCCAAACATCCTTTGCATGCTTACACGACCAAAACACATGACTCACATCCTCGTCATCACCACAACCTTCTCTCGGACACCTCTCAGACGCAACCAAGCCTCTCCTTTTTTGAACACACCTCACAGGCAACACACCATGTACCGACATCCATAACAAATCCTTCTGCTTATTCGACACATCATACGTAACAATCTTCTTCCACACAGTTTTAGACTCATTCGAATTCAAACCATTTACAGAACACATCACATTATTCATACACATTTTCCTCACAACATTCCTATCACTCAAAAACCTCTCCATTCTCACATCTTCTAGCTGGAACTTATTTATAAATTTCTCAACTCCCAAATACCACCCCGTGCACTGAAAAGCAATAGGTTTGCATAAATTCCTTTCCTTCCACCTTAACCGCCGAATCACCGTTCCAGCTAAATATTCCATCATTCCGGAGGTCTTGGATTCCTTTAATAAAAGTTCAACAAAAAAACGTACACAGTTTAACCCGATAAATATTTCCAAATTCGGAAAATCCAAGCCTCCGTTGCGCCTGCTTTTCATTAAGATGTCCCTTCTTGCTTTTTCTATCCCGCTCCCCCATAAAAAAAGGAACAAAATTCTATTTACTCTTTTCAGAGTTAAGGCATTAGGAAGAAAAACCAAAGAAATATATAAGATCATTGGTAAAATAATACTCTTAACGACTAATACTTTCCCCGAAAAAGAAAGGTCCCTCATTCTCCACATTTCCAACTTACGCGCAATCCTACCACCCACTTCCTCCCAACTTTCTCTCCCTTTCAAATCATCGTCAAACACTATCCCTAAAATTTTCACCCCATTCACCTGTTCCATGTCAGAATCACTCACCCTTTTGTTACTAAAGAAGATTTTAAATTTACTCTTACCCCAATTAATTTTAAAAGCAGACGCAATACAGAACAGATTCACAATCAACTTCACTCTAGACATATCGTACACAGAATCACACAAAACGCAAATATCATCCATATATCCTAGAGCCTTTACTCGTTTTCCATCACTCCCAGGCACCAACAAACCTTTCACTACTTTATCATTCCTAATCATTTGTAACAACGGTTCAATCGCACAAATAAATAAAATGGGAGACAACGGACAACCCTGACGCACACCTGACATAATTTCAAACGGTTCTGAGAAAAACCCATTCACCTGCACACAACTCTTTGCATTCGCATATAAATTTTCCAGCAAACTCACAAAACGAAACGGAAAACCCATTCTTACTAACACTTTAAACAAAAACATATGCGCCACACGGTCAAAAGCTTTTTCAAAATCTAACGCACATACAATCACCTCCTTATTCCGATACTTACAATCTTCAAGCATATCCCGCACCAACGCCACGTTATCATGCAATTTTCTTTTCGGTACCGCACACACCTGATCTTCATCTATCACACATCCAATCACTTCTTTCATACGGTTCGCAATCAATTTAGAAAAAATTTTATAATCCGTATTTAATAGAGTTATTGGTCGCCAATTTTCCAAACGCTTTTTATCTCCTTTTTTGTACAACAAAACAACCATACCTTTCTTCATCACATCACACATGTTTGTCCCAGAAAACAACACTCTCATAACGTCAATCACATCCTTCCCAATCACATCCCAATACTTCTTATAAAATTCTACTGGTATCCCATCACACCCTGGAGACTTATTGTTGGCCATACTTCCAATTACATCCTTAACTTCATCATCCATAATCTCACCAAGCAAAAAGGAATACTCACTTTCAGGAACATATTTACACACAACATCCAAAAACTCATCATCCTCCCCCAAATCACACGTTTTCACATTATACAGTTCATTATAGAAGTCAAACACCACATCCATCACATCCTTACCAGACACCTCTTTATCATCCTTATCCAATAACACATTCATTCCACTTTTCCCACCACACATTTTTTTAAAGAAAAACCTAGTGCACTTCTCATGCTTCTCTCTAACCTCCACCTTAGATCTAAAAATTATTTCATTCCCCTTCACCCGAAACCAATCACTTATATCTTTTTTTGTTTTTTCCATGTCATGTTGCACATCCATCCCCATAGCTTTACACTCACGCAAAAAAGACATCCTCCTGTTGAGAAGAGCGTACTGCAACCTTTTCCTTTTTGCTCTCCTATATCCCAACTGCCTAAAGAACCCACCAATTTTCTTCTTCACCCACACCCACCATTCACACACATTACGGAAAGCACGTTTTTTCCTTACCCAAAACCCATATTTTTTTACAAACATACTTTTAACTCTCTCTTCAGCCAAAAAACTAACATTCATCCTCCATACCCCTTTACCATAAAAGAAATTATTTATCTCAAACACCCCCATCAAACACTCGTGATCCGAAAAGCAAACCCTTTCTTGTGTGTATTCCACACATTTCATTGCAGTCGCAGAAAAGAAAAAGAAGTCCAGACGTGAATCAGTCCTCCCATCGTCTGCATGGTATGTAAATGGTCCAGGTTTCTGGGATACAGCGTCCTGCAAAGAAAAATCTAACAGTAATTGTTTCCAAAAATTCCCAGTTATGTCAACCTTGGATTCAGTGGATCCAGCACGAGCCTGCTTTTCAAAAATGCAATTGATATCACCAACAATGATGACCGGGACTTTGCCATGCAAAAAAAACTTTAACTTTTCAAAAAGCGCCAATCTCTCTTTTTTGTCAGCATTTGCATATATGTTGATTAGTTTGAAAGTCCAACCCCTATAGGACAACAATAGACAAACACATCTTCCTTCTTGGATAATTTCTGTTTGCTTAATAATAAACTCTTTGCTGTGAAACAATATGCCCACTCCATCATTCCTGTTTTGGGTGGAAAAAGACCAGACCGCTTCACCATGACTCCATTCACTTTTTTTAGGCATTTTTGATAAGCCGCATTCCTGTACACAGATGATATCACTGCCTTTACAAGACAGGTAATCCAATACAGTAGCCCGCTTATGGCTAGATGTGAAAACCCTCACGTTCTGAGAAAGGATTTTAATTCTCAAAGACATTTAGTAAGGTCATGTTTAGACAAATGGAAAAAAGGACATGACACACATCAAGTTCCAGCAAAATGCATTGCTTTCTCCAAATTTGCCACATTTTCTTCATTCAGAAACCCTTCCCCAGGGGAACTGGGTGCTTCTGAGCCTGCCCCAACAGACTTAGGGCTAGTGCTTGAGTCAGTGTCCAGTACGGAAAAAGGGTTAGAGTGCGCCACATCCTCTAAAGAGCCTCTCTTCAGCCTTTTCACAGCCTTACCAGACTTGCCCCTTTTGGAAACAACTTTATAAAATATTGCAGCATTAGTAGCGCTAGGCATCCTGGCTTCCCTCTCATCCTCCTCTGATACCGACCATTCCACCTTAGCTGACTCATCCATTTTGGATTCTGTGCTGGAGAACTCCTGAATTTGCATACTTGCACCATGCTCTGGAGATGCACACCCAGTAGGTGGCGCTGCTGCTCCACTTTCCACTGATTCAACAACAGGTGTACTGGCATCAGCCTGTTCCACAGGAGGGACCACACCCAAAACCATACTGCCAGTATCAGCAACTACCTTTGCACAGGACTCTGCTTTCTCAGGCTTCTGAAGGGCAGATACTGCAACACTGCTGGTAGGCTCTTTATTTTTAGCCGATGTAGAGGCCACAGAACCAGTAGGTCCTACTTGCCAACCAGGTCCTCTCTCCAGACCATGAAACAGGCTTACTTTTGGGCATTTCCTACATGTGTGTCCAGGCAATCCACAAATGTCACACATAGGTGGAGAAGGGCAAGCATTTGCTTCATGCCCAGACTTTTTGCAATTACGGCACAATTTGCCTTTACACTCCTCTTTAGTGTGGCCATACATGAAACATGACCTACAGAAACACGGCATGTCCTGGTAGTACAAATAACCTTTGTTTCCACCAATTGAGAAATTGGCTGGGGGATTCATTACCCCTCCAATGCAGCTGGAGTCTGGCTTCAAAACACCCAATATTTTATGTCACCATTAAACCCCCCAATGATTTTTTTGCTCCACACCTCCTCTGACATGGGTACAATAGTGAGCCAAAAATGCCTTGACCAGCCTTCTGTCCAAAAAAGGGTTGTACATATGTATAGTTACACATTTTTCAACTGCAGAAAAGAGAGGTTGAACTTCAACAAACCGCAAGGCCTCATGCAAATGTTTCTCTTTCAAAAACTGAAACGTATTCAGACAGTAAGCAGCTTCAAAAAAAGATACGTCATATGTACCAATGTTAGAAAAGGATTGTATACAGAATACCTGATCCAAATCAATGCAAGCCAAGTCCAAGAGAATTGTCTCGATAACGTGTGCAGTTCCATAATCGTCCTTCTTCTGTCCATTTACAACGAACCGGATGGTATTCCTGACAGCAGCCATGTTTCCTGAATGCCCAGCGGCACGATGATCGCCCTCAGAACGCCGGAGTCTCCTCCACGAAAACCAGCCCCCCGGCCCAGACCAAGGCAATACACCCTGATCTGAGCCAAAAGGCCGAGAAGCGATAACCCGAACGGGCCGCGCGTTGACCGAGCCTGCCCAATACTGCTGTTCACCCCTTGCAGCGATTCAGCCTACTCCTAGGCAATTCCATGGGGCCCTGCAGGCTCACACACACTCACAGCTACTAAGCGGGAGGTGAATAAAGGCCGGAGAGGAAGCAAGACAGGATTTGCTTCTTTTGCTTGCACCACAATGCAGTGCTGAAAGAGGAGGAATCGACATAAAAACGCCTTCCTGGCAATGCCCAAATGCCCTCCTGCCGTGCAAACACTGGCAGCAGCAGCAGCAGCAGCAGTAAGTGCATGCCCACTGCCACCCCTTCTCCTTTCACACCTTGTATCAGCTTTAATCCAGTCCAGTGCTGCCTGCTGAGCAGCACTGACCAAAACTGCCTGGGCCCAGGCTTTTATCTCTGAGGCCCCATTATGATGTCAGAAAGCTGGCTCTGGCTCCTGAGGTCTCCACTATGACACGTGCAAAGTTCCGTCTGAACTTTATATAAGACGGTGCGGCTCAGTCAGTCACTCAGTATTGCCTGAGAGGGCAACACTGCAACAGCCGGCCCCCAGGCTGTCTTTTTTTTGCACAGCTAGTTGCCTCCAGGAGGCCACAAGAGGGAGACAAGGGACTGCAAAATTGAAAATAGGCATTCACCAACTTTACAGACAACTTGTTCTCCTTGCTCCTACAACCTCCATCCTTGCACAGTTTGTTATTCTTCCAGGTAACATAGTAACAAATCCAAATTGCTGCTCTCTTTGTAGGCAAGCAAGGGTTTGTTGCAACTGCAATTCTTACTTCTTGGAAATCTAGGGACGACAGTATATTCCATCACATCCATCTAGTGTACACAGGTAGGTCCATTGTGACGGGCGGGCGGGCGGGCTGGCTGCTTTAATGGCTGTTTGCTGTTCCCCTACTCCACTCCACTATTTGACTATGGTGCTGCATCAATCAGTGGCTGGCTCAGGTGCAGCTCTTTAACCTACCTAGGAGGGAGGGCGGAGAGAAGACAAGGAAGGTGAATGAGCTGTTCCAATGTGAAATGCCGGAAACACAGAAACACAGACGACACAAAACAAGAGGTGGCAATGTATTAATTAATTGCATTTAATAAATTAGCTCATTATCACACATGTGTAATGGCAGGAAGGAGGTGAAGGGAAAGTGAGCCCTAATCTACCCACCGCCCTGTCCCTGCCTACTTGCAACGACCCGCCCTAGGCGACGAGGTACAACTGGGCGGCGGTCCCTACGCTGGCTAAGTGCAAAGGAAGACAAACAGGGAACACGCAAGGGAAGGGGCAGTAGCCACGGAACGCCACGAGGAAACGGGGCGGCGAACGAACAGTCAGGACCAGGACGAAGTGAGTACACCCGAGCAGGCACGGAGACAGAAGCAAGCCAGGGCAAGCAAGCAGGTCAAGCAGAACTGCAGCAAGGCAGAAGCACGGCAGAAGCAGGCTGGAGCAAGCAGCAGTGGGGCCAGGAATCCAAAAGAATTACAAGCACTGAGGGAGAGCACAGGGCAGGTAATAAAGGGCAGGGGGCGGAGCTAACTCCGAGAGACCAGGCCGCGATAGGCTCTCCCACTCCTGAGCCTGCCACCCTGGTTGGTGGGAGATGGTGTCAGTCGAGCAGGTCTGGCCTCAGGTGTGGATTGATTAATCCCAGGAGTATAGCTAGATGAAGTACCTGGCAGATCCCTAACAGTACTCCCCCTTTTATGAGGGGCCACCGGACCCTTACTAAGGGGACCCGGTTTAGTGGGGAAGAGGAGGTGGAACCTCCTGATCAATACCCCAGCCTGAACATCACGGGCAGGTACCCAAGTCCTCTCCTCCAGCCCGTATCCTCTCCAATGGACCAGGTACTGGAGGGAGCCCTGGACCATCCTACTGTCCATAATCTTGGCCACCTCGAATTCCACCCCCTCAGGGGTGAGAACGGGAACAGGAGGTATCCTCGAGGGGGACCAGGACGGGGAGCAGCGTTTAAGGAGGGAGGCATGGAAGACGTCATGTATGCGAAAGGATGGGGGGAGCTCCAGACGGAAGGATACAGGGTTGAGGACTTCAATGATCTTATAAGGTCCAATAAATCGGGGAGCAAACTTCCTGGACGGGACCTTAAGGCGCAAGTTCCTGGACGACAACCAGACCAAATCCCCGACGACAAACCGGGGGTTAGCAGAACGTCTACTATCCGCCTGAATCTTTTGTGCGCTCTGGGACGCCTCTAGGTTCTTCTGAACCTGGGCCCAGACAGTGCACAGTTCCCGATGAACCTCCTCTACCTCAGGATTATTGGAACAACCAGGGGAGACGGAGGAGAACCTTGGGTTAAACCCGAAATTACAGAAAAACGGGGAGACCCCTGACGAGTTACTGACCCGGTTATTCAGGGAAAATTCAGCAAGGGGAAGGAATGAGACCCAATCGAATTGACAGTCAGAGATGAAACACCTTAAATATTGTTCCAGGGATTGGTTGGTCCTTTCCGTTTGGCCATTAGTTTCGGGATGGAAGGCGGAGGAGAAGGACAGATCAATCTCCAACTTTTTACAAAAAGCTCTCCAAAATAAGGAAACAAATTGTACCCCTCTGTCAGAAACGATATTGACTGGGGCCCCATGGAGACGCAGGATGTGTTTCACAAACAAAGAAGCTAACGTCTTGGCGTTAGGTAGCTTCTTAAGGGGCACAAAGTGGCACATCTTGCTGAAGCGGTCGACTACCACCCACACCACCGACTTGCCCTGAGATGGAGGCAAATCGGTGATAAAATCCATGGAGATATGGGTCCAAGGTCTCTGGGGAATGGGCAAGGAACGTAGTAGGCCCGCAGGTCGGGACCTAGGGGTTTTGGACCTAGCGCAAACCTCACAAGCGGCGACGTAAGCCCTAACATCTTTAGGCAACCCAGGCCACCAATAGTTTCTGGTAATGAGGTGTTTGGTGCCCAAGATGCCAGGATGACCAGATAGAGCGGAGTCATGGTTTTCCCTGAGTACCCTCAGCCGGTATTGCAGGGGAACAAACAGTTTGTCCCCAGGGACGTTCCCGGGAGCTGCACCCTGATCAGCCGCGATATCAGAAGCTAAATCAGAATCCGTGGCAGAGACGATTATACCAGGGGGTAAAATACAAGCGGGATCCTTCTCGGAAGGAGGATTGGCCATGAAACTACGTGACAGAGCGTCAGCCTTAATATTCTTGGACCCAGCCCTATAGGTAACCAAGAAATTAAATCTGGTAAAGAATAGTGCCCACCGAGCTTGTCTAGGATTAAGCCTCCGGGCCGATTATAGGAAAACCAGATTCTTGTGATCCGTAAGGACCGTTACCTGGTGTCTGGCCCCCTCCAGGAAGTGCCGCCACTCCTCAAAAGCCCATTTAATGGCTAGAAGTTCGCAGTTACCAATATCATAGTTACTCTCCGTGGGCGAAAACTTCCTAGAGAAGTAAGCACAGGGGCGGAGATGGGTGAGGGAGCTGGTACCCTGGGACAAGACGGCCCCCACTCCCACCTCGGAAGCGTCAACCTCCACAATAAATGGCTCCTCTTGGTTGGGCTGAATCAGCACGGGGGCCGAGATAAAGCACTTCTTGAGAGTCTCAAAGGCCTGGACGGCCTCAGGGGGCCAATGGAGGACATCGGCACCCTTGCGGGTAAGGTCCGTAAGAGGCTTAGCGACGACCGAGAAGTTGGCAATAAATCTCCTGTAATAGTTGGCGAACCCTAAAAAACACTGTAACGCCTTAAGGGAGGCAGGTTGGACCCATTCCGCCACAGCTTGAACCTTGGCAGGGTCCATGCGGAATTCATGAGGAGTGAGGATTTGCCCTAAAAATGGTATCTCCTGTACCCCAAAGACACATTTTTCAGTCTTAGCAAACAGATTATTCTCCCGAAGGACCTGGAGCACCTTCCTGACATGCTCCACGTGGGAGGACCAGTCCTTGGAAAACACCAGTATGTCATCAAGGTACACAACAAGAAAATTACCCAGGTACTCTCTCAGGATTTCATTAATAAAATTCTGGAAGACAGCAGGGGCATTACACAACCCAAAGGGCATGACCAGGTATTCGAAATGACCCTCGGGTGTGTTGAACGCAGTTTTCCACTCATCCCCCTCTTTGATGCGGATAAGGTTATATGCCCCCCGTAGATCGAACTTAGAAAACCATTGGGCTCCCTGAACCTGATTAAAAAGATCCGGAATCAAAGGAAGTGGGTACTGGTTCCTTACGGTGACCTTATTCAGGTTACGATAATCAATGCACGGCCTAAGACCACCATCCTTCTTCCCCACGAAGAAGAAGCCAGCACCTACAGGAGAAGTCGAGGGGCGAATGAAACCCTTGGCCAGGCATTCTTGGATATACACCCTCATCGCTTCACGTTCAGGACATGAAAGATTAAATATCCTACCCTTAGGAAGCTTGGCACCAGGCACCAAATCGATAGCGCAATCGTAATCTCTATGGGGGGGCAACACCTCGGAGGCCTCCTTAGAAAACACATCGGCGAAGTCCTGAACAAACTCAGGAAGCGTGTTTACCTCCTCCCGGGGAGAAATAGAGTTAACAGAAAGACATGACATAAGACATTCATTACCCCATTTGGTGAGATCCCCAGTATTCCAATCAAATGTGGGATTATGCAACTGCAACCAGGGAAGACCTAATACCAGATCAGACGATAATCCCTGCATCACCAGTACAGAGCACTGCTCCAAATGCATGGAGCCAACCAGGAGTTCAAAAACAGGAGTATGCTGAGTAAAATAACCATTAGCAAGGGGGGTTGAGTCGATTCCTACTACAGGGATGGGATAAGGTAAATCAATACAAGGCATCTTTAGAGACATAGCAAATTCCACAGACATGATATTAGCAGATGAGCCAGAATCCACGAAAGCACTGCCCGTGGCAGACCGGCCAGCAAACGAGACCTGAAAGGGAAGCAAAATGTTATTGCGTTTCACATTAACGGGAAATACCTGTGCGCCCAAGTGACCTCCCCGATGATCACTTAGGCGCGGAAGTTTTCCGGCTTCTTATTCTTGCGCCTGGGACAGGTGTTCAGTAGATGCTTGTCGTCCCCACAGTAGAAGCAGAGACCATTCATTCTGCAAAACTCCCTACGTTGTCGAGGGGACATGGAGGCCCCGAGTTGCATAGGTACCTCCGAGTCCTCCGTGGAGGGGCGAGGAGACGGGACCTCGGGGGGAATCGCAGAAAAGTCAGAGGGGAGCACACTGAAGCGTTCTAGCTGACGTTCCCTGAGACGTCGATCAAGTCGTACTGCTAGGGCCATAACCTGGTCAAGGGAGTCAGGCGAGGGGTAGCTAACCAGCAGATCCTTCAGGGCGTCAGATAATCCTAACCTAAACTGGCACCTTAGGGCCGGATCGTTCCACTGAGAAGCTACGCACCACTTCCTAAAATCAGAACAGTATTCCTCAACCGGTCTCCTACCCTGACGTAAGGTCACCAGCTGACTCTCGGCTAAAGCAGTCCTGTCAGTCTCGTCGTAAATGAGTCCGAGGGCAGAGAAAAAACTATCAACAGAGGAAAGTTCAGGGGCGTCAGGAGCCAAGGAGAAGGCCCACTCTTGGGGCCCTTCCTGGAGTCGGGATATGATGATACCCACCCGCTGGTTCTCGGAACCTGAGGAGTGGGGCTTTAGGCGGAAATACAGTCTGCAACTCTCCCGGAAGGAGAGAAACGTCTTACGGTCCCCTGAAAACCGGTCAGGTAACTTGAGGTCGGGTTCTAGAGGTGAGGTGAGGGGTACTACTAAAGCAGCGTCACCCTGATTGACCCTTTGGGCCAGGGCCTGGACCTGTAGGGAGAGGCCCTGCATCTGCTGGGTCAGGTTCTCAAGGGGGTCCATGATAGCGTCAGCGTAGGAGAAATGGTAGACTAGGTAAGGGCTTGTAATTATGTAATGGCAGGAAGGAGGTGAAGGGAAAGTGAGCCCTAATCTACCCACCGCCCTGTCCCTGCCTACTTGCAATGACCCGCCCTAGGCGACGAGGTACAACTGGGCGGCGGTCCCTACGCTGGCTAAGTGCACAGGAAGACAAACAGGGAACACGCAAGGGAAGGGGCAGTAGCCACGGAACGCCACGAGGAAACGGGGCGGCGAACGAACAGTCAGGACCAGGACGAAGTGAGTACACCCGAGCAGGCACGGAGACAGAAGCAAGCCAGGGCAAGCGAGCAGGTCAAGCAGAACTGCAGCAAGGCAGAAGCACGGCAGAAGCAGGCTGGAGCAAGCAGCAGTGGGGCCAGGAATCCAAAAGAATTACAAGCACTGAGGGAGAGCACAGGGCAGGTAATAAAGGGCAGGGGGCGGAGCTAACTCCGAGAGACCAGGCCGCGATAGGCTCTCCCACTCCTGAGCCTGCCACCCTGGTTGGTGGGAGATGGTGTCAGTCGAGCAGGTCTGGCCTCAGGTGTGGATTGATTAATCCCAGGAGTATAGCTAGATGAAGTACCTGGCAGATCCCTAACACATGACTGTACAAATGCATTGTCCAACAGGTGTTGAAATAATGGGATTAAAAGGGGAGATCCCATCCGAAAGACAAAAACAATGGCAAACACAAAAAGCACTTTTGGAATCTGATTTTAGTAAACACATAAGGAAAGGGTGCACCGGTCCTGGAAATACTGCAATACCAGGTCAATGCGTGGAGTGGACAGAGCAAGCTCTATTTCCATCTCCCTGTTCTAAAAATCCATTTAATATATGGTCCCCAGATAGGGGACGTATCAGATATTAAACTGATAAGAACAGATTTTTTTTTAAGTTGACTACCCCAACTTTGGGGGTAACCGTTTATTTAAAATTTTTCAGGTTTTACAATAAATTAAAATTTTTCAACATTTTTACAGGGATTCAAATTTTACAACAATGGTTAAAAAATAAATACAAATTGTCAGATTAAAATCATACAATTTATAAAAGGGCACTTGGTGGCATCATATTATAGAATTCCATTCGCTAAAAAACCATTTTCTACTTAAAACAGGAGAGAATTTTTTGTCTAAAAGATAATACTTGTGCATTTCATAAAAACAAATTCCTAAAATATCATTCACAGATAAAATTTCATGTTTGAATAAAAGAATATTCCTGGCCGCCCACAGAGCTGCTTTAACGCAGTTAGTAATCTTCCATGCCATAATTTTCTGAGTCCTTGTTGGGCACTCCAGACATCCGTAAAAAACGCCTTCACTTGTAATTCTCTTTATTCCGGTTATCTTCTTCATCAAGGGGAGGATTTTTGTCCATATAAGTTGTGAAAAATAACATTGCCAAAAGAGATGTAAGACTGTCTCGTCATCGCGGCATCCTCCCCTTGGACACGCAGCCGAGTTGGTCAGTCCCCTTCGATGCTGGAATGCCCGGCATGGAAGACACTCGTGGACGCAGCTCCAGGCCAGATCCTTCTGTGAATTAAAAATGAATTTAGCATTAACCATGCTCCAGATAATTTTGCATTTGTTTTCATTAAAATTGCTAATGGGGGCTATTAAAACATTTTCTTTTATTTCCTTTAAAACATATTTACTATTTTTTACATCTTCTATTCTTTTGTCTTTTAGGTTAAAAAGGTTCACTATTTTTTCTAAAATCTTATACTGGTCTGGCAGGTTAAAAGCATATGGCGAGCTTAAAACCGTAGAGAACCATCCGTACCTCCTCATAAAATAGCCAGTGTTAAAACGGATAAAATAAGACCAGTAGTGTTCCTTAAAAACAGTATTAAGACACAGTGTAAAAAAATGGATTAAAAGAAATGCTTTTATATTTGGAAAATCTTTACCACCCATTAGCTTTGGTAACATCACTTTTTCTCTCCTGAGCTTCTCCATCCTAGAATTCCATAAAAATGTAAAACATGCCTTGGTAATCTTTTTTAATAAAATATCAGGGGGAGGGAAAACCATACTTAGATATAATAAAATTGGTAAAATCACCATTTTTGTGATTAAAATTTTTCCCTCCATTGTCAGTTTTCTAAGATTCCATAAACAAATTTTCTTATTAACTTTTTGTGCCACCAAGTCCCAACTGATAAAACCATTGTTTGACTCATTGAAGGAGACCCCTAAAATCTGTACAGACTCCGACACAGGGACTGGAATGTCCTGTAAAATCATATTGCCAATATTTAAAATATTACTTTTATTAAAATTGACTTTAAAACCGGAGGAGCAGCAAAATTGGTATATCTGTTGTAATGCTTTTTGCAGTGACGGGGCGTCCCTGCACAGGACCGCGACATCATCCATGTACCCCACCACTTTTGCCTCTAGTCCCCCCCCGCCCGGCAGGGGGACTCCACATATCTGCCTGTCATTCCTCAATCTGCAGAGTAGAGGCTCGATCGCACATATAAAAAGTAGTGGGGACAAGGGACACCCCTGCTTCACTCCGGAGTTTAAAAGGACATCCTGTGTCTTAAAACCCTTTACTAAAATCTTGCTCGTACAATTTTCATAAAAGGCCTTCAGAGACTGTAAAAAACCTTCTGGTATACCCATCTTTTCTAAAACCTTAAAAAGATAAAAATGTGATACTCTATCAAAGGCTTTCTCGAAATCTATGGATAAAACCGCCAATCTGCCTTTTCTCTCCTTCGTATCACCAATAGCATCTTTTAAAAGGTTTAAATTGTCCCATATGCTCCTCCCAGGTATCGCACAGACTTGGTTGGAGTGGACGATTTTCTCTATAACAGCCTTTAGTCTATTCGCGCAAATCTTGGCCATTATTTTATAGTCTGCGTTTAGTAAGGTGATAGGCCTCCAGTTTTTAATATCTGTTTTGTCCCCCTTTTTATAAAGCAGGGACACCTCACCTTTCTTCCAGGACCCCGGGAGGGCTTTTGTTCTAAAAACTTGAGTAAAAAGGGAATAGAGATCCTCTTTTAAAACTCCATAAAATGTGACATAAAACTCTATGGGTATACCATCAGGGCCAGGGACTTTACCTGTTTTAAAACTCTTGATGGTATCTACAATCTCCTGTTCCGTAATATCCTGTAATAAAAAATCTTTGGAGACAGGATTTAAAACAGCGTCAACCTCCTTCAATGAGTCGTTCATCAAATCAACATTAACAAGCTTTATATTAAAAAGATCCGCATAAAATCTGTGTACCTTTTTTAAAATATTGTCAGTGTTTGTATCTCCATCAACATTGTCTAACAGGGTATGCTTATCGTTAATTTTCTTAAAAAAGTACCTGGAGCAGGTCTCATTTTCCTCGAGGTGTTTCATTTTTGAGCGAAAGACAATTTCCTTACCTCTCTGCTCCAGGCACTGGGAGATCTCCTTCCTAATCTCCATAATCTCCTCCTCCACCTGCATACCCTGTTCTCTGAACTTGTATTGGGTCTGCAGCCGGGTATTCAAATTAGCAAAAAAATCCTGTTTTTCTTTTGCTTTTCTCCTTCCGATTTTTATGAAAAAGTCTCTTATTTTTATTTTTATTTTCTCCCACCATGAGACTATGGACATATTTGGATGTCTTACCCGTCTGCAGCCCTTATAAAAGGTAATAAAATCAGATAAAATTTGCGGATCATCTAAAAGGGAAACGTTCATTTTCCAGGCTTTTTTGACAGTATTTTTCCCAATATCATTTTTAACTTTAAAATACAATAATTTATGATCAGATAAAACATTGGGATTAAGATCACATTTAAAAGGCAGTACTTGATAAGAGCAGAATATAAAATCGATCCTGGAGCTACAGTTCACATTGCTCCAGGTGACGCCGGCCTCTGCAGATAAATTGCTGTTACATTTCTTAAAAACATCAGTAAGTTTAAAATCAGTAACTATATCTTTTAATAATGAGGAGGTTTTGTCATAATTCCTGCTTACTGAGTTAGAGAACCGGCGTTCCCCCTTTAAAATACAATTAAAATCACCCGCTAAAACAAGTGGTTCTGAATCGTTTAAAAAAAGGGGTAAAATCTCTAGCATTCTAGCTCTTTCATTCTTGTCCGAGGACCCATAAAAATTTAAAAACTGCCATCTAATACCGTCTATAAAAGCTTTGACCAATAAAATTCTACCTGGTAAAATTTCATTAAAACTGTCAATTAAAACGTTCCCTTTAAATAAAATGGCGACACCTGCGGCTCTGGAATCGTTAGACCCGGACCACACTGAAGGTCCGAGTCTCCAGTCTTCCTTATATTTGTTGTAGTTCGTGCGATGTGGGATACAGCATTCCTGTAGGAAAAAAACGGTGGCGGAAAAAATAGAAAGATAATCAAACAGGGCAGCTCTTCTCGTCTTGGAATGCACGCTCCTAACATTTAAGGAAATGCCACCTAACTCTGCCATGAGGAAAAGGGAAAAGAGACAGTCTTATGTAATCTTACCCGAGGTGGCCTCAGCAGTCCTCGGCGTTACCAGAGACCTCACTCGAACTCTCATCGCCCTCCGACTTCAAACCGACTGTATAACTTGAGGAGATTGGAGAGGAACTCATGTCAGACAGCTGACCCCCCGCCATACCTAAGGCACTGATCGAAAATGGGTCCCATATGGACTCCACGGGCAAGGTTTCTGGAGCATCTCGTATGGCAGCCTCCTCCCCTACGATAGGGGCAGGAAACGCACTCGCGGCCGTTTCCGGGACTTCTGTCACCTCAGAGGTAGCTATGCTTGTCTCCCCCAACTGGCGAGAAGGGGGGAGACCTTCAGCTGGTGCTTCCGGGGGCGCGTCAACTGGTTTCCCTGCTTTCGCTCTAGCAGGTACTCCCATCGGCACCCCCGCTGCCACCTCTGAGTACGCCCTACGCCTTTTAGTCCTTGCTGCCGCTCCGCCCGGGTCCTCTGCCTCAGGTACAGGCTGACCCAGCACCTCCTGCGGCCCAGGCGGATCAGCTTCATCCGAACTACCCATCTCCTCCGTTTCCTGAGGGGGCTTTTTCGTCCGCTGATCACTGGCTCTTCTCTTAAACCGCCTTTGCTCCTTTGGGTCACCTGTTTGGGGGGGTCTGCTGGAGGTGTCCATGTCATTTGCCTCTTCACCTCCTGGTTCCTCTCCTTGTGCGGGGGCGATCTGGCCTGCTGGCTGCTCTGGACGCCTCGGCCGGACCTCGGGTTGTTCCGATCTGTGGGGACAAGTAGCATATAGATGACCAACTCGGCTGCAAAAACGACACCTTTTCCCCAGAGGGCAAGTTTTGGCCTCGTGCTCAGAGCTGCCACAATTCCTACAGGTGCTTTCGCAGAACTCTTTGGTGTGACCGTACTTTTGACATTTTCTACAGAATGGAGGCATTCCTGTATAAAAAAGATCTCCTGCCATATCACCTAATTTAAAGCGTGCTGGCGGCAACATTATCCCCCCTGCTGTATTGGCATCTCTATAACAAGTTACTAAAAATCTCCACTTTGACGTCCAAACTCCAACTTCGTTCATTATTTTGCCAATACATTTTACACTTTTGAAATAGGGGGATAAAAAGGACATCACATCTTTTAAATCAGCAAACGGGCAGTACATTTTTATCACAATCATCTTAGTGATGTCCAACACATGTTCGTAAAATTCAATACCGTCCAGTCTCGGATCGTTTTTTACCATGTATGCCGCCAGCAGATCTTGGAACACTCCATTCTGTACAAACGTTATGTCATATGTTCTTCTCCTTGGATAGTCTTGCACCGCCAATATCTCCCGCTTCTGAATGTTGAAAATGCCAACAAGCACGGTCTCCACCAAGAACTTCAGGCCGCAGGTTGTCGCCTTCTCTTCTGATACAATAACACGGATTGTATTTTTTATCCGGGCATACGCCGGTATCTCACCAGGACTTTCGTCCATGGTGAGGGGATTTCGGGAAAGTTACGCCACCCGTTGGTGACGCAACGTCTACGCAGCTTCCCCTTTTCGGCCGAAGCCTACACGGGGGATATGTGGATCGCAACTCGTTGCTCAGGACTAAGCCTCTCTCCCAAATAGCAGCACGGGGGTGAAGTCCAGGCGAACCTGGACGATCCCCCGAGGCCGAGAGAGAGGGTACCCGAGCACCTCCCAACTAAGACCAGGCAGCACTGACTACAAGTAACCAGCACTACACTTGATCTCAGCCAGAAGGCCGAGAAGCGATAACCCGAACGGGCCGCGCGTTGACCGAGCCTACCCAATACTGCTGTTCACCCCTTGCAGCGATTCAGCCTACTCCTAGGCAATTCCATGGGGCCCTGCAGGCTCACACACACTCACAGCTACTAAGCGGGAGGTGAATAAAGGCCGGAGAGGAAGCAAGACAGGATTTGCTTCTTTTGCTTGCACCACAATGCAGTGCTGAAAGAGGAGGAATCGACATAAAAACGCCTTCCTGGCAACGCCCAAATGCCCTCCTGCCGTGCAAACACTGGCAGCAGCAGCAGCAGCAGCAGTAAGTGCATGCCCACTGCCACCCCTTCTCCTTTCACACCTTGTATCAGCTTTAATCCAGTCCAGTGCTGCCTGCTGAGCAGCACTGACCAACACTGCCTGGGCCCAGGCTTTTATCTCTGAGGCCCCATTATGATGTCAGAAAGCTGGCTCTGGCTCCTGAGGTCTCCACTATGACACGTGCAAAGTTCCGTCTGAACTTTATATAAGACGGTGCGGCTCAGTCAGTCACTCAGTGTTGCCTGAGAGGGCAACACTGCAACAGCCGGCCCCCAGGCTGTCTTTTTTTTGCACAGCTAGTTGCCTCCAGGAGGCCACAAGAGGGAGACAAGGGACTGCAAAATGGAAAATAGGCATCCACCAACTTTACAGACAACTTGTTCTCCTTGCTCCTACAACCTCCATCCTTGCACAGTTTGTTATTCTTCCAGGTAACATAGTAACAAATCCAAATTGCTGCTCTCTTTGTAGGCAAGCAAGGGTTTGTTGCAACTGCAATTCTTACTTCTTCTTGAAATGTAGGGACCACAGTACATTCCATCACATCCATCTAGTGTACACAGGTAGGTCCATTGTGACGGGCGGGCGGGCGGGCTGGCTGCTTTAATGGCTGTTTGCTGTTCCCCTACTCCACTCCACTATTTGACTATGGTGCTGCATCAATCAGTGGCTGGCTCAGGTGCAGCTCTTTAACCTACCTAGGAGGGAGGGCGGAGAGAAGACAAGGAAGGTGAATGAGCTGTTCCAATGTGAAATGCCGGAAACACAGAAACACAGACGACACAAAACAAGAGGTGGCAATGTATTAATTAATTGCATTTAATAAATTAGCTCATTATCACACATGACTGTACAAATGCATTGTCCAACAGGTGTTGAAATAATGGGATTAAAAGGGGAGATCCCATCCGAAAGACAAAAACAATGGCAAACACAAAAAGCACTTTTGGAATCTGATTTTAGTAAACACATAAGGAAAGGGTGCACCGGTCCTGGAAATACTGCAATACCAGGTCAATGCGTGGAGTGGACAGAGCAAGCTCTATTTCCATCTCCCTGTTCTAAAAATCCATTTAATATATGGTCTCCAGATAGGGGACGTATCAGATATTAAACTGATAAGAACAGATTTTTTTTTTTTTTTTTTTTTTTTTTTTTTATTAAACCATTCAGGTTTTTTTGAATAAAACCGAGAACTGTAGTTGTTCAAACCACCTCTCTATTTTTCAAAAAATCTCATCACTCTGGTTCATTATTTTATTTTTCCATCAAATACAAGATAAGTCAAACAAAATTCCTCAAACTAAATACCGCCATTTTAACATTCGCCATATCCCTTCCGCATCCATACCTTTTTCTAGATCCCATTTATAATAAAAATACAATTTAGCCAATACCATACTAACCACATCCTCCATCTCAAATACTTCTCTTTTATACACATTCAAATTCCTCGTATTCTACAATACCTCTTTCACACAAGTCAAAAAAATCCACAACACTCTATCCTTTTCACTACCCAAACTACACAAACCAAACAAGACAATTTCATACGTCAAACTCTTCAAACCAGTCAATTCTTCGCACAACCCACTCAACTTTTTCCAAACATCCTTTGCATGCTTACACGACCAAAACACATGACTCACATCCTCATCATCCCCACAACCTTCTCTCGGACACCTTTCAGATGCAACCAAACCTCTTCTTTTCTGAACACTCCTTACAGGCAACACTCCATGTACCGACATCCATAACAAATCTTTCTGCTTATTTGACACATCATACGTAACAATCTTCTTCCACACAGACCTAGACTCCATCGAATTCAAACCATTTACAGAACACATCACATTATTCATACACATACTTCTCACAACATTCTTTTCACTCAAAAATCTCTCCATTCTTACATCCTCTAGCTGGAACTTTTTAATAAATTTTTCAACATACAAATACCACCCTGTGCACTGAAAAGCAATTGGTTTACATAAATTACGTTTTTCCCACCTTAGACGCTGAATCACCGTTCCAGCTAAATATTTCGACATTCTGGAAGCCTTGGATTCTTTAAATAAAAGCTCTACAAAAAAACGTACACAATTAATTCCGATGAAAATCTCCAAATTTGGGAAATCCAAGCCTCCATTACGTCTGCTTTTCATTAGAATTTCTCTCTTTGCCTTCTCAATCCCGCTCCCCCATAAAAAAAGGAACAAAACTCTATTCACTTTTTTTAACATAGCTACAGCAGGAGGAAAAACCAGAGCAACATATAAAATCATAGGAAGAATAATACTTTTGACAATTAAAACCTTCCCCGAAAAAGAAAGATCCCTCATTCTCCACATTTCCAACTTTCTCACAATCCTACCACCTAACTCATCCCAACTTTCTCTCCCTTTCAGCTCATCATCAAACACAATACCCAAAATTTTCACACCATTCACCTGTTCCATATCAGAATCACTCACCCGCTCATTACTGAAAAAAATTTTAAATTTGCTCTTACCCCAATTTATTTTAAAAGCAGACGCAATACAAAACATATTTACGATCAACTTCACTCTGGACATATCATACACTGAATCACACAATACGCAAATATCATCCATATATCCCAAAGCTTTCACACGTTTTCCATCACACCCGGGCACCACCAAACCTTTCACAACCTTATCATTTCTAATCATTTGCAACAATGGTTCAATCGCACAAATAAATAGGATGGGAGACAACGGACAACCCTGTCGCACACCAGACATAATATTAAACGATTCTGAAAAAAACCCATTCACCTGCACACAGCTCTTTGCATTCGCGTATAAATTCTTCAACAAACTCACAAACTGAACCGGAAAACCCATTCTCTCTAACACTTTGAACAAAAACACATGCGCCACACGATCAAACGCTTTCTCAAAATCTAACGCACACACAATCACCTTCTTATTCCGACCCTTACAATCCTCAAGCATGTCCCGCACCAACGCCACGTTTTCATGCAATTTCCTTTTCGGTACCGCACATACCTGATCCTCATCAATCACACACCCAATCACATCTCTCATACGGTTCACAATCAGCTTGGCAAAAATTTTATAATCCGTATTAAGCAAAGTAATTGGTCGCCAGTTTTCTAACCGTCTCTTATCTCCTTTTTTATGCAACAAAACTACCATACCCTTCTTCATCACATCACACATATTAGTCCCAGAAAACAACACTCTCATAACTTCTATAACATCCTTCCCAATTATATCCCAATATTTCCCATAGAAATCAGCTGGTATTCCATCGATCCCTGGAGACTTATTTTTAGCCATACTTCCCACCACATCCTTTACTTCACCATCCATAATCTCACCAAGCAAAAACGCACATTCACTTTCAGGAACAAAATTACACACAATATCCAAAAACTCCTCATCATCGCCCAAATCACATTTCTTCACATCATACAGTTTTTTATAAAAATCAGACACCACATCAATCACATCCTTACCGAACACCTCTTTATCATCCTTATCCAATAATACATTCATTCCACTTTTTCCACCACACATTTTTTTAAAGAAAAATCTAGTGCACTTCTCGTGATTATCTCTAACCTCCACCTTAGACCTAAATATAATTTCTTTCCCTTTCTCTCGGAACCACTCCTTAATATCTTTTTTTGTTTTTTCCAAATCGTGTCTTACATCCATACCCAAATTTTTACATTGTTGAAGGAACGTCATCCGCATATTAAAGCGTGAATATTCTAATCTTTTCCTTCTCGCTCTTCTATACCCTATCTGTCTAAAAAACCCACCAATCTTTTTTTTCACCCATACCCACCATTCACACACATTAGAGAAAGAACTTTTCTTCCTAACCCAAAACCCATATTTTTTCCCAAACCTAGTTTTTTCCCTTTTATCACTCAGAAAACTAACATTCATCTTCCATACCCCTCTACCATAAAAGAAATTATTTATAACAAAAACCCCCAACAAACACTCGTGATCTGAAAAACACACTCTCTCCTGCGCATAATCTACACATTCCATTGCAGAGGTAGAAAAAAAGAAAAAGTCCAGACGAGAATCCGTTCTTCCGTCATCGGCATGATAGGTAAATGGACCTGGTTTCCTGGTGACAGCGTCCTGCAAAGCAAAGTCCTGCAAAATTTTATTCCACAAAACTCCGGTAGCGTCCACATTAGACTCTGTGGATCCAGCTCGGGCCTGCTTCTCCAGGATACAGTTAATGTCACCAACAATAATTACAGGAACTTTACCGTGTAGAAAAAATTTTAAAGTATCAAAAAGTGCCAACCTATCAGATTTCACAGCATGGCCATAGATATTGATAAGCCTAAACTGCCACCCCTTGTAGGATAGTAACACGCAGACACATCTTCCTTCCTGAATGATTTGAGTCTGTTTGATGACAAACTCATTATTTTTAAAGAGAATACCAATTCCATCGTTCCTATTTGTGGAAGAAAAGGACCAAATTGCTTCCCCAAACTTCCATTCTTCTTTACTAGGATTTTTTGACAAACCACATTCTTGTACACAAACAATGTCACTGCCCTTAGAGGCCAAAAAGTCCAGGACTGCAGCACGCTTGTGAGCAGAGGAGAACACCCGTACATTTTGAGAGACAATCTTTAATCTCAAAGACATGCGGGCATAGTATGGTTAGTGCAAAGGAAAGCCATGAGATAACCAGAACATATCACGTCCCAGGGAAATACATAGCTCTTTCCAGATTTGCCACATTGACTTCACTGAGGAAACCTTCCCCAGGAGAGCTGGGTACTTCTGAGGCCACCTCAGATGACTTAGGGCTAGAACTAGAGTCGCTGTCCAGCAATGAGAAGGGATTTGCATGAGCAGAATCTTCCAATAAGCCTATCTTCAGTCTCTTCACCGCCTTTCCAGACTTCCCCCTTTTTGAGACCACTTTATGAAAAATTTCAGCACTAGTGGCACTAGGCATCCTGGCCTCCTTCTCGTCCTCCTCCGATATTGACCACTCCACTTTAGCTGAGTCTTCCATTTTTGACTCTGGGCTAGAAAAAGACAAAATTTGCATACTTGCACCATCATCAGGGGAAGCACACCCAATAGGTGGCGCTGTGTCTTCACCTTCCATAGGCATAACCCCAGGTGTTTCATCAACACTTTGCTCTGCAGGAGGGACCACACCCAACTCCATGCTGTTAGTATGTGAGGTTAGAACCTCTCCTAATCCAGCTTTCCCAGGGTCCTGAGAAGCAGGCACAGAAACACTGCCAGCTGGCTCTGAAATTGCATCAGAAGTGGCAGCAAGGGAACTTGTTGTTCTCACCTGTCTGCCCCATGTTCTTCTCTCTTGCCCTAAAAAGGGAAACACCTTTGGACATTTCCTACAAGTATGACCCGGCAAACCACAAATGTCACACCTGGATGGGGAAATACATGCACTAGCCTCATGTCCTGTTTCTTTGCAATTCCTGCATACTTTGCCTTTGCATGCATCTTTGGTATGCCCGTAGGAAAAACATGATCTGCAAAAACATGGCATATCTTGGTAATAAAGATATCCCTTATTACCACCAATTGAAAAATTTGCAGGAGGATTCATCACTCCTCCAATACAGCTGGAGTCAGGTTTCAGCCTGACCCAGTACTTAATATCACCATTGAAAATTCCCCATAGGTTCTTCTGCTCCACACCTCCTCTAACATGGGTACAGTAGTGAGCTAAGAAGGCCCTGACCAGCCTTCTATCCAGAAATGGGTTATACATGTGGATGGTAATACATTTCTCCACTGCTGAAAAAAGAGGTTGCACTTCAATAGATGTTAAAGCCTCATGCATGTGTTTCTCCTTGAGCAACTGAAATACATTTAAACAGTAGGCGGCCTCAAAAAAGGATACATCATATGTAGCAATATTGCTGAAAGCTTGGATACAGAATACCTCTACCAACTTAACTCCAGCCAGGTCCAGAAGGATGTTCTCAATGATATGTCCAGTATCAACTTCTTCTCTCCTCTGCTCATTCACCACAAAACGGATAGTGTTACGCACAGCTGCCATCTTGAAAAGGAATGCCCAACGGCACGGTGATCGCTCCCAAAAACGTCGGATAGGACTCCACGAAAAGGCCGAACCCCCCGGCCCAGACCAGGCAATGAACCTGATCTGAGCCAAAAGGCCGAGAAGCGATAACCCGAATGGGCCGCGCGTTGACCGAGCCTGCCCAAAACTGCTGTTCACCCCTTGCAGCGATTCAGCCTACTCCTAGGCAATTCCATGGGGCCCTGCAGGCTCACACACACTCACAGCTACTAAGCGGGAGGTGAATAAAGGCCGGAGAGGAAGCAAGACAGGATTTGCTTCTTTTGCTTGCACCACAATGCAGTGCTGAAAGAGGAGGAATCGACATAAAAACGCCTTCCTGGCAACGCCCAAATGCCCTCCTGCCGTGCAAACACTGGCAGCAGCAGCAGCAGCCCACTGCCCACTGCCACCCCTTCTCCTTTCACACCTTGTATCAGCTTTAATCCAGTCCAGTGCTGCCTGCTGAGCAGCACTGACCAACACTGCCTGGGCCCAGGCTTTTATCTCTGAGGCTCCATTATGATGTCAGAAAGCTGGCTCTGGCTCCTGAGGTCTCCACTATGACACGTGCAAAGTTCCGTCTGAACTTTATATAAGACGGTGCGGCTCAGTCAGTCACTCAGTGTTGCCTGAGAGGGCAACACTGCAACAGCCGGCCCCCAGGCTGTCTTTTTTTTGCACAGCTAGTTGCCTCCAGGAGGCCACAAGAGGGAGACAAGGGACTGCAAAATGGAAAATAGGCATCCACCAACTTTACAGACAACTTGTTCTCCTTGCTCCTACAACCTCCATCCTTGCACAGTTTGTTATTCTTCCAGGTAACATAGTAACAAATCCAAATTGCTGCTCTCTTTGTAGGCAAGCAAGGGTTTGTTGCAACTGCAATTCTTACTTCTTCTTGAAATGTAGGGACCACAGTACATTCCATCACATCCATCTAGTGTACACAGGTAGGTCCATTGTGACGGGCGGGCGGGCGGGCGGGCTGGCTGCTTTAATGGCTGTTTGCTGTTCCCCTACTCCACTCCACTATTTGACTATGGTGCTGCATCAATCAGTGGCTGGCTCAGGTGCAGCTCTTTAACCTACCTAGGAGGGAGGGCGGAGAGAAGACAAGGAAGGTGAATGAGCTGTTCCAATGTGAAATGCCGGAAACACAGAAACACAGACGACACAAAACAAGAGGTGGCAATGTATTAATTAATTGCATTTAATAAATTAGCTCATTATCACACATGACTGTACAAATGCATTGTCCAACAGGTGTTGAAATAATGGGATTAAAAGGGGAGATCCCATCCGAAAGACAAAAACAATGGCAAACACAAAAAGCACTTTTGGAATCTGATTTTAGTAAACACATAAGGAAAGGGTGCACCGGTCCTGGAAATACTGCAATACCAGGTCAATGCGTGGAGTGGACAGAGCAAGCTCTATTTCCATCTCCCTGTTCTAAAAATCCATTTAATATATGGTCCCCAGATAGGGGACGTATCAGATATTAAACTGATAAGAACAGATTTTTGAGTTGACTACCCCAACAAAGGAGGTAACCGTTTATTTAAAATTTTGAACAAATTTACAATAAATCAATACATTTCAACAAAAATTTACATAAATTTACAATCATGGTTTTTTAATACAGATAAATACAAATTGTCAAATAAAAACAATTTATAAAAGGGCACTTGGTGGCATCATATTATGGAACTCCATTCACTTAAAAACCATTTTCTACATAAAACAGGAGAGAGTTTTTTATCTAAAAGAAAATATTTGTACATTTCATTAAGACAAATGGCTAAAACATCTTCCACAGCTAAAACTTCACGCTTAAATAATAAAATGTTTCTGGCCGCCCACAGAGCTGCTTTTACGCAGTTGGTGATCTTCCATGCCATCATTTTTCGAGTCTGTGTTGGGCATTCCAGGCATCCATATAAAACGCCATCACTTGTGTATCTCCGAAGTCCTGTAATCTTCTGTACCAAGGGGAGGATTCTTGTCCATATCAATTTCGCGTAAAAACATTCCCAGAATAGGTGGTAGACTGTCTCGTCATCTCTACATCCTCCCCTTGGACACGCAGCCGAGTTGGTCAGTCCCCTTCGATGCTGGAATGCCCGGCATGGAAGACACTCGTGGGCACAGCTCCAGGCCAGATCTTTCTGTGGGTTAAAAAGATATTTAGCGCTCACCATCTTCCATATTTCTTTACATTTTTGTTCATTAAAATTACTGATGGGAGCTACTAAAACATTTTCTTTTATCTTTTTTAAAATTCCTTTACTATTTTTTACTTCGTTAATATTTTTGTCTTTTAAGTTAAAAAGGTTTACAATTTTTTCTAAAATCTTATACTGGCCAGAAAGGTTAAAAGCATACGGGGAGCTTAAAACCGTGGAGAACCAACCGTTCCTCCTCATAAAATAACCTGTGTTAAAACGTATAAAATATGACCAGTAATGTTCCTTAAAAACTGCATTAAGACATAAAGTAAAAAATTTTATTAAAAGGAATGCTTTTATATCGGGGAAATCTTTCCCCCCCATTGGTTTGGGTAATATTACCTTCTCTCTCCTGAGCTTTTCCATCCTGGAGTTCCATAAAAATGTGAAACATGCTTTAATTATTTTTTTCAATAAAATCTCAGGGGGAGGGAATACCATACTTAAATATAATAAAATAGGTAAAATCACCATTTTTGTAATTAAAACCTTTCCCTCCATTGTTAGCTTTCTCATGTTCCACATGCAAATTTTCTGATTGACTTTTTGTGCCACCAAGTCCCAACTGGTAAAACCATTATTTGACTCATTGAAGGAGACTCCTAAAATTTGTACAGACTCTGACACAGGGACTGGAATGTCCATTAAAACCATTTTGCCGATATTTAAGATGTTACTTTTATTAAAATTGACTAAAAAACCGGAGGAGCAACAGAATTGGTAAATCTGTTTAAAAGATTTCTGTAATGACAGGGTGTCCCTGCAAAGGACCGCAACATCGTCCATGTACCCCACCACTTTAGCCTCTAGTCCCCCCCCGCCCGGCAGGGGGACTCCGCTTATCTGCTTATCCTTTCTTAACCTGCAGAGTAGAGGCTCGATCGCACAAATAAAAAGTAGTGGGGACAAGGGACACCCCTGCTTCACTCCGGAATTTAAAAGGACATCCTGTGTCTTAAAACCCTTTACTAAAATTTTGCTAGTACAATTTTCATAAAAGGCCTTCAGAGACTGTAAAAAACCTTCCGGTATACCCATTTTTTCTAAAACCTTAAAAAGATAAAAATGTGACACTCTATCGAAGGCTTTCTCGAAATCTATAGATAAAATTGCCATTTTACCTCCTCTCTCTTTCGTGTCACTGATCACATCTTTTAAAAGGTTTAAATTATCCCATATACTCCTCCCGGGTATCCCACAGACCTGATTGGAGTGTATGATCTGGCCTATCACTGCTTTTAATCTGTTCGCACATATCTTCGCCATTACTTTGTAGTCAGAGTTTAGCAAAGTGATAGGCCTCCAATTTTTAATGTCTGTTTTGTCCCCCTTTTTGTAAAGCAGGGACACCTCGCCTTTCTTCCAGGACCCCGGGAGGGCTTTTGTTCTAAAAACTTGGGTAAAAAGGGGGTGGAGATCCTCTTTTAAAATACCATAAAATATAACATAGAATTCTATAGGTATACCGTCAGGGCCAGGGACTTTACCTGTTTTAAAACTCTTTGTAGTTTCTAAAATCTCCTGTTCCGTAATATCCTGTAATAAAAACACTTGGGAAGCAGGATCTAAAACAGCATCCACCTCCTTCAATGAGTCGTTCATAAAATCAACATCAACATGTTTTGTATTAAAAAGATCCGCATAAAAACCGTGCACCTTTTTTAAAATGTTTTGGGTATTTGTTTCCCCATCTATCTCATTTAACAGGGTATGCTTATCATTTATTTTCTTGAAGAAGTACCTGGAGCAGGTCTCATTTTCTTCAAGATGTTTTACCTTAGAGCGAAAGATTATCTCCTTTCCCCTCTGCTCCAGGCACTGGGAGATTTCTTTTTTAATTTCGGTGATCTCTTTCTCCACATGCATACCCTGTTCTCTGAACTTGTATTGGGTCTGCAGACGGGTATTTAAATTAGCATAAAATTCAAATTTTTCTTTTGCTTTCTTCATCCCAGCTTTAATAAAAAAATCTCTTATCTTTATTTTCATTTTTTCCCACCAGGAAACAATTAGCATATTGGGATGTCTTACCCGTCTGCAGCCCTTATAAAAGGTGATAAAATCGGATAAAATTTGCGGATCCTCTAAAAGGGATACGTTTAATTTCCAGGCTTTCTTCGGAGTTCTCCTTTGATCGTTCAAATTAACTTTAAAATATAAAAGTTTATGGTCAGAAAACACGTTAGAATTAAGATCACATTTAAAAGGCAGTATTTGATAAGAGCAAAAAATAAAATCAATCCTGGAGCTGCAGTTTACATTGCTCCAGGTGACGCCGTCCTCTTCAGGTAGATCCCTATTGCATTTTTTAAAAACATCAGTAAGTTTAAAATCCACTGTAATATCTTTTAAAATAGACGGGGTTTTATCATAATTTCGACTTACTGAATTAGAGAACCGGCGTTCCCCCTTTAAAATACAATTAAAATCACCAGCTAAAATAAGTGGTTCTGAATCATTGATAAAAAGGGGTAAAATTTCTAGCATTTTTGCTCTTTCCTTCTTGTCTGTAGAACCATAAAAGTTTAAAAACTGCCATCTAACACCGTTTATAAAAGCTTTGACCATTAAAATTCTGCCTGGTAAAATTTCATAAAAACGATCAATTAAAACGTTCCCTTTGAATAAAATGGCGACACCTGCGGCTTTGGATTCATTGGACCCGGACCACACTGAAGGTCCGAGTCTCCAGTCTTCCTCATATTTTTTATAATTCATGCGGTGAGGTATGCAGCATTCCTGTAGGAAAAACACTGAGGCGGTAAAAACAGAAAGGTAGTTAAAAAGGGCAGCTCTTCTTGTCTGTGAGTGCACGCTTCTTACATTAAAGGAAAGACCACATAACTCAGCCATGAGGAAAAGGGAGAGAGACAGTCTATTTTTATCTTACCCGAGGAGGCCTCAGCAGTCCTCCGCGTCGCCAGACACCCCACTCGAGCTCTCATCATCATCTTTCCTCGAGTCAAATGTGCGCATCGATGAGGTTTGAGAGGAAGTCCCGTCACTCAGCTGACCCCCCTCACCTAAGGCACTTCTTGAAAATGGGTCCCAGACGGACTCAACGGGTAAGATTTGGCAATCTTTGGCAGCGCCCTCCCCTTCTATAGGGGCAGGAATCGCGCTTCCGGACGTCTCAGGGACCACGCTTACCTCGGAGGCAGCTGTCCCTATATCCCCCAACTGTCTAGAAGGGGGGGGACCTTTAGCTGTCGCTTCCGGGGGCACGTCAACTGGTTTCCCTGCCTTCAACCTGGCAGGTACTCCCATCGGCACCCCCGCTGCCACCTCCGAGTACGCCCTACGTCTCTTAGTGAGCGCTGCCGCTCCGCCCGGGACCTCTGCCTCAGGTACAGGCTGACCCAGCATCTCTTGCAGGCCAGTAGGATCAGCTTCATCCGAACTACCCTGTGCCCCAGTCTCCTGGGGGGGCTCTTTCGTCCGCTGATCACTGGCTCTGCGTTTTTGTCGCCTCTGCTCTTTAGGGTCACCTGTTTGGGGGGGTCTGCTGGAGGTATCCATATCGTCTTGCTCGCCTCCTTGGGGTTCCTCTCCTTGTACAGGGGTGATCTGGCCTGCGGGCCGCTCGGGACGCCTTGGCCGGTCCTCGGGTTGTTCCAACTCTTTAGATCTGTGGGGACAAGTAGCATAGAGGTGACCAACTCGGCTGCAAAAACGGCACCTTTTCCCCAGAGGGCAAGTTTTGGTCTCGTGCTCAGAGCTGCCGCAGTTCCTACAGGTGCTGTCGCAAGACTCCTTGGTGTGACCGTACTTTTGGCACTTCCTACAGAATGGAGGCATCCCTGAAAAATAAAAGTCTCCGGCCATATCACCTATTTTAAAACGTGCTGGCGGCAACATTATCCCTCCTGTAAAATTGGCATCTTTATAACATGTTACATTGAATCTCCACTTTGAGGTCCATACACCAACCTCATTCATGACTTTGCCAATACATTTCACAGTTTTAAAATAAGGGAATAAAAAGGACATCACTTCTTTTAAGTCGGCAAAAGGGCAGTACATCTTTATAACTATCATTTTAGTGATGTCCATAACGTGCTCATAAAAATCAACAC
The DNA here is from genome assembly GCF_050947455.1 of Rhinoderma darwinii. Lineage (NCBI taxonomy): Eukaryota > Metazoa > Chordata > Amphibia > Anura > Rhinodermatidae > Rhinoderma > Rhinoderma darwinii. The sequence continues at coordinate 815,257 of NW_027461725.1, forward strand.
CGTCCAGTCTCGGGTCATTTTTTACCGTATAAGCCGCCAGCAGATCTCGGAATACTCCATTCTGTATGAAAGTAACATCGTATGTCCTCCTTCTTGGGTAATCCTGCACCGCCAAAATTTCTCGCTTCTGGATGTTGAAGATACCAACAAGTACGGTCTCCACCACAAATTTTAAGCCGCAGGTCGTCGCCTTCTCCTCCGATAGAACTACACGAATCGTGTTTTTAATCCGGGCATAAGCCGGTATCTCACATGGATCCTCGTCCATGGTGAGTATGGTATTGTTACGCTACTCCGTAGTAGGCGCAACGTTAGGCGCAACTCCCCTTTTCGGCCGAAACCTACACGGGGGTATGTGGATCGCAACCCGTTGCTCAGGACTAAGCCTCTCTCCCAAATAGCAGCACGGGGGTGAAGTCCAGGCGAACCTGGACGATCCCCCGAGGCCGAGAGAGAGGGTACCTGAGCACCTCCTAACCAAGACCAGGCAGCACTGACTACAAGTAATCAGAACTACACTTGATCTCAGCCAGAAGGCCGAGAAGCGATAACCCGAACGGGCCGCGCGTTGACCGAGCCTGCCCAATACTGCTGTTCACCCTTGCAGCGATTCAGCCTACTCCTAGGCAATTCCATGGGGCCCTGCAGGCTCACACACACTCACAGCTACTAAGCGGGAGGTGAATAAAGGCCGGAGAGGAAGCAAGACAGGATTTGCTTCTTTTGCTTGCACCACAATGCAGTGCTGAAAGAGGAGGAATCTACATAAAAACGCCTTCCTGGCAACGCCCAAATGCCCTCCTGCCGTGCAAACACTGGCAGCAGCAGCAGCAGCAGTAAGTGCATGCCCACTGCCACCCCTTCTCCTTTCACACCTTGTATCAGCTTTAATCCAGTCCAGTGCTGCCTGCTGAGCAGCACTGACCAACACTGCCTGGGCCCAGGCTTTTATCTCTGAGGCCCCATTATGATGTCAGAAAGCTGGCTCTGGCTCCTGAGGTCTCCACTATGACACGTGCAAAGTTCCGTCTGAACTTTATATAAGACGGTGCGGCTCAGTCAGTCACTCAGTGTTGCCTGAGAGGGCAACACTGCAACAGCCGGCCCCCAGGTTGTCTTTTTTTTGCACAGCTAGTTGCCTCCAGGAGGCCACAAGAGGGAGACAAGGGACTGCAAAATGGAAAATAGGCATCCACCAACTTTACAGACAACTTGTTCTCCTTGCTCCTACAACCTCCATCCTTGCACAGTTTGTTATTCTTCCAGGTAACATAGTAACAAATCCAAATTGCTGCTCTCTTTGTAGGCAAGCAAGGGTTTGTTGCAACTGCAATTCTTACTTCTTCTTGAAATGTAGGGACCACAGTACATTCCATCACATCCATCTAGTGTACACAGGTAGGTCCATTGTGACGGGCGGGCGGGCGGGCTGGCTGCTTTAATGGCTGTTTGCTGTTCCCCTACTCCACTCCACTATTTGACTATGGTGCTGCATCAATCAGTGGCTGGCTCAGTTGCAGCTCTTTAACCTACCTAGGAGGGAGGGCTGAGAGAAGACAAGGAAGGTGAATGAGCTGTTCCAATGTGAAATGCCGGAAACACAGAAACACAGACGACACAAAACAAGAGGTGGCAATGTATTAATTAATTGCATTTAATAAATTAGCTCATTATCACACATGACTGTACAAATGCATTGTCCAACAGGTGTTGAAATAATGGGATTAAAAGGGGAGATCCCATCCGAAAGACAAAAACAATGGCAAACACAAAAAGCACTTTTGGAATCTGATTTTAGTAAACACATAAGGAAAGGGTGCACCGGTCCTGGAAATACTGCAATACCAGGTCAATGCGTGGAGTGGACAGAGCAAGCTCTATTTCCATCTCCCTGTTCTAAAAATCCATTTAATATATGGTCCCCAGATAGGGGACGTATCAGATATTAAACTGATAAGAACAGATACTACACTTGATCTTAGCCAAAAGGCCGAGAAGCGATAACCCGAACGTGCCGCGCGTTTTGCTTCTTTTGCTTGCACCACAATGCAGTGCTGAAAGAGGAGGAATCGACATAAAAACGCCTTCCTGGCAACGCCCAAATGCCCTCCTGCCATGCAAACACTGGCAGCAGCAGCAGCAGCAGCAGCAGTAAGTGCATGCCCACTGCCACCCCTTCTCCTTTCACACCTTGTATCAGCTTTAATCCAGTCCAGTGCTGCCTGCTGAGCAGCACTGACCAACACTGCCTGGGCCCAGGCTTTTATCTCTGATGCCCCATTATGATGTCAGAAAGCTGGCTCTGGCTCCTGAGGTCTCCACTATGACACGTGCAAAGTTCCGTCTGAACTTTATATAAGACGGTGCGGCTCAGTCAGTCACTCAGTGTTGCCTGAGAGGGCAACACTGCAACAGCCGGCCCCCAGGCTGTCTTTTTTTTTGCACAGCTAGTTGCCTCCAGGAGGCCACAAGAGGGAGACAAGGGACTGCAAAATGGAAAATAGGCATCCACCAACTTTACAGACAACTTGTTCTCCTTGCTCCTACAACCTCCATCCTTGCACAGTTTGTTATTCTTCCAGGTAACATAGTAACAAATCCAAATTTCTGCTCTCTTTGTAGGCAAGCAAGGGTTTGTTGCAACTGCAATTCTTACTTCTTCTTGAAATGTAGGGACCACAGTACATTCCATCACATCCATCTAGTGTACACAGGTAGGTCCATTGTGACGGGCGGGCTGGCTGCTTTAATGGCTGTTTGCTGTTCCCCTACTCCACTCCACTATTTGACTATGGTGCTGCATCAATCAGTGGCTGGCTCAGGTGCAGCTCTTTAACCTACCTAGGAGGGAGGGCGGAGAGAAGACAAGGAAGGTGAATGAGCTGTTCCAATGTGAAATGCCGGAAACACAGAAACACAGACGACACAAAACAAGAGGTGGCAATGTATTAATTAATTGCATTTAATAAATTAGCTCATTATCACACATGACTGTACAAATGCATTGTCCAACAGGTGTTGAAATAATGGGATTAAAAGGGGAGATCCCATCCGAAAGACAAAAACAATGGCAAACACAAAAAGCACTTTTGGAATCTGATTTTAGTAAACACATAAGGAAAGGGTGCACCGGTCCTGGAAATACTGCAATACCAGGTCAATGCGTGGAGTGGACAGAGCAAGCTCTATTTCCATCTCCCTGTTCTAAAAATCCATTTAATATATGGTCCCCAGATAGGGGACGTATCAGATATTAAACTGATAAGAACAGATACTACACTTGATCTTAGCCAAAAGGCCGAGAAGCGATAACCCGAACGGGCCGCGCGTTTTGCTTCTTTTGCTTGCACCACAATGCAGTGCTGAAAGAAGAGGAATCGACATAAAAACGCCTTCCTGGCAACGCCCAAATGCCCTCCTGCCGTGCAAACACTGGCAGCAGCAGCAGCACCAGCGGCAGTAAGTGCATGCCCACTGCCACCCCTTCTCCTTTCACACCTTGTATCAGCTTTAATCCAGTCCAGTGCTGCCTGCTGAGCAGCACTGACCAACACTGCCTGGGCCCAGGCTTTTATCTCTGAGGCCCCATTATGATGTCAGAAAGCTGGCTCTGGCTCCTGAGGTCTCCACTATGACACGTGCAAAGTTCCGTCTGAACTTTATATAAGACGGTGCGGCTCAGTCAGTCACTCAGTGTTGCCTGAGAGGGCAACACTGCAACAGCCGGCCCCCAGGCTGTCTTTTTTTTGCACAGCTAGTTGCCTCCAGGAGGCCACAAGAGGGAGACAAGGGACTGCAAAATGGAAAATAGGCATCCACCAACTTTACAGACAACTTGTTCTCCTTGCTCCTACAACCTCCATCCTTGCACAGTTTGTTATTCTTCCAGGTAACATAGTAACAAATCCAAATTGCTGCTCTCTTTGTAGGCAAGCAAGGGTTTGTTGCAACTGCAATTCTTACTTCTTCTTGAAATGTAGGGACCACAGTACATTCCATCACATCCATCTAGTGTACACAGGTAGGTCCATTGTGACGGGCGGGCGGGCGGGCGGGCGGGCTGGCTGCTTTAATGGCTGTTTGCTGTTCCCCTACTCCACTCCACTATTTGACTATGGTGCTGCATCAATCAGTGGCTGGCTCAGGTGCAGCTCTTTAACCTACCTAGGAGGGAGGGCGGAGAGAAGACAAGGAAGGTGAATGAGCTGTTCCAATGTGAAATGCCGGAAACACAGAAACACAGACGACACAAAACAAGAGGTGGCAATGTATTAATTAATTGCATTTAATAAATTAGCTCATTATCACACATGACTGTACAAATGCATTGTCCAACAGGTGTTGAAATAATGGGATTAAAAGGGGAGATCCCATCCGAAAGACAAAAACAATGGCAAACACAAAAAGCACTTTTGGAATCTGATTTTAGTAAACACATAAGGAAAGGGTGCACCGGTCCTGGAAATACTGCAATACCAGGTCAATGCGTGGAGTGGACAGAGCAAGCTCTATTTCCATCTCCCTGTTCTAAAAATCCATTTAATATATGGTCCCCAGATAGGGGACGTATCAGATAGTAAACTGATAAGAACAGATACTACACTTGATCTTAGCCAAAAGGCCGAGAAGCGATAACCCGAACGTGCCGTGCGTTTTGCTTCTTTTGCTTGCACCACAATGCAGTGCTGAAAGAGGAGGAATCGACATAAAAACGCCTTCCTGGCAACGCCCAAATGCCCTCCTGCCGTGCACACACTGGCAGCAGCAGCAGCAGCAGCAGCAGTAAGTGCATGCCCACTGCCACCCCTTCTCCTTTCACACCTTGTATCAGCTTTAATCCAGTCCAGTGCTGCCTGCTGAGCAGCACTGACCAACACTGCCTGGGCCCAGGCTTTTATCTCTGAGGCCCCATTATGATGTCAGAAAGCTGGCTCTGGCTCCTGAGGTCTCCACTATGACACGTGCAAAGTTCCGTCTGAACTTTATATAAGACGGTGCGGCTCAGTCAGTCACTCAGTGTTGCCTGAGAGGGCAACACTGCAACAGCCGGCCCCCAGGCTGTCTTTTTTTTGCACAGCTAGTTGCCTCCAGGAGGCCACAAGAGGGAGACAAGGGACTGCAAAATGGAAAATAGGCATCCACCAACTTTACAGACAACTTGTTCTCCTTGCTCCTACAACCTCCATCCTTGCACAGTTTGTTATTCTTCCAGGTAACATAGTAACAAATCCAAATTGCTGCTCTCTTTGTAGGCAAGCAAGGGTTTGTTGCAACTGCAATTCTTACTTCTTCTTGAAATGTAGGGACCACAGTACATTCCATCACATCCATCTAGTGTACACAGGTAGGTCCATTGTGACGGGCGGGCGGGCGGGCGGGCGGGCTGGCTGCTTTAATGGCTGTTTGCTGTTCCCCTACTCCACTCCACTATTTGACTATGGTGCTGCATCAATCAGTGGCTGGCTCAGGTGCAGCTCTTTAACCTACCTAGGAGGGAGGGCGGAGAGAAGACAAGGAAGGTGAATGAGCTGTTCCAATGTGAAATGCCGGAAACACAGAAACACAGACGACACAAAACAAGAGGTGGCAATGTATTAATTAATTACATTTAATAAATTAGCTCATTATCACACATGACTGTACAAATGCATTGTCCAACAGGTGTTGAAATAATGGGATTAAAAGGGGAGATCCCATCCGAAAGACAAAAACAATGGCAAACACAAAAAGCACTTTTGGAATCTGATTTTAGTAAACACATAAGGAAAGGGTGCACCGGTCCTGGAAATACTGCAATACCAGGTCAATGTGTGGAGTGGACAGAGCAAGCTCTATTTCCATCTCCCTGTTCTAAAAATCCATTTAATATATGGTCCCCAGATAGGGGACGTATCAGATATTAAACTGATACGAACAGATACTACACTTGATCTTAGCCAAAAGGCCGAGAAGCGATAACCCGAACGTGCCGCGCGTTTTGCTTATTTTGCTTGCACCACAATGCAGTGCTGAAAGAGGAGGAATCGACATAAAAACGCCTTCCTGGCAGCGCCCAAATGCCCTCCTGCCGTGCAAACACTGGCAGCAGCAGCAGCAGCAGCAGCAGCAGTAAGTGCATGCCCACTGCCACCCCTTCTCCTTTCACACCTTGTATCAGCTTTAATCCAGTCCAGTGCTGCCTGCTGAGCAGCACTGACCAACACTGCCTGGGCCCAGGGTTTTATCTCTGAGGCCCCATTATGATGTCAGAAAGCTGGCTCTGGCTCCTGAGGTCTCCACTATGACACGTGCAAAGTTCCGTCTGAACTTTATATAAGACGGTGCGGCTCAGTCAGTCACTCAGTGTTGCCTGAGAGGGCAACACTGCAACAGCCGGCCCCCAGGTTGTCTTTTTTTTGCACAGCTAGTTGCCTCCAGGAGGCCACAAGAGGGAGACAAGGGACTGCAAAATGGAAAATAGGCATCCACCAACTTTACAGACAACTTGTTCTCCTTGCTCCTACAACCTCCATCCTTGCACAGTTTGTTATTCTTCCAGGTAACATAGTAACAAATCCAAATTGCTGCTCTCTTTGTAGGCAAGCAAGGGTTTGTTGCAACTGCAATTCTTACTTCTTCTTGAAATGTAGGGACCACAGTACATTCCATCACATCCATCTAGTGTACACAGGTAGGTCCATTGTGACGGGCGGGCGGGCGAGCTGGCTGCTTTAATGGCTGTTTGCTGTTCCCCTACTCCACTCCACTATTTGACTATGGTGCTGCATCAATCAGTGGCTGGCTCAGTTGCAGCTCTTTAACCTACCTAGGAGGGAGGGCTGAGAGAAGACAAGGAAGGTGAATGAGCTGTTCCAATGTGAAATGCCGGAAACACAGAAACACAGACGACACAAAACAAGAGGTGGCAATGTATTAATTAATTGCATTTAATAAATTAGCTCATTATCACACATGACTGTACAAATGCATTGTCCAACAGGTGTTGAAATAATGGGATTAAAAGGGGAGATCCCATCCGAAAGACAAAAACAATGGCAAACACAAAAAGCACTTTTGGAATCTGATTTTAGTAAACACATAAGGAAAGGGTGCACCGGTCCTGGAAATACTGCAATACCAGGTCAATGCGTGGAGTGGACAGAGCAAGCTCTATTTCCATCTCCCTGTTCTAAAAATCCATTTAATATATGGTCCCCAGATAGGGGACGTATCAGATATTAAACTGATAAGAACAGATACTACACTTGATCTTAGCCAAAAGGCCGAGAAGCGATAACCCGAACGTGCCGCGCGTTTTGCTTCTTTTGCTTGCACCACAATGCAGTGCTGAAAGAGGAGGAATCGACATAAAAACGCCTTCCTGGCAACGCCCAAATGCCCTCCTGCCATCCAAACACTGGCAGCAGCAGCAGCAGCAGCAGTAAGTGCATGCCCACTGCCACCCCTTCTCCTTTCACACCTTGTATCAGCTTTAATCCAGTCCAGTGCTGCCTGCTGAGCAGCACTGACCAACACTGCCTGGGCCCAGGCTTTTATCTCTGAGGCCCCATTATGATGTCAGAAAGCTGGCTCTGGCTCCTGAGGTCTCCACTATGACACGTGCAAAGTTCCGTCTGAACTTTATATAAGACGGTGCGGCTCAGTCAGTCACTCAGTGTTGCCTGAGAGGGCAACACTGCAACAGCCGGCCCCCAGGCTGTCTTTTTTTTGCACAGCTAGTTGCCTCCAGGAGGCCACAAGAGGGAGACAAGGGACTGCAAAATGGAAAATAGGCATCCACCAACTTTACAGACAACTTGTTCTCCTTGCTCCTACAACCTCCATCCTTGCACAGTTTGTTATTCTTCCAGGTAACATAGTAACAAATCCAAATTGCTGCTCTCTTTGTAGGCAAGCAAGGGTTTGTTGCAACTGCAATTCTTACTTCTTCTTGAAATGTAGGGACCACAGTACATTCCATCACATCCATCTAGTGTACACAGGTAGGTCCATTGTGACGGGCGGGCGGGCGGGCGGGCTGGCTGCTTTAATGGCTGTTTGCTGTTCCCCTACTCCACTCCACTATTTGACTATGGTGCTGCATCAATCAGTGGCTGGCTCAGGTGCAGCTCTTTAACCTACCTAGGAGGGAGGGCGGAGAGAAGACAAGGAAGGTGAATGAGCTGTTCCAATGTGAAATGCCGGAAACACAGAAACACAGACGACACAAAACAAGAGGTGGCAATGTATTAATTAATTACATTTAATAAATTAGCTCATTATCACACATGACTGTACAAATGCATTGTCCAACAGGTGTTGAAATAATGGGATTAAAAGGGGAGATCCCATCCGAAAGACAAAAACAATGGCAAACACAAAAAGCACTTTTGGAATCTGATTTTAGTAAACACATAAGGAAAGGGTGCACCGGTCCTGGAAATACTGCAATACCAGGTCAATGTGTGGAGTGGACAGAGCAAGCTCTATTTCCATCTCCCTGTTCTAAAAATCCATTTAATATATGGTCCCCAGATAGGGGACGTATCAGATATTAAACTGATACGAACAGATACTACACTTGATCTTAGCCAAAAGGCCGAGAAGCGATAACCCGAACGTGCCGCGCGTTTTGCTTATTTTGCTTGCACCACAATGCAGTGCTGAAAGAGGAGGAATCGACATAAAAACGCCTTCCTGGCAGCGCCCAAATGCCCTCCTGCCGTGCAAACACTGGCAGCAGCAGCAGCAGCAGCAGCAGCAGTAAGTGCATGCCCACTGCCACCCCTTCTCCTTTCACACCTTGTATCAGCTTTAATCCAGTCCAGTGCTGCCTGCTGAGCAGCACTGACCAACACTGCCTGGGCCCAGGCTTTTATCTCTGAGGCCCCATTATGATGTCAGAAAGCTGGCTCTGGCTCCTGAGGTCTCCACTATGACACGTGCAAAGTTCCGTCTGAACTTTATATAAGACGGTGCGGCTCAGTCAGTCACTCAGTGTTGCCTGAGAGGGCAACACTGCAACAGCCGGCCCCCAGGCTGTCTTTTTTTTGCACAGCTAGTTGCCTCCAGGAGGCCACAAGAGGGAGACAAGGGACTGCAAAATGGAAAATAGGCATCCACCAACTTTACAGACAACTTGTTCTCCTTGCTCCTACAACCTCCATCCTTGCACAGTTTGTTATTCTTCCAGGTAACATAGTAACAAATCCAAATTTCTGCTCTCTTTGTAGGCAAGCAAGGGTTTGTTGCAACTGCAATTCTTACTTCTTCTTGAAATGTAGGGACCACAGTACATTCCATCACATCCATCTAGTGTACACAGGTAGGTCCATTGTGACGGGCGGGCTGGCTGCTTTAATGGCTGTTTGCTGTTCCCCTACTCCACTCCACTATTTGACTATGGTGCTGCATCAATCAGTGGCTGGCTCAGGTGCAGCTCTTTAACCTACCTAGGAGGGAGGGCGGAGAGAAGACAAGGAAGGTGAATGAGCTGTTCCAATGTGAAATGCCGGAAACACAGAAACACAGACGACACAAAACAAGAGGTGGCAATGTATTAATTAATTGCATTTAATAAATTAACTCATTATCACACATGACTGTACAAATGCATTGTCCAACAGGTGTTGAAATAATGGGATTAAAAGGGGAGATCCCATCCGAAAGACAAAAACAATGGCAAACACAAAAAGCACTTTTGGAATCTGATTTTAGTAAACACATAAGGAAAGGGTGCACCGGTCCTGGAAATACTGCAATACCAGGTCAATGCGTGGAGTGGACAGAGCAAGCTCTATTTCCATCTCCCTGTTCTAAAAATCCATTTAATATATGGTCCCCAGATAGGGGACGTATCAGATATTAAACTGATAAGAACAGATACTACACTTGATCTTAGCCAAAAGGCCGAGAAGCGATAACCCGAACGGGCCGCGCGTTTTGCTTCTTTTGCTTGCACCACAATGCAGTGCTGAAAGAAGAGGAATCGACATAAAAACGCCTTCCTGGCAACGCCCAAATGCCCTCCTGCCGTGCAAACACTGGCAGCAGCAGCAGCAGCAGCAGCAGTAAGTGCATGCCCACTGCCACCCCTTCTCCTTTCACACCTTGTATCAGCTTTAATCCAGTCCAGTGCTGCCTGCTGAGCAGCACTGACCAACACTGCCTGGGCCCAGGCTTTTATCTCTGAGGCCCCATTATGATGTCAGAAAGCTGGCTCTGGCTCCTGAGGTCTCCACTATGACACGTGCAAAGTTCCGTCTGAACTTTATATAAGACGGTGCGGCTCAGTCAGTCACTCAGTGTTGCCTGAGAGGGCAACACTGCAACAGCCGGCCCCCAGGCTGTCTTTTTTTTGCACAGCTAGTTGCCTCCAGGAGGCCACATGACCTGCCTAGGTAGAGTCGTGTGTTAACCTTAAACCATACTATCCCCCACCCCCATTTAGTAACGACACATGACACCGAGGTTGGATGTGAAATGGCCACAGCAGCCGTTTATTAATTTCACAGTTTTATAAAAACAATTTAAATCCGAAACATTCGGATAACTAGTTAGGAATCCACCAGAGAATTCCTCCTAATAATTCACATGACCCAACATGGGTCAGAATCATAAATAACCATTAAACGTTAACATTAACCCGAGCAGAGGAAGTCCTTGAAACCCCTTCAGATGTTCCTTTCAAGAACACACCGAATTAGCCATCTGCAAACCACTAATTACCTCCAGCCGTAAACCAGCTCGGAAGCACCGTTCACCTCTGCAGATGGCTCCACCCACTAGAAGTCCACTTCAAGGGGATAACACCCGTTGAAGCCCTCAAGTGATATACCGACCACTAGAAGTCCACTTCAAAGGGATAACACCCGATGAAGCCTTCAAGTGACATACCTTCTACCAGAAGACCACTTCAAAGGGATAACACCCGATGAAGTCTTCAACCATGTACCTTTTTTGGGGGACGCATACCCCCGATGCGACCCCCCCACCATTTTGTACTGACTGGCCTCAAGGACTCCCCCCGCCAGCTGCCATGACAACAGAACCTACTCCGGAAAAAAGAAAAACATGTTAAATAAACACACAAAATAAAACACAACGCTCATATACGGACGTACAGAAGACCTAAGGAGTAACAAAACAAGGGTGGGAGGGTGGGAGCTTTGCTTCTTGTGTACTACTCCTCCCGCTGCTTCCGGCTCAATGCCGAGAAACAGCGGGAAGCGCAGTAACGGCCCCCCCGTCCCCCCTAGCTCCTCCCCGTCCCTCCTTCAGCTTCTTCACCTTTCCCTCACCTCTTAACATTAACCCTTTCCCTACCAGGACGGTCATGTCGGCTTCCCTCAAGCCTGCAGCTGCGTCCAGCCTCTTCTTGACCTGCCTAGGTAGAGTCGTGTGTTAACCTTAAACCATACTATCCCCCACCCCCATTTAGTAACGACACATGACACCGAGGTTGGATGTGAAATGGCCACAGCAGCCGTTTATTAATTACACAGTTTTATAAAAACAATTTAAATCCGAAACATTCGGATAACTAGTTAGGAATCCACCAGAGAATTCCTCCTAATAATTCACATGACCCAACATGGGTCAGAATCATAAATAACCATTAAACGTTAACATTAACCCGAGCAGAGGAAGTCCTTGAAGCCCCTTCAGATGTTCCTTTCAAGAACACACCGAATTAGCCATCTGCAAACCACTAATTACCTCCAGCCGTAAACCAGCTCGGAAGCACCGTTCACCTCTGCAGATGGCTCCACCCACTAGAAGTCCACTTCAAGGGGATAACACCCGTTGAAGCCCTCAAGTGATATACCGACCACTAGAAGTCCACTTCAAAGGGATAACACCCGATGAAGCCTTCAAGTGACATACCTTCTACCAGAAGACCACTTCAAAGGGATAACACCCGATGAAGTCTTCAACCATGTACCTTTTTTGGGGGACGCATACCCCCGATGCGACCCCCCCACCATTTTGTACTGACTGGCCTCAAGGACTCCCCCCGCCACCGCGAAACAGGCCTTGACCACCTTAAGCCTGTGAGTTCCTCCACACCACCACCGCCCTTTCTATGCCTTCTGCTATAGCCAAGCTCCAAATATCAATGCCAACCTCGGTCAGATGAACCCCGTCACTCCTCCAGAAATTCCCCAATCCTGACTCCAAATCCCTATGCCTCACGCAAATGCCCCCGTTCTTTGCCACAAAACGGGACACCGCCCGGTTAACTTTTATCCGAGCCTTATTGACTCTCTCCACCGATCTAGCTAACCGCCAATGCTTCCTTGGGACTATGTCCGACCACACTACCACCAACTTGGGATAAGATACCCACAAACACAACAAATCATGTTTGATATCCCGCACCAACTCACGAAAAGGGCGGACTCCTAAGTCATTCCCACCCACGTGCAACACTAAAACCTCCGGAACCCTATCAAGCCGCACATATGTCTGGAATTCCGCCAACACCCTGTTCCACGACATACCTCTAAACCCCAGCCAATGCACAACCGCATCCTGTCGCGGAATGCGCAACTGGCGACCATCCGGGCGGACGTCCGCCCTCAAAGCCCCCCAGTGCACGTACGAATGACCCATCAACCACACCAGACAAGGAGGCGAATCTGAAACGGAAAACACAGTTAGGCACCACCATATACATTTGCAAGCATAAACAACAAAATTACAACATATGGGGGCGGACATAGGACTTAAACCTTTTAGACTCCCAACGACCAATACGCCTCACCCCCTCATCATCCAACCCCCAGCGCCCTGCTTCCGTTGCTGCGCCAATCCGGAAGGAATGAGATGAATATGAGCCTGCCGCAACCCCAACCGCCGTCAAACATTTTTTAAAAACAGCTCCAAACTGAAACCTGGACAAGAACGACCCGTCCACATGACATAACAAAGGCAAATCTGGAGACCCCCTGTTTTTTGTAAAACCACGCATGCACTCTACTGGGCACATGACCGACCCCGGGAGAGCGAACAAAACTATCAGTTTTCCCTTCCCTAATTGGTCAGTTTTTGATCTACGCAACCATACCTCCAACCGATCTGCAAAAAGGCTCACCTCCCCAGATCTCAGCCCCCCTGCCTGTTTAGTACTTGGCGACACCAACTCACCTATTCTAAATGCTCCGAAGAACGCCAACGAGAAAGCCAACCGAAACAAATCCATTTCATCTGAAGAACGACATACCGATGCCAATGAACCACCCAACAAGCCCAGCAAAGCAAACGACACCGGCCTTCTACTATCCGCCTCCACCCTACCTCTGCGCAACCCCTTCAAAGCCTGCGATACCAGAAATTCCTTCGATACATCCCGCAAGCCCCGCAACTTAAGCCCAAACGCCACCGCGGATATAAACCGGTTCACCTTCGCTACTGAAAACCCCGCCTCCCAGGCATCCCCTAACCAATACAAAAGTGCCACCAACCTGTCTCTATCCGTATTGACATCACCCAACTCTCTTACCCACTCCTCCCACTGCCTCCAACAAGCAGCATAAGCCCTCCACGTCGTGCCCGCCAAAGACCTTTGTAACAGCTGCTCTACGGGACCGATACCAGATCCCATAGATGATCCGGACACGCCAAACCAATACGTTCCGCTCCCGGAGCCAATTGCCGAAACCGGTCCCACTGCGAGCGAGAAAGAGCATCAGCAACACAATTCCGTACACCCGGGACATGCACCGCCACCACCCACGCGTTCAGCGACAAACACACCAACACTAAATGTCGCAACAATTGAACTACCGGAGGAGAGGACGCCGTGATGTTATTAATGGCAAGCACCACACCCATGTTGTCGCAGTAAAAACGGACCTTCTTATCCCTGAGCCTGTCCCCCCAAATGGTAGCCGCCACCACGATGGGAAACAGCTCGAGCAGGGCCAGATTCCGCGTCAATCCACTGGACACCCAGCTAGCCGGCCATTGACCTGCGCACCACGGACCTCCCCCGTAAGCTCCAAAGCCACCCGCCCCAGCCGCATCCGTGAAAATATTCAGATCACTCGTATCCTGCGCTGGGGCCATCCATAGCGAGCGACCATTGTACTGGCCCAAGAAGTCATCCCAAACCTGAAGATCAGCTCGGTGCTCCTCCTTGAGCCTCACAAAATGATGCGGCGCCCGCACTCCCGCCGTTGCCGCCGCCAACCTTCTACCAAACACCCTCCCCATCGGCATAATCCGGCAGGCGAAATTCAACTTCCCCAGCAGCGACTGAAGCTCCCTCAACGACATTTTCTTCCTTCTACAAGCCCGTCGCACCTCCAGCCTCAAAGCACCCAGCTTATCCGCCGGGAGCCGACACTCCATTGCCACCGAGTCAATTTCGATTCCCAAGAAACAAATCGTCGCTACCGGGCCCTCCGTTTTTTCCGGCGCCAAAGGGATCCCAAAATCCCTCGCCACCTTCTGCAGGGCATGAAGCAAGTTACCGCAAACCGGCGAACCCCCCGGGCCAACGCACAAAAAATCATCTAAGTAATGGATCAACGAATCGACCCCGGATACTCCCCTCGTTACCCACTCCACGAAGCTACTAAACGCCTCGAAGTATGCACAAGAAAGAGAACACCCCATCGGAAGGCACCGATCCACGTAAAAGGCCCCATTCCAAAAACAGCCCAACAGCCGTTGGCTTTCTGGATGCACCGGCAACAACCTGAACGCCGCCTCGATGTCGGTTTTTGCTAGCAGCGCCCCCGGACCCGCAGCCCGCACTAACCCCACCGCCTTATCGAATGAGGTATAAACTACGGAACACAACTCGTGATCAATCCCGTCGTTTACCGACGAACCTTTGGGATACGATAAATGTTGAATCAAACGAAACTTTCCGGGCTCGCGTTTAGGGACAATACCCAAAGGGGACACAACTAAATCTTTCACCGGCGACTCCACAAATGGCCCCGACATGCGCCCCAACGAAACTTCTTTTAACAACTTTTCCGACACGACTTCCGCATGCACGTAAGCCGATTTTAAATTTCTCCGCGTAACCGGAACCTCATAAGGAGGCGGAGGAATAACAAAACCAACACTAAACCCTTCATAAAGCAACTTAGCCGCCGCCCTATCCGGATACTCATTTAGATAAGGGGCCATCCTTTCCACCCTCACCGGCGACACCCCCTTGACCAGCCCCGTGCTGGTTCCCGGACCTCTTTTTACGCAGACATTTTGCCGCCCCGTGTGATGCACCATTACACTCGGAGCACACGTGCTTGAACTTGCACGTGGCCCCGAACTTACACTGGCCTTCATTGAATTGCCAGCAAAACCCCGCCTTTCCCCCGCCGCTTGGTCCACTCTGACTAGTCTGGCCTCCCTGGCCACCGCTCCCGGGAAAGGGCTGCCTAACCGGAACCGTAACCCGTAACCAGAGAGCAATATCCTTCTGGTCCCACCGAATCGCCGGCCGAACCGCCTTCCGCTGACGGAATTGCTCATCATATCGCAGCCACGCCTGACCCCCATACGCCCTATGAGCCTCCCCAATAGCATCAAAATAACAAAATAACGCCGAACAATTTTCCGGCGCCTTTTCCCCTATTACACTAGCCAATATGGCGAACGCCTGCGACCAATTAACGAACGTCTGCGGGATAAGCCTATACCGCCGCCGTTCCTCCTCGTCCTTTTTACTCTCATCCCGCTTGCTCTTATCCAAATTGAATTTAGCCAGCGGCAAGAGAGAAAAAATTTCAACATATTCATCTTTCCAGATCCGATCACGCACCTCCTGCTTTAAATGCGCCCCCAACGGACCCTCAAAACAAACATACACCTCCCCCCGAGCACGATCGTCCATGCGCACTCGATCGCCGTCCTTCTGTGCCTCAGTCTGCACCGACACCGCGACCGCCTCTCTAACCGCCACCACAGGACGCGCCTGCAACGATCCCACTTCCCTGGAGCCTTCCCAAACTACCGCAGGGGACACTTCCGTTACTACCGGCGCCGCGGCCCTATCCAGGCGCCCCACCAGCTCCCGTAAGCAACCCACTAAATCTGCCAAACCCGCTCCGTCGCGTCCGCCCGCGCCACTACCGGCCCCCGATGCTATGCTAGCAGCCCCCCCGCCGACACCCGACATAAAAATCGCTGGATAAGACAATAAAGGAGTTATACACTCACCGGGCTGCACAGGCGCTGTGTTCCCGTCAGCCGGACCATCCTGACCTCGACGATAGACGTCCAGTTCACCTTCCTCCAGTTCTTCTCTCGCCGACGACTGTCCCTCCCAACGACCTCTTCGGAAAGGGGATGAGGACGCGCTGACCGATGGGCCGGCAACCTGCCGCCCGACCGCCGGGACCCAGACTTCCGACCGGACCTGTTGCCTCGACGTCGCTGCAGATCTAGTCGTCCGACTAGACGATCCTGACGAAGCCTGCCCCCTGGCCGGAACATCACCATGCGGGGCGGCCGTACCTTGCTCTTGACATCTTCCATCTGATGGGGGAGGGGTGACAGGGAGCCCGGCCTGCGACTCCCTGCTTACCGCCGGACCCCGTCGCGGCCTGGGATTCCTGCCAGGACGCAGGGCCTGGGAAGGGGCGGTCCTCCCAGCTGCCTGGCCTGCAGCGTCCGGGATCGGGCTCCCTCTGCGACGCCGTGTCCGCGGGACTACCTCCGGACTCAGGCGCTCTGGAGGTCGGGACCGCCGAGAGGGACGGGTCGACACAGCCTGCATCGCCGTCACCCCTGCTACCGCTCTCTGCCTGCCCAGCGCAGGAGCGGTTGTTGCCGACTCCCCCCCCGCCGCCATAGCCATGCTCGTAGGGGGGCCGGGGGAGGGGAGCCTGTCCCTTACAACAGACCCCGAACGCCGTGCCCGACGTGGCGAAACGGCGTCCGGGATCCGCGTTAATGCAGCCACGGTCTCCTCCAGCCATCCGGGACCGTGGTGCACAGCAGCGGCACGCAGCCGCTCTAAAATCAGGGCCTCTGCCATACTAAAAAGCCGGGCAACGGGGAGCTTTGCTTCTTGTGTACTACTCCTCCCGCTGCTTCCGGCTCAATGCCGAGAAACAGCGGGAAGCGCAGTAACGGCCCCCCCGTCCCCCCTAGCTCCTCCCCGTCCCTCCTTCAGCTTCTTCACCTTTCCCTCACCTCTTAACATTAACCCTTTCCCTACCAGGACGGTCATGTCGGCTTCCCTCAAGCCTGCAGCTGCGTCCAGCCTCTTCTAGAGGGAGACAAGGGACTGCAAAATGGAAAATAGGCATCCACCAACTTTACAGACAACTTGTTCTCCTTGCTCCTACAACCTCCATCCTTGCACAGTTTGTTATTCTTCCAGGTAACATAGTAACAAATCCAAATTTCTGCTCTCTTTGTAGGCAAGCAAGGGTTTGTTGCAACTGCAATTCTTACTTCTTCTTGAAATGTAGGGACCACAGTACATTCCATCACATCCATCTAGTGTACACAGGTAGGTCCATTGTGACGGGCGGGCGGGCGGGCGGGCGGGCTGGCTGCTTTAATGGCTGTTTGCTGTTCCCCTACTCCACTCCACTATTTGACTATGGTGCTGCATCAATCAGTGGCTGGCTCAGTTGCAGCTCTTTAACCTACCTAGGAGGGAGGGCGGAGAGAAGACAAGGAAGGTGAATGAGCTGTTCCAATGTGAAATGCCGGAAACACAGAAACACAGACGACACAAAACAAGAGGTGGCAATGTATTAATTAATTGCATTTAATAAATTAGCTCATTATCACACATGATTGTACAAATGCATTGTCCAACAGGTGTTGAAATAATGGGATTAAAAGGGGAGATCCCATCCGAAAGACAAAAACAATGGCAAACACAAAAAGCACTTTTGGAATCTGATTTTAGTAAACACATAAGGAAAGGGTGCACCGGTCCTGGAAATACTGCAATACCAGGTCAATGCGTGGAGTGGACAGAGCAAGCTCTATTTCCATCTCCCTGTTCTAAAAATCCATTTAATATATGGTCCCCAGATAGGGGACGTATCAGATATTAAACTGATAAGAACAGATACTACACTTGATCTTAGCCAAAAGGCCGAGAAGCGATAACCCGAACGTGCCGCGCGTTTTGCTTCTTTTGCTTGCACCACAATGCAGTGCTGAAAGAGGAGGAATCGACATAAAAACGCCTTCCTGGCAACGCCCAAATGCCCTCCTGCCGTGCAAACACTGGCAGCAGCAGCAGCAGCAGCAGTAAGTGCATGCCCACTGCCACCCCTTCTCCTTTCACACCTTGTATCAGCTTTAATCCAGTCCAGTGCTGCCTGCTGAGCAGCACTGACCAACACTGCCTGGGCCCAGGCTTTTATCTCTGAGGCCCCATTATGATGTCAGAAAGCTGGCTCTGGCTCCTGAGGTCTCCACTATGACACGTGCAAAGTTCCGTCTGAACTTTATATAAGACGGTGCGGCTCAGTCAGTCACTCAGTGTTGCCTGAGAGGGCAACACTGCAACAGCCGGCCCCCAGGCTGTCTTTTTTTTGCACAGCTAGTTGCCTCCAGGAGGCCACAAGAGGGAGACAAGGGACTGCAAAATGGAAAATAGGCATCCACCAACTTTACAGACAACTTGTTCTCCTTGCTCCTACAACCTCCATCCTTGCACAGTTTGTTATTCTTCCAGGTAACATAGTAACAAATCCAAATTGCTGCTCTCTTTGTAGGCAAGCAAGGGTTTGTTGCAACTGCAATTCTTACTTCTTCTTGAAATGTAGGGACCACAGTACATTCCATCACATCCATCTAGTGTACACAGGTAGGTCCATTGTGACGGGCGGGCTGGCTGCTTTAATGGCTGTTTGCTGTTCCCCTACTCCACTCCACTATTTGACTATGGTGCTGCATCAATCAGTGGCTGGCTCAGGTGCAGCTCTTTAACCTACCTAGGAGGGAGGGCGGAGAGAAGACAAGGAAGGTGAATGAGCTGTTCCAATGTGAAATGCCGGAAACACAGAAACACAGACGACACAAAACAAGAGGTGGCAATGTATTAATTAATTGCATTTAATAAATTAGCTCATTATCACACATGACTGTACAAATGCATTGTCCAACAGGTGTTGAAATAATGGGATTAAAAGGGGAGATCCCATCCGAAAGACAAAAACAATGGCAAACACAAAAAGCACTTTTGGAATCTGATTTTAGTAAACACATAAGGAAAGGGTGCACCGGTCCTGGAAATACTGCAATACCAGGTCAATGCGTGGAGTGGACAGAGCAAGCTCTATTTCCATCTCCCTGTTCTAAAAATCCATTTAATATATGGTCCCCAGATAGGGGACATATCAGATATTAAACTGATAAGAACAGATACTACACTTGATCTTAGCCAAAAGGCCGAGAAGCGATAACCCGAACGCGCCGCGCGTTTTGCTTCTTTTGCTTGCACCACAATGCAGTGCTGAAAGAGGAGGAATCGACATAAAAACGCCTTCCTGGCAACGCCCAAATGCCCTCCTGCCGTGCAAACACTGGCAGCAGCAGCAGCAGCAGCAGCAGTAAGTGCATGCCCACTGCCACCCCTTCTCCTTTCACACCTTGTATCAGCTTTAATCCAGTCCAGTGCTGCCTGCTGAGCAGCACTGACCAACACTGCCTGGGCCCAGGCTTTTATCTCTGAGGCCCCATTATGATGTCAGAAAGCTGGCTCTGGCTCCTGAGGTCTCCACTATGACACGTGCAAAGTTCCGTCTGAACTTTATATAAGACGGTGTGGCTCAGTCAGTCACTCAGTGTTGCCTGAGAGGGCAACACTGCAACAGCCGGCCCCCAGGCTGTCTTTTTTTTGCACAGCTAGTTGCCTCCAGGAGGCCACAAGAGGGAGACAAGGGACTGCAAAATGGAAAATAGGCATCCACCAACTTTACAGACAACTTGTTCTCCTTGCTCCTACAACCTCCATCCTTGCACAGTTTGTTATTCTTCCAGGTAACATAGTAACAAATCCAAATTGCTGCTCTCTTTGTAAGCAAGCAAGGGTTTGTTGCAACTGCAATTCTTACTTCTTCTTGAAATGTAGGGACCACAGTACATTCCATCACATCCATCTAGTGTACACAGGTAGGTCCATTGTGACGGGCGGGCGGGCGGGCTGGCTGCTTTAATGGCTGTTTGCTGTTCCCCTACTCCACTCCACTATTTGACTATGGTGCTGCATCAATCAGTGGCTGGCTCAGGTGCAGCTCTTTAACCTACCTAGGAGGGAGGGCGGAGAGAAGACAAGGAAGGTGAATGAGCTGTTCCAATGTGAAATGCCGGAAACACAGAAACACAGACGACACAAAACAAGAGGTGGCAATGTATTAATTAATTGCATTTAATAAATTAGCTCATTATCACACATGACTGTACAAATGCATTGTCCAACAGGTGTTGAAATAATGGGATTAAAAGGGGAGATCCCATCCGAAAGACAAAAACAATGGCAAACACAAAAAGCACTTTTGGAATCTGATTTTAGTAAACACATAAGGAAAGGGTGCACCGGTCCTGGAAATACTGCAATACCAGGTCAATGCGTGGAGTGGACAGAGCAAGCTCTATTTCCATCTCCCTGTTCTAAAAATCCATTTAATATATGGTCCCCAGATAGGGGACGTATCAGATATTAAACTGATAAGAACAGATACTACACTTGATCTTAGCCAAAAGGCCGAGAAGCGATAACCCGAACGTGCCGCGCGTTTTGCTTCTTTTGCTTGCATCACAATGCAGTGCTGAAAGAGGAGGAATCGACATAAAAACGCCTTCCTGGCAACGCCCAAATGCCCTCCTGCCGTGCAAACACTGGCAGCAGCAGCAGCAGCAGTAAGTGCATGCCCACTGCCACCCCTTCTCCTTTCACACCTTGTATCAGCTTTAATCCAGTCCAGTGCTGCCTGCTGAGCAGCACTGACCAACACTGCCTGGGCCCAGGCTTTTATCTCTGAGGCCCCATTATGATGTCAGAAAGCTGGCTCTGGCTCCTGAGGTCTCCACTATGACACGTGCAAAGTTCCGTCTGAACTTTATATAAGACGGTGCGGCTCAGTCAGTCACTCAGTGTTGCCTGAGAGGGCAACACTGCAACAGCCGGCCCCCAGGCTGTCTTTTTTTTGCACAGCTAGTTGCCTCCAGGAGGCCACAAGAGGGAGACAAGGGACTGCAAAATGGAAAATAGGCATCCACCAACTTTACAGACAACTTGTTCTCCTTGCTCCTACAACCTCCATCCTTGCACAGTTTGTTATTCTTCCAGGTAACATAGTAACAAATCCAAATTGCTGCTCTCTTTGTAGGCAAGCAAGGGTTTGTTGCAACTGCAATTCTTACTTCTTCTTGAAATGTAGGGACCACAGTACATTCCATCACATCCATCTAGTGTACACAGGTAGGTCCATTGTGACGGGCGGGCGGGCGGGCGGGCTGGCTGCTTTAATGGCTGTTTGCTGTTCCCCTACTCCACTCCACTATTTGACTATGGTGCTGCATCAATCAGTGGCTGGCTCAGGTGCAGCTCTTTAACCTACCTAGGAGGGAGGGCGGAGAGAAGACAAGGAAGGTGAATGAGCTGTTCCAATGTGAAATGCCGGAAACACAGAAACACAGACGACACAAAACAAGAGGTGGCAATGTATTAATTAATTGCATTTAATAAATTAGCTCATTATCACACATGACTGTACAAATGCATTGTCCAACAGGTGTTGAAATAATGGGATTAAAAGGGGAGATCCCATCCGAAAGACAAAAACAATGGCAAACACAAAAAGCACTTTTGGAATCTGATTTTAGTAAACACATAAGGAAAGGGTGCACCGGTCCTGGAAATACTGCAATACCAGGTCAATGCGTGGAGTGGACAGAGCAAGCTCTATTTACATCTCCCTGTTCTAAAAATCCATTTAATATATGGTCCCCAGATAGGGGACGTATCAGATATTAAACTGATAAGAACAGATACTACACTTGATCTTAGCCAAAAGGCCGAGAAGCGATAACCCGAACGCGCCGCGCGTTTTGCTTCTTTTGCTTGCACCACAATGCAGTGCTGAAAGAGGAGGAATCGACATAAAAACGCCTTCCTGGCAACGCCCAAATGCCCTCCTGCCGTGCAAACACTGGCAGCAGCAGCAGCAGCAGCAGCAGTAAGTGCATGCCCACTGCCACCCCTTCTCCTTTCACACCTTGTATCAGCTTTAATCCAGTCCAGTGCTGCCTGCTGAGCAGCACTGACCAACACTGCCTGGGCCCAGGCTTTTATCTCTGAGGCCCCATTATGATGTCAGAAAGCTGGCTCTGGCTCCTGAGGTCTCCACTATGACACGTGCAAAGTTCCGTCTGAACTTTATATAAGACGGTGCGGCTCAGTCAGTCACTCAGTGTTGCCTGAGAGGGCAACACTGCAACAGCCGGCCCCCAGGCTGTCTTTTTTTTGCACAGCTAGTTGCCTCCAGGAGGCCACAAGAGGGAGACAAGGGACCTCAAAATGGAAAATAGGCATCCACCAACTTTACAGACAACTTGTTCTCCTTGCTCCTACAACCTCCATCCTTGCACAGTTTGTTATTCTTCCAGGTAACATAGTAACAAATCCAAATTGCTGCTCTCTTTGTAAGCAAGCAAGGGTTTGTTGCAACTGCAATTCTTACTTCTTCTTGAAATGTAGGGACCACAGTACATTCCATCACATCCATCTAGTGTACACAGGTAGGTCCATTGTGACGGGCGGGCGGGCGGGCTGGCTGCTTTAATGGCTGTTTGCTGTTCCCCTACTCCACTCCACTATTTGACTATGGTGCTGCATCAATCAGTGGCTGGCTCAGGTGCAGCTCTTTAACCTACCTAGGAGGGAGGGCGGAGAGAAGACAAGGAAGGTGAATGAGCTGTTCCAATGTGAAATGCCGGAAACACAGAAACACAGACGACACAAAACAAGAGGTGGCAATGTATTAATTAATTGCATTTAATAAATTAGCTCATTATCACACATGACTGTACAAATGCATTGTCCAACAGGTGTTGAAATAATGGGATTAAAAGGGGAGATCCCATCCGAAAGACAAAAACAATGGCAAACACAAAAAGCACTTTTGGAATCTGATTTTAGTAAACACATAAGGAAAGGGTGCACCGGTCCTGGAAATACTGCAATACCAGGTCAATGCGTGGAGTGGACAGAGCAAGCTCTATTTCCATCTCCCTGTTCTAAAAATCCATTTAATATATGGTCCCCAGATAGGGGACGTATCAGATATTAAACTGATAAGAACAGATACTACACTTGATCTTAGCCAAAAGGCCGAGAAGCGATAACCCGAACGTGCCGCGCGTTTTGCTTCTTTTGCTTGCACCACAATGCAGTGCTGAAAGAGGAGGAATCGACATAAAAACGCCTTCCTGGCAACGCCCAAATGCCCTCCTGCCGTGCAAACACTGGCAGCAGCAGCAGCAGCAGTAAGTGCATGCCCACTGCCACCCCTTCTCCTTTCACACCTTGTATCAGCTTTAATCCAGTCCAGTGCTGCCTGCTGAGCAGCACTGACCAACACTGCCTGGGCCCAGGCTTTTATCTCTGAGGCCCCATTATGATGTCAGAAAGCTGGCTCTGGCTCCTGAGGTCTCCACTATGACACGTGCAAAGTTCCGTCTGAACTTTATATAAGACGGTGCGGCTCAGTCAGTCACTCAGTGTTGCCTGAGAGGGCAACACTGCAACAGCCGGCCCCCAGGCTGTCTTTTTTTTGCACAGCTAGTTGCCTCCAGGAGGCCACAAGAGGGAGACAAGGGACTGCAAAATGGAAAATAGGCATCCACCAACTTTACAGACAACTTGTTCTCCTTGCTCCTACAACCTCCATCCTTGCACAGTTTGTTATTCTTCCAGGTAACATAGTAACAAATCCAAATTGCTGCTCTCTTTGTAGGCAAGCAAGGGTTTGTTGCAACTGCAATTCTTACTTCTTCTTGAAATGTAGGGACCACAGTACATTCCATCACATCCATCTAGTGTACACAGGTAGGTCCATTGTGACGGGCGGGCGGGCGGGCGGGCTGGCTGCTTTAATGGCTGTTTGCTGTTCCCCTACTCCACTCCACTATTTGACTATGGTGCTGCATCAATCAGTGGCTGGCTCAGGTGCAGCTCTTTAACCTACATAGGAGGGAGGGCGGAGAGAAGACAAGGAAGGTGAATGAGCTGTTCCAATGTGAAATGCCGGAAACACAGAAACACAGACAACACAAAACAAGAGGTGGCAATGTATTAATTAATTGCATTTAATAAATTAACTCATTATCACACATGACTGTACAAATGCAATGTCCAACAGGTGTTGAAATAATGGGATTAAAAGGGGAGATCCCATCCGAAAGACAAAAACAATGGCAAACACAAAAAGCACTTTTGGAAACTGATTTTAGTAAACACATAAGGAAAGGGTGCACCGGTCCTGGAAATACTGCAATACCAGGTCAATGCGTGGAGTGGACAGAGCAAGCTCTATTTCCATCTCCCTGTTCTAAAAATCCATTTAATATATGGTCCCCAGATAGGGGACGTATCAGATATTAAACTGATAAGAACAGATACTACACTTGATCTTAGCCAAAAGGCCGAGAAGCGATAACCCGAACGTGCCGCGCGTTTTGCTTCTTTTGCTTGCACCACAATGCAGTGCTGAAAGAGGAGGAATCGACATAAAAACGCCTTCCTGGCAACGCCCAAATGCCCTCCTGCCGTGCAAACACTGGCAGCAGCAGCAGCAGCAGCAGCAGTAAGTGCATGCCCACTGCCACCCCTTCTCCTTTCACACCTTGTATCAGCTTTAATCCAGTCCAGTGCTGCCTGCTGAGCAGCACTGACCAACACTGCCTGGGCCCAGGCTTTTATCTCTGAGGCCCCATTATGATGTCAGAAAGCTGGCTCTGGCTCCTGAGGTCTCCACTATGACACGTGCAAAGTTCCGTCTGAACTTTATATAAGACGGTGCGGCTCAGTCAGTCACTCAGTGTTGCCTGAGAGGGCAACACTGCAACAGCCGGCCCCCAGGCTGTCTTTTTTTTGCACAGCTAGTTGCCTCCAGGAGGCCACAAGAGGGAGACAAGGGACTGCAAAATGGAAAATAGGCATCCACCAACTTTACAGACAACTTGTTCTCCTTGCTCCTACAACCTCCATCCTTGCACAGTTTGTTATTCTTCCAGGTAACATAGTAACAAATCCAAATTGCTGCTCTCTTTGTAGGCAAGCAAGGGTTTGTTGCAACTGCAATTCTTACTTCTTGAAATGTAGGGACCACAGTACATTCCATCACATCCATCTAGTGTACACAGGTAGGTCCATTGTGACGGGCGGGCGGGCGGGCTGGCTGCTTTAATGGCTGTTTGCTGTTCCCCTACTCCACTCCACTATTTGACTATGGTGCTGCATCAATCAGTGGCTGGCTCAGGTGCAGCTCTTTAACCTACATAGGATGGAGGGCGGAGAGAAGACAAGGAAGGTGAATGAGCTGTTCCAATGTGAAATGCCGGAAACACAGAAACACAGACGACACAAAACAAGAGGTGGCAATGTATTAATTAATTGCATTTAATAAATTAGCTCATTATCACACATGACTGTACAAATGCATTGTCCAACAGGTGTTGAAATAATGGGATTAAAAGGGGAGATCCCATCCGAAAGACAAAAACAATGGCAAACACAAAAAGCACTTTTGGAATCTGATTTTAGTAAACACATAAGGAAAGGGTGCACCGGTCCTGGAAATACTGCAATACCAGGTCAATGCGTGGAGTGGACAGAGCAAGCTCTATTTCCATCTCCCTGTTCTAAAAATCCATTTAATATATGGTCCCCAGATAGGGGACGTATCAGATATTAAACTGATAAGAACAGATACTACACTTGATCTTAGCCAAAAGGCCGAGAAGCGATAACCCGAACGTGCCGCGCGTTTTGCTTCTTTTGCTTGCACCACAATGCAGTGCTGAAAGAGGAGGAATCGACATAAAAACGCCTTCCTGGCAACGCCCAAATGCCCTCCTGCCGTGCAAACACTGGCAGTAGCAGCAGCAGTAAGTGCATGCCCACTGCCACCCCTTCTCCTTTCACACCTTGTATCAGCTTTAATCCAGTCCAGTGCTGCCTGCTGAGCAGCACTGACCAACACTGCCTGGGCCCAGGCTTTTATCTCTGAGGCCCCATTATGATGTCAGAAAGCTGGCTCTGGCTCCTGAGGTCTCCACTATGACACGTGCAAAGTTCCGTCTGAACTTTATATAAGACGGTGCGGCTCAGTCAGTCACTCAGTGTTGCCTGAGAGGGCAACACTGCAACAGCCGGCCCCCAGGCTGTCTTTTTTTTGCACAGCTAGTTGCCTCCAGGAGGCCACAAGAGGGAGACAAGGGACTGCAAAATGGAAAATAGGCATCCACCAACTTTACAGACAACTTGTTCTCCTTGCTCCTACAACCTCCATCCTTGCACAGTTTGTTATTCTTCCAGGTAACATAGTAACAAATCCAAATTTCTGCTCTCTTTGTAGGCAAGCAAGGGTTTGTTGCAACTGCAATTCTTACTTCTTCTTGAAATGTAGGGACCACAGTACATTCCATCACATCCATCTAGTGTACACAGGTAGGTCCATTGTGACGGGCGGGCGGGCGGGCGGGCGGGCTGGCTGCTTTAATGGCTGTTTGCTGTTCCCCTACTCCACTCCACTATTTTACTATGGTGCTGCATCAATCAGTGGCTGGCTCAGGTGCAGCTCTTTAATCTACCTAGGAGGGAGGGCGGAGAGAAGACAAGGAAGGTGAATGAGCTGTTCCAATGTGAAATGCCGGAAACACAGAAACACAGACGACACAAAACAAGAGGTGGCAATGTATTAATTAATTGCATTTAATAAATTAGCTCATTATCACACATGACTGTACAAATGCATTGTCCAACAGGTGTTGAAATAATGGGATTAAAAGGGGAGATCCCATCCGAAAGACAAAAACAATGGCAAACACAAAAAGCACTTTTGGAATCTGATTTTAGTAAACACATAAGGAAAGGGTGCACCGGTCCTGGAAATACTGCAATACCAGGTCAATGCGTGGAGTGGACAGAGCAAGCTCTATTTCCATCTCCCTGTTCTAAAAATCCATTTAATATATGGTCCCCAGATAGGGGACGTATCAGATATTAAACTGATAAGAACAGATACTACACTTGATCTTAGCCAAAAGGCCTAGAAGCGATAACCCGAACGTGCCGCGCGTTTTGCTTCTTTTGCTTGCACCACAATGCAGTGCTGAAAGAGGAGGAATCGACATAAAAACGCCTTCCTGGCAACGCCCAAATGCCCTCCTGCCGTGCAAACACTGGCAGCAGCAGCAGCAGCAGCAGCAGCAGCAGTAAGTGCATGCCCACTGCCACCCCTTCTCCTTTCACACCTTGTATCAGCTTTAATCCAGTCCAGTGCTGCCTGCTGAGCAGCACTGACCAACACTGCCTGGGCCCAGGCTTTTATCTCTGAGGCCCCATTATGATGTCAGAAAGCTGGCTCTGGCTCCTCAGGTCTCCACTATGACACGTGCAAAGTTCCGTCTGAACTTTATATAAGACGGTGCGGCTCAGTCAGTCACTCAGTGTTGCCTGAGAGGGCAACACTGCAACAGCCGGCCCCTAGGCTGTCTTTTTTTTTGCACAGCTAGTTGCCTCCAGGAGGCCACAAGAGGGAGACAAGGGACTGCAAAATGGAAAAAAAGCATCCACCAACTTTACAGACAACTTGTTCTCCTTGCTCCTACAACCTCCATCCTTGCACAGTTTGTTATTCTTCCAGGTAACATAGTAACAAATCCAAATTGCTGCTCTCTTTGTAGGCAAGCAAGGGTTTGTTGCAACTGCAGTTCTTACTTCTTCTTGAAATGTAGGGACCACAGTACATTCAATCACATCCATCTAGTGTACACAGGTAGGTCCATTGTGACGGGCGGGCGGGCGGGCGGGCTGGCTGCTTTAATGGCTGTTTGCTGTTCCCCTACTCCACTCCACTATTTGACTATGGTGCTGCATCAATCAGTGGCTGGCTCAGGTGCAGCTCTTTAACCTACCTAGGAGGGAGGGCGGAGAGAAGACAAGGAAGGTGAATGAGCTGTTCCAATGTGAAATGCCGGAAACACAGAAACACAGACGACACAAAACAAGAGGTGGCAATGTATTAATTAATTGCATTTAATAAATTAGCTCATTATCACACATGACTGTACAAATGCATTGTCCAACAGGTGTTGAAATAATGGGATTAAAAGGGGAGATCCCATCCGAAAGACAAAAACAATGGCAAACACAAAAAGCACTTTTGGAATCTGATTTTAGTAAACACATAAGGAAAGGGTGCACCGGTCCTGGAAATACTGCAATACCAGGTCAATGCGTGGAGTGGACAGAGCAAGCTCTATTTCCATCTCCCTGTTCTAAAAATCCATTTAATATATGGTCCCCAGATAGGGGACGTATCAGATATTAAACTGATAAGAACAGATACTACACTTGATCTTAGCCAAAAGGCCGAGAAGCGATAACCCGAATGTGCCGCGCGTTTTGCTTCTTTTGCTTGCACCACAATGCAGTGCTGAAAGAGGAGGAATCGACATAAAAACGCCTTCCTGGCAACGCCCAAATGCCCTCCTGCCGTGCAAACACTGGCAGCAGCAGCAGCAGCAGTAAGTGCATGCCCACTGCCACCCCTTCTCCTTTCACACCTTGTATCAGCTTTAATCCAGTCCAGTGCTGCCTGCTGAGCAGCACTGACCAACACTGCCTGGGCCCAGGCTTTTATCTCTGAGGCCCCATTATGATGTCAGAAAGCTGGCTCTGGCTCCTGAGGTCTCCACTATGACACGTGCAAAGTTCCGTCTGAACTTTATATAAGACGGTGCGGCTCAGTCAGTCACTCAGTGTTGCCTGAGAGGGCAACACTGCAACAGCCGGCCCCCAGGCTGTCTTTTTTTTGCACAGCTAGTTGCCTCCAGGAGGCCACAAGAGGGAGACAAGGGACTGCAAAATGGAAAATAGGCATCCACCAACTTTACAGACAACTTGTTCTCCTTGCTCCTACAACCTCCATCCTTGCACAGTTTGTTATTCTTCCAGGTAACATAGTAACAAATCCAAATTGCTGCTCTCTTTGTAGGCAAGCAAGGGTTTGTTGCAACTGCAATTCTTACTTCTTCTTGAAATGTAGGGACCACAGTACATTCCATCACATCCATCTAGTGTACACAGGTAGGTCCATTGTGACGGGCGGGCGGGCGGGCGGGCGGGCGGGCTGGCTGCTTTAATGGCTGTTTGCTGTTCCCCTACTCCACTCCACTATTTGACTATGGTGCTGCATCAATCAGTGGCTGGCTCAGTTGCAGCTCTTTAACCTACCTAGGAGGGAGGGCGGAGAGAAGACAAGGAAGGTGAATGAGCTGTTCCAATGTGAAATGCCGGAAACACAGAAACACAGACGACACAAAACAAGAGGTGGCAATGTATTAATTAATTGCATTTAATAAATTAGCTCATTATCACACATGACTGTACAAATGCATTGTCCAACAGGTGTTGAAATAATGGGATTAAAAGGGGAGATCCCATCCGAAAGACAAAAACAATGGCAAACACAAAAAGCACTTTTGGAATCTGATTTTAGTAAACACATAAGGAAAGGGTGCACCGGTCCTGGAAATACTGCAATA
Source organism: Rhinoderma darwinii (assembly GCF_050947455.1). Taxonomy (NCBI): domain Eukaryota; kingdom Metazoa; phylum Chordata; class Amphibia; order Anura; family Rhinodermatidae; genus Rhinoderma; species Rhinoderma darwinii. The sequence continues at coordinate 845,002 of NW_027461725.1, forward strand.
CCAGGTCAATGCGTGGAGTGGACAGAGCAAGCTCTATTTCCATCTCCCTGTTCTAAAAATCCATTTAATATATGGTCCCCAGATAGGGGACGTATCAGATATTAAACTGATAAGAACAGATACTACACTTGATCTTAGCCAAAAGGCCGAGAAGCGATAACCCGAACGGGCCGCGCGTTTTGCTTCTTTTGCTTGCACCACAATGCAGTGCTGAAAGAAGAGGAATCGACATAAAAACGCCTTCCTGGCCACGCCCAAATGCCCTCCTGCCGTGCAAACACTGGCAGCAGCAGCAGCAGCAGCACCAGCGGCAGTAAGTGCATGCCCACTGCCACCCCTTCTCCTTTCACACCTTGTATCAGCTTTAATCCAGTCCAGTGCTGCCTGCTGAGCAGCACTGACCAACACTGCCTGGGCCCAGGCTTTTATCTCTGAGGCCCCATTATGATGTCAGAAAGCTGGCTCTGGCTCCTGAGGTCTCCACTATGACACGTGCAAAGTTCCGTCTGAACTTTATATAAGACGGTGCGGCTCAGTCAGTCACTCAGTGTTGCCTGAGAGGGCAACACTGCAACAGCCGGCCCCCAGGCTGTCTTTTTTTTGCACAGCTAGTTGCCTCCAGGAGGCCACAAGAGGGAGACAAGGGACTGCAAAATGGAAAATAGGCATCCACCAACTTTACAGACAACTTGTTCTCCTTGCTCCTACAACCTCCATCCTTGCACAGTTTGTTATTCTTCCAGGTAACATAGTAACAAATCCAAATTGCTGCTCTCTTTGTAGGCAAGCAAGGGTTTGTTGCAACTGCAATTCTTACTTCTTCTTGAAATGTAGGGACCACAGTACATTCCATCACATCCATCTAGTGTACACAGGTAGGTCCATTGTGACGGGCGGGCGGGCGGGCGGGCTGGCTGCTTTAATGGCTGTTTGCTGTTCCCCTACTCCACTCCACTATTTGACTATGGTGCTGCATCAATCAGTGGCTGGCTCAGGTGCAGCTCTTTAACCTACCTAGGAGGGAGGGCGGAGAGAAGACAAGGAAGGTGAATGAGCTGTTCCAATGTGAAATGCCGGAAACACAGAAACACAGACGACACAAAAGAAGAGGTGGCAATGTATTAATTAATTGCATTTAATAAATTAGCTCATTATCACACATGACTGTACAAATGCATTGTCCAACAGGTGTTGAAATAATGGGATTAAAAGGGGAGATCCCATCCGAAAGACAAAAACAATGGCAAACACAGAAAGCACTTTTGGAATCTGATTTTAGTAAACACATAAGGAAAGGGTGCACCGGTCCTGGAAATACTGCAATACCAGGTCAATGCGTGGAGTGGACAGAGCAAGCTCTATTTCCATCTCCCTGTTCTAAAAATCCATTTAATATATGGTCCCCAGATAGGGGACGTATCAGATATTAAACTGATAAGAACAGATACTACACTTGATCTTAGCCAAAAGGCCGAGAAGCGATAACCCGAACGTGCCGCGCGTTTTGCTTCTTTTGCTTGCACCACAATGCAGTGCTGAAAGAGGAGGAATCGACATAAAAACGCCTTCCTGGCAACGCCCAAATGCCCTCCTGCCGTGCAAACACTGGCAGCAGCAGCAGCAGCAGCAGCAGCAGCAGCAGTAAGTGCATGCCCACTGCCACCCCTTCTCCTTTCACACCTTGTATCAGCTTTAATCCAGTCCAGTGCTGCCTGCTGAGCAGCACTGACCAACACTGCCTGGGCCCAGGCTTTTATCTCTGAGGCCCCATTATGATGTCAGAAAGCTGGCTCTGGCTCCTCAGGTCTCCACTATGACACGTGCAAAGTTCCGTCTGAACTTTATATAAGACGGTGCGGCTCAGTCAGTCACTCAGTGTTGCCTGAGAGGGCAACACTGCAACAGCCGGCCCCCAGGCTGTCTTTTTTTTTGCACAGCTAGTTGCCTCCAGGAGGCCACAAGAGGGAGACAAGGGACTGCAAAATGGAAAAAAAGCATCCACCAACTTTACAGACAACTTGTTCTCCTTGCTCCTACAACCTCCATCCTTGCACAGTTTGTTATTCTTCCAGGTAACATAGTAACAAATCCAAATTGCTGCTCTCTTTGTAGGCAAGCAAGGGTTTGTTGCAACTGCAATTCTTACTTCTTCTTGAAATGTAGGGACCACAGTACATTCAATCACATCCATCTAGTGTACACAGGTAGGTCCATTGTGACGGGCGGGCGGGCTGGCTGCTTTAATGGCTGTTTGCTGTTCCCCTACTCCACTCCACTATTTGACTATGGTGCTGCATCAATCAGTGGCTGGCTCAGGTGCAGCTCTTTAACCTACTTAGGAGGGAGGGCGGAGAGAAGACAAGGAAGGTGAATGAGCTGTTCCAATGTGAAATGCCGGAAACACAGAAACACAGACGACACAAAACAAGAGGTGGCAATGTATTAATTAATTGCATTTAATAAATTAGCTCATTATCACACATGACTGTACAAATGCATTGTCCAACAGGTGTTGAAATAATGGGATTAAAAGGGGAGATCCCATCCGAAAGACAAAAACAATGGCAAACACAAAAAGCACTTTTGGAATCTGATTTTAGTAAACACATAAGGAAAGGGTGCACCGGTCCTGGAAATACTGCAATACCAGGTCAATGCGTGGAGTGGACAGAGCAAGCTCTATTTCCATCTCCCTGTTCTAAAAATCCATTTAATATATGGTCCCCAGATAGGGGACGTATCAGATATTAAACTGATAAGAACAGATACTACACTTGATCTTAGCCAAAAGGCCGAGAAGCGATAACCCGAACGTGCCGCGCGTTTTGCTTCTTTTGCTTGCACCACAATGCAGTGCTGAAAGAGGAGGAATCGACATAAAAACGCCTTCCTGGCAACGCCCAAATGCCCTCCTGCCGTGCAAACACTGGCAGCAGCAGCAGCAGCAGTAAGTGCATGCCCACTGCCACCCCTTCTCCTTTCACACCTTGTATCAGCTTTAATCCAGTCCAGTGCTGCCTGCTGAGCAGCACTGACCAACACTGCCTGGGCCCAGGCTTTTATCTCTGAGGCCCCATTATGATGTCAGAAAGCTGGCTCTGGCTCCTGAGGTCTCCACTATGACACGTGCAAAGTTCCGTCTGAACTTTATATAAGACGGTGCGGCTCAGTCAGTCACTCAGTGTTGCCTGAGAGGGCAACACTGCAACAGCCGGCCCCCAGGCTGTCTTTTTTTTGCACAGCTAGTTGCCTCCAGGAGGCCACAAGAGGGAGACAAGGGACTGCAAAATGGAAAATAGGCATCCACCAACTTTACAGACAACTTGTTCTCCTTGCTCCTACAACCTCCATCCTTGCACAGTTTGTTATTCTTCCAGGTAACATAGTAACAAATCCAAATTGCTGCTCTCTTTGTAGGCAAGCAAGGGTTTGTTGCAACTGCAATTCTTACTTCTTCTTGAAATGTAGGGACCACAGTACATTCCATCACATCCATCTAGTGTACACAGGTAGGTCCATTGTGACGGGCGGGCGGGCGGGCGGGCGGGCTGGCTGCTTTAATGGCTGTTTGCTGTTCCCCTACTCCACTCCACTATTTGACTATGGTGCTGCATCAATCAGTGGCTGGCTCAGTTGCAGCTCTTTAACCTACCTAGGAGGGAGGGCGGAGAGAAGACAAGGAAGGTGAATGAGCTGTTCCAATGTGAAATGCCGGAAACACAGAAACACAGACGACACAAAACAAGAGGTGGCAATGTATTAATTAATTGCATTTAATAAATTAGCTCATTATCACACATGACTGTACAAATGCATTGTCCAACAGGTGTTGAAATAATGGGATTAAAAGGGGAGATCCCATCCGAAAGACAAAAACAATGGCAAACACAAAAAGCACTTTTGGAATCTGATTTTAGTAAACACATAAGGAAAGGGTGCACCGGTCCTGGAAATACTGCAATACCAGGTCAATGCGTGGAGTGGACAGAGCAAGCTCTATTTCCATCTCCCTGTTCTAAAAATCCATTTAATATATGGTCCCCAGATAGGGGACGTATCAGATATTAAACTGATAAGAACAGATACTACACTTGATCTTAGCCAAAAGGCCGAGAAGCGATAACCCGAACGGGCCGCGCGTTTTGCTTCTTTTGCTTGCACCACAATGCAGTGCTGAAAGAAGAGGAATCGACATAAAAACGCCTTCCTGGCAACGCCCAAATGCCCTCCTGCCGTGCAAACACTGGCAGCAGCAGCAGCAGCAGCACCAGCGGCAGTAAGTGCATGCCCACTGCCACCCCTTCTCCTTTCACACCTTGTATCAGCTTTAATCCAGTCCAGTGCTGCCTGCTGAGCAGCACTGACCAACACTGCCTGGGCCCAGGCTTTTATCTCTGAGGCCCCATTATGATGTCAGAAAGCTGGCTCTGGCTCCTGAGGTCTCCACTATGACACGTGCAAAGTTCCGTCTGAACTTTATATAAGACGGTGCGGCTCAGTCAGTCACTCAGTGTTGCCTGAGAGGGCAACACTGCAACAGCCGGCCCCCAGGCTGTCTTTTTTTTGCACAGCTAGTTGCCTCCAGGAGGCCACAAGAGGGAGACAAGGGACTGCAAAATGGAAAATAGGCATCCACCAACTTTACAGACAACTTGTTCTCCTTGCTCCTACAACCTCCATCCTTGCACAGTTTGTTATTCTTCCAGGTAACATAGTAACAAATCCAAATTGCTGCTCTCTTTGTAGGCAAGCAAGGGTTTGTTGCAACTGCAATTCTTACTTCTTCTTGAAATGTAGGGACCACAGTACATTCCATCACATCCATCTAGTGTACACAGGTAGGTCCATTGTGACGGGCGGGCGGGCGGGCGGGCTGGCTGCTTTAATGGCTGTTTGCTGTTCCCCTACTCCACTCCACTATTTGACTATGGTGCTGCATCAATCAGTGGCTGGCTCAGGTGCAGCTCTTTAACCTACCTAGGAGGGAGGGCGAAGAGAAGACAAGGAAGGTGAATGAGCTGTTCCAATGTGAAATGCCGGAAACACAGAAACACAGACGACACAAAACAAGAGGTGGCAATGTATTAATTAATTGCATTTAATAAATTAGCTCATTATCACACATGACTGTACAAATGCATTGTCCAACAGGTGTTGAAATAATGGGATTAAAAGGGGAGATCCCATCCGAAAGACAAAAACAATGGCAAACACAAAAAGCACTTTTGGAATCTGATTTTAGTAAACACATAAGGAAAGGGTGCACCGGTCCTGGAAATACTGCAATACCAGGTCAATGCGTGGAGTGGACAGAGCAAGCTCTATTTCCATCTCCCTGTTCTAAAAATCCATTTAATATATGGTCCCCAGATAGGGGACGTATCAGATATTAAACTGATACGAACAGATACTACACTTGATCTTAGCCAAAAGGCCGAGAAGCGATAACCCGAACGTGCCGCGCGTTTTGCTTATTTTGCTTGCACCACAATGCAGTGCTGAAAGAGGAGGAATCGACATAAAAACGCCTTCCTGGCAACGCCCAAATGCCCTCCTGCCGTGCAAACACTGGCAGCAGCAGCAGCAGCAGCAGTAAGTGCATGCCCACTGCCACCCCTTCTCCTTTCACACCTTGTATCAGCTTTAATCCAGTCCAGTGCTGCCTGCTGAGCAGCACTGACCAACACTGCCTGGGCCCAGGGTTTTATCTCTGAGGCCCCATTATGATGTCAGAAAGCTGGCTCTGGCTCCTGAGGTCTCCACTATGACACGTGCAAAGTTCCGTCTGAACTTTATATAAGACGGTGCGGCTCAGTCAGTCACTCAGTGTTGCCTGAGAGGGCAACACTGCAACAGCCGGCCCCCAGGTTGTCTTTTTTTTGCACAGCTAGTTGCCTCCAGGAGGCCACAAGAGGGAGACAAGGGACTGCAAAATGGAAAATAGGCATCCACCAACTTTACAGACAACTTGTTCTCCTTGCTCCTACAACCTCCATCCTTGCACAGTTTGTTATTCTTCCAGGTAACATAGTAACAAATCCAAATTGCTGCTCTCTTTGTAGGCAAGCAAGGGTTTGTTGCAACTGCAATTCTTACTTCTTCTTGAAATGTAGGGACCACAGTACATTCCATCACATCCATCTAGTGTACACAGGTAGGTCCATTGTGACGGGCGGGCGGGCGGGCTGGCTGCTTTAATGGCTGTTTGCTGTTCCCCTACTCCACTCCACTATTTGACTATGGTGCTGCATCAATCAGTGGCTGGCTCAGTTGCAGCTCTTTAACCTACCTAGGAGGGAGGGCTGAGAGAAGACAAGGAAGGTGAATGAGCTGTTCCAATGTGAAATGCCGGAAACACAGAAACACAGACGACACAAAACAAGAGGTGGCAATGTATTAATTAATTGCATTTAATAAATTAGCTCATTATCACACATGACTGTACAAATGCATTGTCCAACAGGTGTTGAAATAATGGGATTAAAAGGGGAGATCCCATCCGAAAGACAAAAACAATGGCAAACACAAAAAGCACTTTTGGAATCTGATTTTAGTAAACACATAAGGAAAGGGTGCACCGGTCCTGGAAATACTGCAATACCAGGTCAATGCGTGGAGTGGACAGAGCAAGCTCTATTTCCATCTCCCTGTTCTAAAAATCCATTTAATATATGGTCCCCAGATAGGGGACGTATCAGATATTAAACTGATAAGAACAGATACTACACTTGATCTTAGCCAAAAGGCCGAGAAGCGATAACCCGAACGTGCCGCGCGTTTTGCTTCTTTTGCTTGCACCACAATGCAGTGCTGAAAGAGGAGGAATCGACATAAAAACGCCTTCCTGGCAACGCCCAAATGCCCTCCTGCCATGCAAACACTGGCAGCAGCAGCAGCAGCAGCAGCAGTAAGTGCATGCCCACTGCCACCCCTTCTCCTTTCACACCTTGTATCAGCTTTAATCCAGTCCAGTGCTGCCTGCTGAGCAGCACTGACCAACACTGCCTGGGCCCAGGCTTTTATCTCTGAGGCCCCATTATGATGTCAGAAAGCTGGCTCTGGCTCCTGAGGTCTCCACTATGACACGTGCAAAGTTCCGTCTGAACTTTATATAAGACGGTGCGGCTCAGTCAGTCACTCAGTGTTGCCTGAGAGGGCAACACTGCAACAGCCGGCCCCCGGGCTGTCTTTTTTTTGCACAGCTAGTTGCCTCCAGGAGGCCACAAGAGGGAGACAAGGGACTGCAAAATGGAAAATAGGCATCCACCAACTTTACAGACAACTTGTTCTCCTTGCTCCTACAACCTCCATCCTTGCACAGTTTGTTATTCTTCCAGGTAACATAGTAACAAATCCAAATTTCTGCTCTCTTTGTAGGCAAGCAAGGGTTTGTTGCAACTGCAATTCTTACTTCTTCTTGAAATGTAGGACTGCAAGGACCCATTATCCACTTTACCTGCCCAGGACCTTAACCATCCTTCCTTGAATTAACACACCAACACCTTCTTTATGGAAATGTGGAAGTGGCCACAGCTTTATTCTTATTTACAAACATCGGCATGAAGACATAAATATATTTATTTTTCTCTCTCTCTCCTCCTGAAATGCCGATGCTCCCTGTCTCCATCAGGCATGTAGGGTGCTACCTCCGTCTTCATCTGCCGTACTTTCCGCCAGCTGTGACATCTACGAAAAAACCAGAAAAACGCCAGAACAAGAATATAACCGTAGAAAAATCTTTTTTAAAAAACCAAACCAAAACCACCAGGGGAGGGAGGGCGGGTGTTTCTTCCACTGCAGCTTGAAGGTAAGAGGGCTTCCCGCTCCAAACCCCTGCCTTATATCTTCTTAACCACGCCCCTCTTACCCCTTGTTGACCAATCCTGGTCCTGGGCATTATTTTAAACCGTTCCATCCTTTCTTAACCCCTTGCAGTCCCTGACACTCTCCCTAGGCGCTTCAGTGTCTACAAGACTGCAAGGACCCATTATCCACTTTACCTGCCCAGGACCTTAACCATCCTTCCTTGAATTAACACACCAACACCTTCTTTATGGAAATGTGGAAGTGGCCACAGCTTTATTCTTATTTACAAACATCGGCATGAAGACATAAATATATTTATTTTTCTCTCTCTCTCCTCCTGAAATGCCGATGCTCCCTGTCTCCATCAGGCATGTAGGGTGCTACCTCCGTCTTCATCTGCCGTACTTTCCGCCAAGAAGGGGGAACTGAGAAACCTACTCAGTCCCCCGACCACCCCCACCAAGCAACGCCAACCCTCTCTCGGCACCATCCAAGAGATCCAATAGAAAGATATCAAGCCCGATATCATTCAGATGCACTCCATCCGGCGCCAGCAGATCAGCATTATCCCCCTCCAGGGATTGGTGTCGCAACCCAATCCCCCCTATAGAGCGAATGAACCGCGACACCCGCACATTGATTAGCCTGCGCACTCTCTCCAACGCTGCCATATTCCTCGCTCCTCTCCACACCGTGCGCGCCACTATTTCGGACCAAACTACTACGCAACGGGCGAACAGGTCCTGAAAACGCGCCAAATCAGTCCGTATAAATGACAATAACTCAGCCATTTTCACTTGGCCGATATCATTTCCACCCGCATGTATGATCAGGACAACAGGTCCATACGTGTGCCTTGTAACTGCCACTACTTCTGGCAGTAACTGCACCCACCGTAATCCCCGTACACCTCTCCAATGGACGTCGGCCTGTGAGAGGCCCAAATTCGGACCTAATGGCCTTCGACCCACTCGAACCGCTGCCCAGTGCACATACGAATGCCCCAAGATCCACACTTGGGGGCGCCGCGACCCTAACAAAGAAATTAAGCTACATTCCGGTCAAATGAAGATACAGGCAGGATTAACATAACACTCCATATAAAACAAAGAAGGAAAACAGGGATGGGGGGGGGGGGGGGGAAGGGGGAGACATTTTCTACTATGAAAACTTCCAGCTTACACACTCTTTAAAACCAAATCAGGTCGCACATATGACTTATAGCTATTAGAACGCCATCTACCCAGACTCATGATAGCCGCTGAATCCAAGCCCAAGGCATCTGCCTCAGTTGCCGCCCCTATCCTAAACGAATGTGTACCAAACTCACCCGGTGGCAAACCTAGGTACTTCAAACCAGCCTTAAAAATCGCCTCAAATTGAAAACGCGACATTGCGGATCCATCCTGATGGATCAAGAATTGAGACCCGGGCACTCGGACCAACACGAATTCCTGTACCCATTTTACCGGGCAATACTGCCCCCCAATCCTCCCAATCGACAACCAAGCCCCCCTCCCTACCATATCAGTCTTTGACCTCCGCACACAGACCCTGAGAGAATCTCCCAACGTTACTACATCCGATCCGAGAAGACCACCGCTTGCACTTACACTGTGCGGAACCAGCTCACTAACCCGTAATGCGGCAAAGAAAGCCAAAGAAAACGCCGCTCCGAACAAAGACACTTCATATTCATCCCGACACACAAAACATAAAACGGCTAGAAGCCGACCCAAAAGTGAAAAAGATACTGGCCGCCTCGTGTCCCTGGAACACGCCTCTTTTTTCCACCCTTTTAAAGACTGCCGAACTACAAATTCTTTTGTAACATCTCTGCATCCCCACAATTTTAACATAAAGGCCACCCCTGCTAAAAACTTGCTCGCTGTGGCCGCACTACCCCCTTCCTGACGTATTTGTACCAAACTTGCTAACGTGACGTCCAGGTGACAACCATCCTGTGATGGGAAGTTATTCCCCGCAATCTCCAACCACCGATCCCACGCTCTGCAATGACTCTTCCAAGTCGCCGGTACCACCGAACCCCTCAACAGCCTCATAAGTTGTCCTCGACCAGGGCCCATAAGTGAAGGGGGGGGGACACCCCTTCTGCCAAAGCTGCCGGGTGCAATTCCCGAAACCGAGACATCTGTGAACGAGACAAAGCATCAGCCATCACATTACGGACACCCGGAACATGTTTCGCACGAAACCACACATTCAAACGCAAACACTTCAAAACCAACCGTCTTAATAAAGCTAACACCGGCAATGAACTAGACGACAACCCGTTCACCGCATGCACCACCGCCATGTTGTCTGTCCAAAATACAATCCTCTTGTTAACCATCACGCTACCCCACAACTCTATTGCCACTATAATAGGAAACAATTCCAATAGCGTCAAATTACGTAAAACTCCCAAATCACTCCAATGCAAGGGCCAAGGGGATCTACACCAACTTCGGCCCAAAATTGCTCCAAAACCATCACTTCCGGCTGCATCCGTAAACAATTCCAAGTCTACATTAGACAACTCAGCTTCCTGACACACCGACCTCCCATTAAACGAACTCAAAAAAGAATGCCAGACAAACAAATCCTTCTTCATACAAGAAGTTACCCGGATAAAATGATTTGGCTTCGAGATACCTCTAGTGGCTAAAGACAAACGCCTAGAAAAAACACGACCCATTGGAATTATACGACAAGCAAACACCAGCAATCCCATTAACGATTGTAACTGTTTTAACGTCACTTTTTTCGACCCCATGACCTGGTCAACTTGCGACACTAGCCTTGCCAATTTATCATCGGGCAAGCGAAACATCATCCGCTCGCTATCTATTTCGATACCCAAAAATGACAAAACAGTAACAGGGCCTTCTGTTTTATCTTCAGAAATAGGTACACCGAAACGCGACATCACCTGTCGAAACACTCTCAGCAACGTGCTGCACAACCCAGAGCCCCCCGGGCCCACAAAAAGAAAATCATCCAGATAATGAATAACCGAGTCACAACCAGACTCCAAACGAACTACCCATTCTAAAAATGACGCAAACATCTCAAAGTAACTGCATGATATTGAACAACCCATGGGAAGGCACATATCCACGTAAAACCCTTTGTCTAAACAACAACCCAACAGGTGAAAACATTCCGGATGAACCGGCAACAAACGAAAGGCCGCTTCAATATCAGATTTAGCTAACAACGCCCCCTGTCCAGCCGCCTGTACCAGCCTTACTGCAACATCGAAAGACGTATACGAAACCGCCGCCTCCGCCCTAGAAATACCGTCGTTAACAGAACCACCGCGAGGAAAGGAAAGGTGATGAATCAGCCTAAACTTTCCTCGTTCCTTCTTTGGAACTAAACCAAGGGGGGAAACCCGCAGATTCGTATACGGCGGCTCACTGAATGGACCTGCCATTCTCCCCAATTCCACCTCTTTTGCCAATTTTAACCGCGCAATGCCCACATTCTCATTGATCGACTTCAAATTGTCAGCCAATGACAATGTCGCAGAATATTCAAAAGGAATCTCGAACCCAAACGAAAACCCGCTAGTGAGCACCTCTGCTTCCCGCCTCCTGTGGTACCGCTCTAACCATGGGCCCATCTCGAGCACGTTCACCGGCGTTCTCCGCTGCGCCGGAAGGAGGTGCCTTAACCGGCTGCTTACCTCTCCGGAAACACCGGAGCGCCGCATGAGCGCCCCCACAGATGGAGCATTCATGTCGGAATTTGCACGTGGCAAAGAAACGACAGTGGCCCTCGTTGTAGAGCCAACAGGAACCCGTGGGCCTAGCGGCCGCAACTCCAGGGGCGGGGCCCGGAGCTGCGGCCGCACTGGGAAAGGGGCGTTGTTGCCTACTCCCTTGCGCTAAAATAAGCTGCAACCACACGTCCGTTGCCTTTGTCGCCCAACTAATATCAGGCGACAAAGCCAAACGTCGCCGAAATTCTTCATCATATCGCCACCAGGCCGCACCACCGTGCAGCCTGTGGGCGCTGAAAATTGTGTCAAAATAGACAAACAACTCGGCCCCTTTCCCAGGATAGCGTTGGCAAATAACATGAGCCAGTGTAGCGTAACACTGTACCCAGTTGCCAAATGTTTTCGCTACTTTCGCTTTCCTATCCGAACCTCTCTCAAAGCCCCGCTCCTTGTCGACAGTCACCTGCTCCACCGAGACCAAGGACCAAATATCCACAAATTCATTCCTCCAAATCTTGTCCTTGACCTCAGCTGACAAATGAGTCCCGAGAGGAGCGACTCCACAAAACAATGAATCTCTAAACGTCAAACTAGCTAAAGCATTCTCTTTCTCAGACGGGGGCATAGCTCCCTCTGGTGGCACAGAGGGACACGACGTTCCCTCATTCACTTTCAACCCAGCCACCACGGCTTTTAAAACAGAAATCAAATCCGCACCCGCTGCATTAGGTTTATTAAGCCATGCGTCACCGCAGGCCGACTCACCGCTCCCAGAGGTCCCACCGACTCCAGAGGGTCCTTCAGCCACTTGCCGCGGCACTGGAACCACGGCCTGCACCTCCTCCACCGGCCCGGCGGGAGGTACAACCTGGGACAGCTGCTCCTGATCCACCGACAAGCGCTGCACCTCCCGGCGTCGACTGCGTCTCTGCGGCCGTGAGGATCTCCTCGACGACCTCCTCCATGATCCGGATGATGCGGACGTCGTCGCAGACGAGGAGGAGAAACCATCGCTGGAAGACGAGGAATACCGTCGACCACGCCTCTTCCCGTCACCTGACCTGCGACGTCCATGATGGCCGTGCCGGCGATGTCCACCAGCCCGGCGTTTACTCCCTCGCCTGGAACGCTCCCTTCTTGGACCTGCAGGAGAGAAAGATGACAAGGCAGGAGAAGGGCAAATAGAATCCAAAACACCCTCAATCCTATCTTTCCTAGCACACTCCCCCCCTGCCCCTGACCCATGCTGACAGGGGCCCGGGGGGGACCGGGGTGGAGAAGCGACAGGCACCGCAGAAGCCCCCGCCCCCTGGCTGGGCTGCTTGCTCACCGTCCGCCTCCCCGCACCCGCCGCCATCTTCTTTTTTCGTGCGCCGCCATCTTGTGTCCTGGCTGCACTGCGCCTGCCAGGACGTCCCGCCCCTGTTCCCCCCGCCGCCAATTCTGGCTGCGTAGAGAACAGCACGGGGAAAGATGGCGCCGACCCCGGCTGCACACAGGCCCCAGAAGCAAGTCCCAGCTCCTGTGAACATGCCGCATGGTAAGCGACCATGTCGGACCAGTCGCCTGAGTCCGCCATATTCACCCCACTGTCACGATAGTCGGCCGCTGCCTCCGCGCCCGCATCAGCAGCTCGAGGCGGGTTGTACCGTGCCGGTTTAACAGCCGCCCTCTTACCGCCATGGGGAAGGACGCCAGCGCGACGAGTGGACGGGGGGGAGGGGGGCACTATGTCGACCGACGAAGCACCCGTCGACATAGGCCTAGGGGACCTGCTGGGACCACCGCATGACTGTGCAGCAGTCACAGCACCCCTCATAGCAACAGGGCTAGGGCTCAGTCGAACCGGAGGGCGTGTAACGCGCTGCGGCCTACCTCGGGTAGCCGCTCCCGACTGTTCCGTGCCCCGCTCAGATCCTCGCTTCTCTCCTTCCTCCAACAGGGATTCCAGCCAGGCAGGTCCCTCCGACGCTACCCGCTGTGCCACCTTCCGCAATAGTTCTTCTGCCATCTTCTCAACGACCACGCTCTGAATCTCCACAGCAGCAGCAAAGGTGTTTCTTCCACTGCAGCTTGAAGGTAAGAGGGCTTCCCGCTCCAAACCCCTGCCTTATATCTTCTTAACCACGCCCCTCTTACCCCTTGTTGACCAATCCTGGTCCTGGGCATTATTTTAAACCGTTCCATCCTTTCTTAACCCCTTGCAGTCCCTGACACTCTCCCTAGGCGCTTCAGTGTCTACAAGGACCACAGTACATTCCATCACATCCATCTAGTGTACACAGGTAGGTCCATTGTGACGGGCGGGCTGGCTGCTTTAATGGCTGTTTGCTGTTCCCCTACTCCACTCCACTATTTGACTATGGTGCTGCATCAATCAGTGGCTGGCTCAGGTGCAGCTCTTTAACCTACCTAGGAGGGAGGGCGGAGAGAAGACAAGGAAGGTGAATGAGCTGTTCCAATGTGAAATGCCGGAAACACAGAAACACAGACGACACAAAACAAGAGGTGGCAATGTATTAATTAATTGCATTTAATAAATTAGCTCATTATCACACATGACTGTACAAATGCATTGTCCAACAGGTGTTGAAATAATGGGATTAAAAGGGGAGATCCCATCCGAAAGACAAAAACAATGGCAAACACAAAAAGCACTTTTGGAATCTGATTTTAGTAAACACATAAGGAAAGGGTGCACCGGTCCTGGAAATACTGCAATACCAGGTCAATGCGTGGAGTGGACAGAGCAAGCTCTATTTCCATCTCCCTGTTCTAAAAATCCATTTAATATATGGTCCCCAGATAGGGGACGTATCAGATATTAAACTGATAAGAACAGATACTACACTTGATCTTAGCCAAAAGGCCGAGAAGCGATAACCCGAACGGGCCGCGCGTTTTGCTTCTTTTGCTTGCACCACAATGCAGTGCTGAAAGAAGAGGAATCGACATAAAAACGCCTTCCTGGCAACGCCCAAATGCCCTCCTGCCGTGCAAACACTGGCAGCAGCAGCAGCAGCAGCAGCACCAGCGGCAGTAAGTGCATGCCCACTGCCACCCCTTCTCCTTTCACACCTTGTATCAGCTTTAATCCAGTCCAGTGCTGCCTGCTGAGCAGCACTGACCAACACTGCCTGGGCCCAGGCTTTTATCTCTGAGGCCCCATTATGATGTCAGAAAGCTGGCTCTGGCTCCTGAGGTCTCCACTATGACACGTGCAAAGTTCCGTCTGAACTTTATATAAGACGGTGCGGCTCAGTCAGTCACTCAGTGTTGCCTGAGAGGGCAACACTGTAACAGCCGGCCCCCAGGCTGTCTTTTTTTTGCACAGCTAGTTGCCTCCAGGAGGCCACAAGAGGGAGACAAGGGACTGCAAAATGGAAAATAGGCATCCACCAACTTTACAGACAACTTGTTCTCCTTGCTCCTACAACCTCCATCCTTGCACAGTTTGTTATTCTTCCAGGTAACATAGTAACAAATCCAAATTGCTGCTCTCTTTGTAGGCAAGCAAGGGTTTGTTGCAACTGCAATTCTTACTTCTTCTTGAAATGTAGGGACCACAGTACATTCCATCACATCCATCTAGTGTACACATGTAACCCAGCAAAAGGATTGTATGGCATTGAGAAATGGGAGGTTGTGGCCGGCCACTAGAGGGCGCTGTGAGGTTAGTACATCGACAGTGTTTAGTGTGTGGAGTGATATACAAGAGAGGTCTAGTAAGGAAGTGTCGGGGGAGAGGTCTGAGAAGCGCTGGACAGGAAGAGACAGAGACTGGACTGAGAGAGCTGTAGCAAGTAAGGAAGACATTGTGACTCAGATAACTGTAAAAGATAAAGAGCATTCTGGCCAGCAGCAGAGCATAAGTAATGTGAAGTATCAGACACGCATTTACTGGAGTTCCAAGTTAAGGAGATCCGGCCGAGTTAAGAGGAGAGTGTTTAGAGCAAGAAGCTGAAGACGCCATTTTTGAGCATAAGGTAACATAGAGCCATTAAGTGCCGGATCATCAGAGAGTGCATTGTATTACATTGCCGGACCTCAAAGATCACATTACACTAAACCTGGAAGCTAAGAGACTTTATTATCCTAAGGCACAAGATAAAGAGAACATATTTTAATCATTACGGATTATAAGAGACTGTGTTATATTGAAGTGCCGGATAAAAAGCAGAGACTGTATTGTTTACCGAGCACCAGTTATATTTTGCCTAGAGCTCAAGTTTTCACTGTTGTCATATTTTCTGCATGTTCAGTAAAGACAAAACGAATATAATCCCGGTGTCAGTAATTATTGTCCTTAAAGTCATATTACAACTTGGCGTAGTGCGGCAGGATGGATGCAGATACAATGGACGAGACAACATTATCATCCAGTGTGACCCATCCAATGATACCGGTGGGAGCCCTCTTAAATCATTTGCCAAAGTTTAATGGATCTGATCTATTGTTGGAAGATTGGAGTGAACGGCTGGAAGGAGCGGCACGGCTCTGTAATGTCGCTCCACATTTAAAAGTAGAATTGGCGCTAAGTACCTTAGAAGGAGAAGCTAGGAAAACCGTTTTGTTACAGCCAGCACGACATCGACAAACCTTCGAACAAATTCGGCAGCTATTAGATGATGTGTATGGGGATACGTCCTCTGAGGGCATGATAAGGAAGCGATTCTTTGCCCGCCAGCAGAAAGAAGAAGAGACACTGGCGCAGTTTGCAAATGGATTACAGGAAATAATGGCAATGTTGCAACGTAAAGAAGAACAATCAGCCGGGTCCTTTACCAATGTACACGTAGTATTGCGGGATCAGTTTGTAATAGGTCTCAAGAATCCACCGTTAAGGAGAACTCTGAAGGAAAAGTTAAAGAAAGAACCAGATATGACGATTCATCAATTATTGACGGAAGCTATCGCATTGGAAAAAGAGGAATCGGCCAGCACTGATACGGTGGTCAGGCAAGCAGAAATTGTAACCAAGAAGAACCCCGAAATGGAGGCAAGGATGGAGTCATTGGAAGGTGCCATGAGAGAGTTGAAAGCCGCTATTACTAATAAGCCTGACCCTGGAACTCCAGTTCGATACTCACAAGAGAGACAGTCGTTTGCGGATAGAAGGAATCAAGGTAGGAATGCTCCAGACCCTACCATCTGCTATAATTGTGGCCGAGCAGGACACATTGCTAGAAATTGCATGCGTTCTCACTATCAGAGCAATCGCAGGAATTTAAACTAGAACGACCTGTAGTTGAGGGGCAAACTACAGGAGAGTCCACGGATACATGCCCTGTGTTAGATGCTACAGATATAGTGGGGGAATGTCCCGTCGTTGTAGCAAAATTCAATGGCGTTGAGTTGTCATGTTTAATCGATACTGGATCTCAAGTGACCACTATGGATAAAGTTGTGTTTGAAACTTATTTCCCTTCCTTGTTATGTGAGAAGAGTGACACTTGGATAAGACTCAAGGCAGCTAATAGTTTACCTATCCCTATCCTGGGAGTTATACAAATGGACATTTCAATATGGAATCGTGATTTGAACAAAAAGGGGGTTATCATAGTAGAAAAAGCTATGGACTCTGACATTCCCGTGATTCTAGGAATGAATATATTGCGGGACTTAGATGGAGTAATGTCACAAGAGCTGGGCCCAAAATACTGGAAACAAATACCCACTCAACGACCTTCTCAAATGGCTTTACAGCGCACTTTAAAACATTGTCGCATTAATGGAGAACTGTTAAATTGGCCTGGAAGGGTAGGACTGGTTAAGATACCAGCCTCTCGAAGTATACAAGTACCAGCAGGCCATGAAATGTTGTTACCCTTGCCAGTGGGTACTAATAAAGTGTTAAAGGGCACCACTGTGTTAATTGAATCAGCTCTGCAGAAAGAAGGAGTAGCCGTGGCCCGGTCGATATGCAAGGTACAGGCTGGACAAGTATTATTACGAGTGGTTAATATCACGAAACAAAATGTAACCTTATTTCCCCGGGAACTAGTAGCTGAAGTGTTTCCGGTGAGGGAGGAACAAGTGGAAAGCCGTTCAGATTGGCAAGTGAGTTATCCTTGTGAAAGTGTAGCTGTGGTTACAGTGTGTCGAGCCACCACTCAAGCTAATGACACCATTGGGAGGCGATTACTGGAGCAAATACCTTTAGAAGGAACGGATTTGACTACCAGGCAAATAGATGAAGTGGCGGGAGTGTTAGGAGAGCACTCCAAGGCTTTTTCCAAGAATGAAGCAGACTTTGGGTTGACAACAACTTTAGAACATGAAATACATACGGGAAATGCTCACCCGGTACGAGAACGATACCGTACCATTCCGCCCGCTTTTTATCAAGAAGCCAAAGTGTTGCTAAAACGCATGCTAGACAGTCATGTTATCCGACCCAGTAAGAGTCCATGGGCTTCTCCCATAGTATTAGTAAAGAAGAAAGATGGAAGCTTGCGGTTCTGTGTAGATTACCGGCGATTGAATGCCTGCACCGTCAGAGATGCATACCCTTTACCACGAATAGAAGACTCTTTGCTGGCTTTGGGTAAGGCCAAATACTTCTCTACCCTGGATTTGGCCAGTGGGTACTGGCAAGTACCAGTTGCAGAAGAAGATCAAGAAAAGACTGCATTTATCACCCCTATGGGGTTATACGAATTTTTGAGAATGCCGTTCGGTCTAACCAATGCACCAGCTACATTTCAGCGCTTGATGGAAGTTTGTTTGGGAGATTTAAACTTTGAATGTTTGCTCATCTACCTAGATGACATCATTATCTTCTCAGCCACTTTCACAGAACATTTGGAAAGATTGAAAGTGATACTTACGCGTATCGAAGAACATGGTCTAAAACTAAAACCGGGCAAATGTCACTTGTTTAAAGAAAGAATTGAGTACCTGGGACACGTGGTTACTAGAGATGGTGTACAACCAATGGATGCCAAAGTACGAGCCGTGCAACAATGGCCGGTACCAAAGACAGTAACAGAGCTTAGAAGTTTCCTAGGACTGATTGGATATTACAGACGGTTCATACAGAATTTTGCTAAGGTGGCTGCTCCCCTATATGTGTTACTGAACGGAACCAAACCGGGAGTCGATCATAAGAGAAGTATCACTTGGGGAATAGAGGCTGAACAAGCCTTCCAAGAGTTAAAAAGACGACTAACTGGTGCTCCTGTCTTGGCGTATGCAGATTACTCTCTACCATTTGTTTTGTGTACCGATGGAAGTTTAAAAGGATTAGGAGCTGTTCTTTCTCAAGTGCAGAATGGACGGGAACGTGTCATTGCTTATGCCAGTCGGACGCTGAGAGATGGGGAAAAGAATCCGGACAACTATAGCTCATTCCGGTTGGAACTTTTGGCAGTCGTATGGGCGGTTACCGAGCGATTTGCAGATATCTTGCTGGGCGCAGAGTGTGTGTTATGGACTGACAATAATCCATTGGTTCATTTAGACTCGGCTAAATTGGGTGCTATGGAGCAACGTTGGCGAGCGCGACTTAGCAAATTTAAATTTACTGTAAAGTACCGCCCAGGACGAGCTAATGGGAATGCAGATGCCCTGTCCCGTAATCCAGTAGATTTGCCTGAAGGACTGACTGAAGAGGAGTTAGAGGAAACAGAGACTCCTAATTTCCTTGCCAATGAAGTACATGATCAGATGCCAGGTGAGAATATTCAAAGTGCTCCGGTGCATACTGTGGAGCCCATAAGAGAAACCATCGATCAATGGACTGCTGAAGAATGGAAGAAACAGCAGTTGCAAGATATTCAAATTCGGACTGTAAGAAGATGGGTGCTAGAGGGATACCGACCCAATCAACGAGAGCGATTGCGATTGTCTGGAGTGGGACAGAGAATATATCGCCAACGAGATAGATTGGCAGTAAAACAAGGGATATTGTACCGCCGAGTATTCCTACCGACCATGGAAGGACCCGTCTGGCAAGCTGTGTTGCCGGAGCGAGAGTTAGAAAGTACGGTTAAGTGGATGCATGAGAAAAAGGGGCATTATGGTCCTGAAAAGACTTTCCGTTGGTTGCAACAATTCTACTATCATCCTCTGCTGTTTGCAGTGGCACAGAAAGTGTGTCAGAACTGTAGAAATTGCACCCTGGCCAGAGCGGCTGAACAACAAGCTCCGGTGGGCCATATACAGACGCATTATCCATTACAGTTGGTCATGATGGACTATTTGACAGTAGATGAGTCTTTACAAGGGTACAGATATTTATTGGTTGTGATAGACCACTTCACCAAATTCACAGTGGCCGTACCTACCAGAGATCAAACGGCTGAATCTGCGGCACAGGGATTGTGGACTCATTTCATCTTACCCTATGGATGTCCTTCACAGCTTCACTCTGATCAAGGAGCTTGTTTTGAGGGGCGAGTAATAGAAGAATTATGCAGATTGTACCAGATTAAAAAGACCCGCACGACCCCGTATCACCCTCAAGGGAACGGGGCCTGTGAAAGGATGAATCGGACCATATTGCAGTTGTTGCGAACACTGGAAAAACAAAAAAAAGAGAGATGGCCTGACTACATTGCAGAATTAATCTGGATCTATAATAACACTGTACATGCCACTACTGGATATTCTCCTTTTCTGTTAATGTTCGGAAGAAATGGACGATGTCCCCTAAATTTAATGATGCCTATCCCGGAAGAACAAGAAGAGTGGATTCCGCAGACCTGGATGTGGGGTCATCGACGCAAGGTACAAGAAATGTATAATTTAGTGGCGCGGAGACTGGGGCCTCATGATCTTACAGTAAATCAGAAATTGAAGGAACTACCTTTGCAAGTGGGTGATAGAGTAATCGTGCGAAATCAGGGTGCAAGAAGAGCAGGAAAGCTGCAATGGAAGTGGGAAACCTTGGCGTATGAGGTGGTGCGTCAGCCCAATCCATATATTCCTGTATTTGTGATCAAGCCGGAGGGTAGTAGTGGCCCTTTGAAAACCGTACACAGAAATATGCTGAGACCCTGCACATTTATAAGTCGTGAACCAGAAGCAAACACTAGAGATCCTCCTGTTGCAAAACCCGTTCCCATAGATGAAGGTTGGTGGAGTCCGCCGGTTCAAGTACCAGAGAGACAAGAAAGTACCAGTGAAGTACAAGAAGAGAATGTTACTCCTGTGGAAGAAGAGTTGTCGCAGGTACGTCATTCTCAACGATCCAATTTTGGAAGACTTCCTTCTAGGTTTGAAGGATTTGTGACGCCACAGCAAGTTGCCGGGACGGCAACTAATAAACCTGGGGGAAAAGATGTAACCCAGCAAAAGGATTGTATGGCATTGAGAAATGGGAGGTTGTGGCCGGCCACTAGAGGGCGCTGTGAGGTTAGTACATCGACAGTGTTTAGTGTGTGGAGTGATATACAAGAGAGGTCTAGTAAGGAAGTGTCGGGGGAGAGGTCTGAGAAGCGCTGGACAGGAAGAGACAGAGACTGGACTGAGAGAGCTGTAGCAAGTAAGGAAGACATTGTGACTCAGATAACTGTAAAAGATAAAGAGCATTCTGGCCAGCAGCAGAGCATAAGTAATGTGAAGTATCAGACACGCATTTACTGGAGTTCCAAGTTAAGGAGATCCGGCCGAGTTAAGAGGAGAGTGTTTAGAGCAAGAAGCTGAAGACGCCATTTTTGAGCATAAGGTAACATAGAGCCATTAAGTGCCGGATCATCAGAGAGTGCATTGTATTACATTGCCGGACCTCAAAGATCACATTACACTAAACCTGGAAGCTAAGAGACTTTATTATCCTAAGGCACAAGATAAAGAGAACATATTTTAATCATTACGGATTATAAGAGACTGTGTTATATTGAAGTGCCGGATAAAAAGCAGAGACTGTATTGTTTACCGAGCACCAGTTATATTTTGCCTAGAGCTCAAGTTTTCACTGTTGTCATATTTTCTGCATGTTCAGTAAAGACAAAACGAATATAATCCCGGTGTCAGTAATTATTGTCCTTAAAGTCATATTACACACAGGTAGGTCCATTGTGACGGGCGGGCGGGCGGGCTGGCTGCTTTAATGGCTGTTTGCTGTTCCCCTACTCCACTCCACTATTTGACTATGGTGCTGCATCAATCAGTGGCTGGCTCAGGTGCAGCTCTTTAACCTACCTAGGAGGGAGGGCGGAGAGAAGACAAGGAAGGTGAATGAGCTGTTCCAATGTGAAATGCCGGAAACACAGAAACACAGACGACACAAAACAAGAGGTGGCAATGTATTAATTAATTGCATTTAATAAATTAGCTCATTATCACACATGACTGTACAAATGCATTGTCCAACAGGTGTTGAAATAATGGGATTAAAAGGGGAGATCCCATCCGAAAGACAAAAACAATGGCAAACACAAAAAGCACTTTTGGAATCTGATTTTAGTAAACACATAAGGAAAGGGTGCACCGGTCCTGGAAATACTGCAATACCAGGTCAATGCGTGGAGTGGACAGAGCAAGCTCTATTTCCATCTCCCTGTTCTAAAAATCCATTTAATATATGGTCCCCAGATAGGGGACATATCAGATATTAAACTGATAAGAACAGATACTACACTTGATCTTAGCCAAAAGGCAGAGAAGCGATAACCCGAACGCGCCGCGCGTTTTGCTTCTTTTGCTTGCACCACAATGCAGTGCTGAAAGAGGAGGAATCGACATAAAAACGCCTTCCTGGCAACGCCCAAATGCCCTCCTGCCGTGCAAACACTGGCAGCAGCAGCAGCAGCAGCAGCAGCAGCAGCAGCAGCAGTAAGTGCATGCCCACTGCCACCCCTTCTCCTTTCACACCTTGTATCAGCTTTAATCCAGTCCAGTGCTGCCTGCTGAGCAGCACTGACCAACACTGCCTGGGCCCAGGCTTTTATCTCTGAGGCCCCATTATGATGTCAGAAAGCTGGCTCTGGCTCCTGAGGTCTCCACTATGACACGTGCAAAGTTCCGTCTGAACTTTATATAAGACGGTGCGGCTCAGTCAGTCACTCAGTGTTGCCTGAGAGGGCAACACTGCAACAGCCGGCCCCCAGGCTGTCTTTTTTTTGCACAGCTAGTTGCCTCCAGGAGGCCACAAGAGGGAGACAAGGGACTGCAAAATGTAAAATAGGCATCCACCAACTTTACAGACAACTTGTTCTCCTTGCTCCTACAACCTCCATCCTTGCACAGTTTGTTATTCTTCCAGGTAACATAGTAACAAATCCAAATTTCTGCTCTCTTTGTAGGCAAGCAAGGGTTTGTTGCAACTGCAATTCTTACTTCTTCTTGAAATGTAGGGACCACAGTACATTCCATCACATCCATCTAGTGTACACAGGTAGGTCCATTGTGACGGGCGGGCGGGCGGGCTGGCTGCTTTAATGGCTGTTTGCTGTTCCCCTACTCCACTCCACTATTTGACTATGGTGCTGCATCAATCAGTGGCTGGCTCAGGTGCAGCTCTTTAACCTACCTAGGAGGGAGGGCGGAGAGAAGACAAGGAAGGTGAATGAGCTGTTCCAATGTGAAATGCCGGAAACACAGAAACACAGACGACACAAAACAAGAGGTGGCAATGTATTAATTAATTGCATTTAATAAATTAGCTCATTATCACACATGATTGTACAAATGCATTGTCCAACAGGTGTTGAAATAATGGGATTAAAAGGGGAGATCCCATCCGAAAGACAAAAACAATGGCAAACACAAAAAGCACTTTTGGAATCTGATTTTAGTAAACACATAAGGAAAGGGTGCACCGGTCCTGGAAATACTGCAATACCAGGTCAATGCGTGGAGTGGACAGAGCAAGCTCTATTTCCATCTCCCTGTTCTAAAAATCCATTTAATATATGGTCCCCAGATAGGGGACGTATCAGATATTAAACTGATAAGAACAGATACTACACTTGATCTTAGCCAAAAGGCCGAGAAGCGATAACCCGAACGTGCCGCGCGTTTTGCTTCTTTTGCTTGCACCACAATGCAGTGCTGAAAGAGGAGGAATCGACATAAAAACGCCTTCCTGGCAACGCCCAAATGCCCTCCTGCCGTGCAAACACTGGCAGCAGCAGCAGCAGCAGCAGTAAGTGCATGCCCACTGCCACCCCTTCTCCTTTCACACCTTGTATCAGCTTTAATCCAGTCCAGTGCTGCCTGCTGAGCAGCACTGACCAACACTGCCTGGGCCCAGGCTTTTATCTCTGAGGCCCCATTATGATGTCAGAAAGCTGGCTCTGGCTCCTGAGGTCTCCACTATGACACGTGCAAAGTTCCGTCTGAACTTTATATAAGACGGTGCGGCTCAGTCAGTCACTCAGTGTTGCCTGAGAGGGCAACACTGCAACAGCCGGCCCCCAGGCTGTCTTTTTTTTGCACAGCTAGTTGCCTCCAGGAGGCCACAAGAGGGAGACAAGGGACTGCAAAATGGAAAATAGGCATCCACCAACTTTACAGACAACTTGTTCTCCTTGCTCCTACAACCTCCATCCTTGCACAGTTTGTTATTCTTCCAGGTAACATAGTAACAAATCCAAATTGCTGCTCTCTTTGTAGGCAAGCAAGGGTTTGTTGCAACTGCAATTCTTACTTCTTCTTGAAATGTAGGGACCACAGTACATTCCATCACATCCATCTAGTGTACACAGGTAGGTCCATTGTGACGGGCGGGCGGGCGGGCTGGCTGCTTTAATGGCTGTTTGCTGTTCCCCTACTCCACTCCACTATTTGACTATGGTGCTGCATCAATCAGTGGCTGGCTCAGGTGCAGCTCTTTAACCTACCTAGGAGGGAGGGCGGAGAGAAGACAAGGAAGGTGAATGAGCTGTTCCAATGTGAAATGCCGGAAACACAGAAACACAGACGACACAAAACAAGAGGTGGCAATGTATTAATTAATTGCATTTAATAAATTAGCTCATTATCACACATGACTGTACAAATGCATTGTCCAACAGGTGTTGAAATAATGGGATTAAAAGGGGAGATCCCATCCGAAAGACAAAAACAATGGCAAACACAAAAAGCACTTTTGGAATCTGATTTTAGTAAACACATAAGGAAAGGGTACCGGTCGTGGAAATACTGCAATACCAGGTCAATGCGTGGAGTGGACAGAGCAAGCTCTATTTCCATCTCCCTGTTCTAAAAATCCATTTAATATATGGTCCCCAGATAGGGGACGTATCAGATATTAAACTGATAAGAACAGATACTACACTTGATCTTAGCCAAAAGGCCGAGAAGCGATAACCCGAACGTGCCGTGCGTTTTGCTTCTTTTGCTTGCACCACAATGCAGTGCTGAAAGAGGAGGAATAGACATAAAAACGCCTTCCTGGCAACGCCCAAATGCCCTCCTGCCGTGCACACACTGGCAGCAGCAGCAGCAGCAGTAAGTGCATGCCCACTGCCACCCCTTCTCCTTTCACACCTTGTATCAGCTTTAATCCAGTCCAGTGCTGCCTGCTGAGCAGCACTGACCAACACTGCCTGGGCCCAGGCTTTTATCTCTGAGGCCCCATTATGATGTCAGAAAGCTGGCTCTGGCTCCTGAGGTCTCCACTATGACACGTGCAAAGTTCCGTCTGAACTTTATATAAGACGGTGCGGCTCAGTCAGTCACTCAGTGTTGCCTGAGAGGGCAACACTGCAACAGCCGGCCCCCAGGCTGTCTTTTTTTTGCACAGCTAGTTGCCTCCAGGAGGCCACAAGAGGGAGACAAGGGACTGCAAAATGGAAAATAGGCATCCACCAACTTTACAGACAACTTGTTCTCCTTGCTCCTACAACCTCCATCCTTGCACAGTTTGTTATTCTTCCAGGTAACATAGTAACAAATCCAAATTGCTGCTCTCTTTGTAGGCAAGCAAGGGTTTGTTGCAACTGCAATTCTTACTTCTTCTTGAAATGTAGGGACCACAGTACATTCCATCACATCCATCTAGTGTACACAGGTAGGTCCATTGTGACGGGTGGGCGGGCGGGCTGGCTGCTTTAATGGCTGCTTGCTGTTCCCCTACTCCACTCCACTATTTGACTATGGTGCTGCATCAATCAGTGGCTGGCTCAGGTGCAGCTCTTTAACCTACCTAGGAGGGAGGGCGGAGAGAAGACAAGGAAGGTGAATGAGCTGTTCCAATGTGAAATGCCGGAAACACAGAAACACAGACGACACAAAACAAGAGGTGGCAATGTATTAATTAATTGCATTTAATAAATTAGCTCATTATCACACATGACTGTACAAATGCATTGTCCAACAGGTGTTGAAATAATGGGATTAAAAGGGGAGATCCCATCCGAAAGACAAAAACAATGGCAAACACAAAAAGCACTTTTGGAATCTGATTTTAGTAAACACATAAGGAAAGGGTGCACCGGTCCTGGAAATACTGCAATACCAGGTCAATGCGTGGAGTGGACAGAGCAAGCTCTATTTCCATCTCCCTGTTCTAAAAATCCATTTAATATATGGTCCCCAGATAGGGGACATATCAGATATTAAACTGATAAGAACAGATACTACACTTGATCTTAGCCAAAAGGCCGAGAAGCGATAACCCGAACGTGCCGCGCGTTTTGCTTCTTTTGCTTGCACCACAATGCAGTGCTGAAAGAGGAGGAATCGACATAAAAACGCCTTCCTGGCAACGCCCAAATGCCCTCCTGCCGTGCAAACACTGGCAGCAGCAGCAGCAGCAGCAGTAAGTGCATGCCCACTGCCACCCCTTCTCCTTTCACACCTTGTATCAGCTTTAATCCAGTCCAGTGCTGCCTGCTGAGCAGCACTGACCAACACTGCCTGGGCCCAGGCTTTTATCTCTGAGGCCCCATTATGATGTCAGAAAGCTGGCTCTGGCTCCTGAGGTCTCCACTATGACACGTGCAAAGTTCCGTCTGAACTTTATATAAGACGGTGCGGCTCAGTCAGTCACTCAGTGTTGCCTGAGAGGGCAACACTGCAACAGCCGGCCCCCAGGCTGTCTTTTTTTTGCACAGCTAGTTGCCTCCAGGAGGCCACAAGAGGGAGACAAGGGACTGCAAAATGGAAAATAGGCATCCACCAACTTTACAGACAACTTGTTCTCCTTGCTCCTACAACCTCCATCCTTGCACAGTTTGTTATTCTTCCAGGTAACATAGTAACAAATCCAAATTGCTGCTCTCTTTGTAGGCCAGCAAGGGTTTGTTGCAACTGCAATTCTTACTTCTTCTTGAAATGTAGGGACCACAGTACATTCCATCACATCTATCTAGTGTACACAGGTAGGTCCATTGTGACGGGCGGGCGGGCGGGCGGGCTGGCTGCTTTAATAGCTGTTTGCTGTTCCCCTACTCCACTCCACTATTTGACTATGGTGCTGCATCAATCAGTGGCTGGCTCAGGTGCAGCTCTTTAACCTACCTAGGAGGGAGGGCGGAGAGAAGACAAGGAAGGTGAATGAGCTGTTCCAATGTGAAATGCCGGAAACACAGAAACACAGACGACACAAAACAAGAGGTGGCAATGTATTAATTAATTGCATTTAATAAATTAGCTCATTATCACACATGACTGTACAAATGCATTGTCCAACAGGTGTTGAAATAATGGGATTAAAAGGGGAGATCCCATCCGAAAGACAAAAACAATGGCAAACACAAAAAGCACTTTTGGAATCTGATTTTAGTAAACACATAAGGAAAGGGTACCGGTCGTGGAAATACTGCAATACCAGGTCAATGCGTGGAGTGGACAGAGCAAGCTCTATTTCCATCTCCCTGTTCTAAAAATCCATTTAATATATGGTCCCCAGATAGGGGACGTATCAGATATTAAACTGATAAGAACAGATACTACACTTGATCTTAGCCAAAAGGCCGAGAAGCGATAACCCGAACGTGCCGTGCGTTTTGCTTCTTTTGCTTGCACCACAATGCAGTGCTGAAAGAGGAGGAATAGACATAAAAACGCCTTCCTGGCAACGCCCAAATGCCCTCCTGCCGTGCACACACTGGCAGCAGCAGCAGCAGCAGTAAGTGCATGCCCACTGCCACCCCTTCTCCTTTCACACCTTGTATCAGCTTTAATCCAGTCCAGTGCTGCCTGCTGAGCAGCACTGACCAACACTGCCTGGGCCCAGGCTTTTATCTCTGAGGCCCCATTATGATGTCAGAAAGCTGGCTCTGGCTCCTGAGGTCTCCACTATGACACGTGCAAAGTTCCGTCTGAACTTTATATAAGACGGTGCGGCTCAGTCAGTCACTCAGTGTTGCCTGAGAGGGCAACACTGCAACAGCCGGCCCCCAGGCTGTCTTTTTTTTGCACAGCTAGTTGCCTCCAGGAGGCCACAAGAGGGAGACAAGGGACTGCAAAATGGAAAATAGGCATCCACCAACTTTACAGACAACTTGTTCTCCTTGCTCCTACAACCTCCATCCTTGCACAGTTTGTTATTCTTCCAGGTAACATAGTAACAAATCCAAATTGCTGCTCTCTTTGTAGGCAAGCAAGGGTTTGTTGCAACTGCAATTCTTACTTCTTCTTGAAATGTAGGGACCACAGTACATTCCATCACATCCATCTAGTGTACACAGGTAGGTCCATTGTGACGGGTGGGCGGGCGGGCTGGCTGCTTTAATGGCTGCTTGCTGTTCCCCTACTCCACTCCACTATTTGACTATGGTGCTGCATCAATCAGTGGCTGGCTCAGGTGCAGCTCTTTAACCTACCTAGGAGGGAGGGCGGAGAGAAGACAAGGAAGGTGAATGAGCTGTTCCAATGTGAAATGCCGGAAACACAGAAACACAGACGACACAAAACAAGAGGTGGCAATGTATTAATTAATTGCATTTAATAAATTAGCTCATTATCACACATGACTGTACAAATGCATTGTCCAACAGGTGTTGAAATAATGGGATTAAAAGGGGAGATCCCATCCGAAAGACAAAAACAATGGCAAACACAAAAAGCACTTTTGGAATCTGATTTTAGTAAACACATAAGGAAAGGGTGCACCGGTCCTGGAAATACTGCAATACCAGGTCAATGCGTGGAGTGGACAGAGCAAGCTCTATTTCCATCTCCCTGTTCTAAAAATCCATTTAATATATGGTCCCCAGATAGGGGACATATCAGATATTAAACTGATAAGAACAGATACTACACTTGATCTTAGCCAAAAGGCCGAGAAGCGATAACCCGAACGCGCCGCGCGTTTTGCTTCTTTTGCTTGCACCACAATGCAGTGCTGAAAGAGGAGGAATCGACATAAAAACGCCTTCCTGGCAACGCCCAAATGCCCTCCTGCCGTGCAAACACTGGCAGCAGCAGCAGCAGCAGCAGCAGCAGCAGTAAGTGCATGCCCACTGCCACCCCTTCTCCTTTCACACCTTGTATCAGCTTTAATCCAGTCCAGTGCTGCCTGCTGAGCAGCACTGACCAACACTGCCTGGGCCCAGGCTTTTATCTCTGAGGCCCCATTATGATGTCAGAAAGCTGGCTCTGGCTCCTGAGGTCTCCACTATGACACGTGCAAAGTTCCGTCTGAACTTTATATAAGACGGTGCGGCTCAGTCAGTCACTCAGTGTTGCCTGAGAGGGCAACACTGCAACAGCCGGCCCCCAGGCTGTCTTTTTTTTGCACAGCTAGTTGCCTCCAGGAGGCCACAAGAGGGAGACAAGGGACTGCAAAATGGAAAATAGGCATCCACCAACTTTACAGACAACTTGTTCTCCTTGCTCCTACAACCTCCATCCTTGCACAGTTTGTTATTCTTCCAGGTAACATAGTAACAAATCCAAATTTCTGCTCTCTTTGTAGGCAAGCAAGGGTTTGTTGCAACTGCAATTCTTACTTCTTCTTGAAATGTAGGGACCACAGTACATTCCATCACATCCATCTAGTGTACACAGGTAGGTCCATTGTGACGGGCGGGCGGGCGGGCGGGCGGGCTGGCTGCTTTAATGGCTGTTTGCTGTTCCCCTACTCCACTCCACTATTTGACTATGGTGCTGCATCAATCAGTGGCTGGCTCAGGTGCAGCTCTTTAACCTACCTAGGAGGGAGGGCGGAGAGAAGACAAGGAAGGTGAATGAGCTGTTCCAATGTGAAATGCCGGAAACACAGAAACACAGACGACACAAAACAAGAGGTGGCAATGTATTAATTAATTGCATTTAATAAATTAGCTCATTATCACACATGATTGTACAAATGCATTGTCCAACAGGTGTTGAAATAATGGGATTAAAAGGGGAGATCCCATCCGAAAGATAAAAACAATGGCAAACACAAAAAGCACTTTTGGAATCTGATTTTAGTAAACACATAAGGAAAGGGTGCACCGGTCCTGGAAATACTGCAATACCAGGTCAATGCGTGGAGTGGACAGAGCAAGCTCTATTTCCATCTCCCTGTTCTAAAAATCCATTTAATATATGGTCCCCAGATAGGGGACGTATCAGATATTAAACTGATAAGAACAGATACTACACTTGATCTTAGCCAAAAGGCCGAGAAGCGATAACCCGAACGTGCCGCGCGTTTTGCTTCTTTTGCTTGCACCACAATGCAGTGCTGAAAGAGGAGGAATCGACATAAAAACGCCTTCCTGGCAACGCCCAAATGCCCTCCTGCCGTGCAAACACTGGCAGCAGCAGCAGCAGCAGTAAGTGCATGCCCACTGCCACCCCTTCTCCTTTCACACCTTGTATCAGCTTTAATCCAGTCCAGTGCTGCCTGCTGAGCAGCACTGACCAACACTGCCTGGGCCCAGGCTTTTATCTCTGAGGCCCCATTATGATGTCAGAAAGCTGGCTCTGGCTCCTGAGGTCTCCACTATGACACGTGCAAAGTTCCGTCTGAACTTTATATAAGACGGTGCGGCTCAGTCAGTCACTCAGTGTTGCCTGAGAGGGCAACACTGCAACAGCCGGCCCCCAGGCTGTCTTTTTTTTGCACAGCTAGTTGCCTCCAGGAGGCCACAAGAGGGAGACAAGGGACTGCAAAATGGAAAATAGGCATCCACCAACTTTACAGACAACTTGTTCTCCTTGCTCCTACAACCTCCATCCTTGCACAGTTTGTTATTCTTCCAGGTAACATAGTAACAAATCCAAATTGCTGCTCTCTTTGTAGGCAAGCAAGGGTTTGTTGCAACTGAAGTTCTTACTTCTTCTAGAAATGTAGGGACCACAGTACATTCCATCACATCCATCTAGTGTACACAGGTAGGTCCATTGTGACGGGCGGGCGGGCGGGCTGGCTGCTTTAATGGCTGTTTGCTGTTCCCCTACTCCACTCCACTATTTGACTATGGTGCTGCATCAATCAGTGGCTGGCTCAGGTGCAGCTCTTTAACCTACCTAGGAGGGAGGGCGGAGAGAAGACAAGGAAGGTGAATGAGCTGTTCCAATGTGAAATGCCGGAAACACAGAAACACAGACGACACAAAACAAGAGGTGGCAATGTATTAATTAATTGCATTTAATAAATTAGCTCATTATCACACATGACTGTACAAATGCATTGTCCAACAGGTGTTGAAATAATGGGATTAAAAGGGGAGATCCCATCCGAAAGACAAAAACAATGGCAAACACAAAAAGCACTTTTGGAATCTGATTTTAGTAAACACATAAGGAAAGGGTGCACCGGTCCTGGAAATACTGCAATACCAGGTCAATGCGTGGAGTGGACAGAGCAAGCTCTATTTCCATCTCCCTGTTCTAAAAATCCATTTAATATATGGTCCCCAGATAGGGGACATATCAGATATTAAACTGATAAGAACAGATACTACACTTGATCTTAGCCAAAAGGCCGAGAAGCGATAACCCGAACGCGCCGCGCGTTTTGCTTCTTTTGCTTGCACCACAATGCAGTGCTGAAAGAGGAGGAATCGACATAAAAACGCCTTCCTGGCAACGCCCAAATGCCCTCCTGCCGTGCAAACACTGGCAGCAGCAGCAGCAGCAGCAGCAGTAAGTGCATGCCCACTGCCACCCCTTCTCCTTTCACACCTTGTATCAGCTTTAATCCAGTCCAGTGCTGCCTGCTGAGCAGCACTGACCAACACTGCCTGGGCCCAGGCTTTTATCTCTGAGGCCCCATTATGATGTCAGAAAGCTGGCTCTGGCTCCTGAGGTCTCCACTATGACACGTGCAAAGTTCCGTCTGAACTTTATATAAGACGGTGCGGCTCAGTCAGTCACTCAGTGTTGCCTGAGAGGGCAACACTGCAACAGCCGGCCCCCAGGCTGTCTTTTTTTTGCACAGCTAGTTGCCTCCAGGAGGCCACAAGAGGGAGACAAGGGACTGCAAAATGGAAAAAAAGCATCCACCAACTTTACAGACAACTTGTTCTCCTTGCTCCTACAACCTCCATCCTTGCACAGTTTGTTATTCTTCCAGGTAACATAGTAACAAATCCAAATTGCTCCTCTCTTTGTAGGCAAGCAAGGGTTTGTTGCAACTGCAATTCTTACTTCTTCTTGAAATGTAGGGACCACAGTACATTCCATCACATCCATCTAGTGTACACAGGTAGGTCCATTGTGACGGGCGGGCGGGCGGGCGGGCTGGCTGCTTTAATGGCTGTTTGTTGTTCCCCTACTCCACTCCACTATTTGACTATGGTGCTGCATCAATCAGTGGCTGGCTCAGGTGCAGCTCTTTAACCTACCTAGGAGGGAGGGCGGAGAGAAGACAAGGAAGGTGAATGAGCTGTTCCAATGTGAAATGCCGGAAACACAGAAACACAGACGACACAAAACAAGAGGTGGCAATGTATTAATTAATTGCATTTAATAAATTAGCTCATTATCACACATGACTGTACAAATGCATTGTCCAACAGGTGTTGAAATAATGGGATTAAAAGGGGAGATCCCATCCGAAAGACAAAAACAATGGCAAACACAAAAAGCACTTTTTGAATCTGATTTTAGTAAACACATAAGGAAAGGGTGCACCGGTCCTGGAAATACTGCAATACCAGGTGAATGCGTGGAGTGGACAGAGCAAGCTCTATTTCCATCTCCCTGTTCTAAAAATCCATTTAATATATGGTCCCCAGATAGGGGACGTATCAGATATTAAACTGATAAGAACAGATACTACACTTGATCTTAGCCAAAAGGCCGAGAAGCGATAACCCGAACGTGCCGCGCGTTTTGCTTATTTTGCTTGCACCACAATGCAGTGCTGAAAGAGGAGGAATCGACATAAAAACGCCTTCCTGGCAACGCCCAAATGCCCTCCTGCCGTGCAAACACTGGCAGCAGCAGCAGCAGTAAGTGCATGCCCACTGCCACCCCTTCTCCTTTCACACCTTGTATCAGCTTTAATCCAGTCCAGTGCTGCCTGCTGAGCAGCACTGACCAACACTGCCTGGGCCCAGGCTTTTATCTCTGAGGCCCCATTATGATGTCAGAAAGCTGGCTCTGGCTACTGAGGTCTCCACTATGACACGTGCAAAGTTCCGTCTGAACTTTATATAAGACGGTGCGGCTCAGTCAGTCACTCAGTGTTGCCTGAGAGGGCAATACTGCAACAGCCGGCCCTCAGGCTGTCTTTTTTTTGCACAGCTAGTTGCCTCCAGGAGGCCACAAGAGGGAGACAAGGGACTGCAAAATGGAAAATAGGCATCCACCAACTTTACAGACAACTTGTTCTCCTTGCTCCTACAACCTCCATCCTTGCACAGTTTGTTATTCTTCCAGGTAACATAGTAACAAATCCAAATTGCTGCTCTCTTTGTAGGCAAGCAAGGGTTTGTTGCAACTGCAATTCTTACTTCTTCTTGAAATGTAGGGACCACAGTACATTCCATCACATCCATCTAGTGTACACAGGTAGGTCCATTGTGACGGGCGGGCGGGCGGGCGGGCTGGCTGCTTTAATGGCTGTTTGCTGTTCCCCTACTCCACTCCACTATTTGACTATGGTGCTGCATCAATCAGTGGCTGGCTCAGGTGCAGCTCTTTAACCTACCTAGGAGGGAGGGCGGAGAGAAGACAAGGAAGGTGAATGAGCTGTTCCAATGTGAAATGCCGGAAACACAGAAACACAGACGACACAAAACAAGAGGTGGCAATGTATTAATTAATTGCATTTAATAAATTAGCTCATTATCACACATGACTGTACAAATGCATTGTCCAACAGGTGTTGAAATAATGGGATTAAAAGGGGAGATCCCATCCGAAAGACAAAAACAATGGCAAACACAAAAAGCACTTTTGGAATCTGATTTTAGTAAACACATAAGGAAAGGGTGCACCGGTCCTGGAAATACTGCAATACCAGGTCAATGCGTGGAGTGGACAGAGCAAGCTCTATTTCCATCTCCCTGTTCTAAAAATCCATTTAATATATGGTCCCCAGATAGGGGACATATCAGATATTAAACTGATAAGAACAGATACTACACTTGATCTTAGCCAAAAGGCCGAGAAGCGATAACCCGA
This sequence comes from Rhinoderma darwinii, assembly GCF_050947455.1. Lineage (NCBI taxonomy): Eukaryota > Metazoa > Chordata > Amphibia > Anura > Rhinodermatidae > Rhinoderma > Rhinoderma darwinii. The sequence goes on from NW_027461725.1 coordinate 878,996, forward strand.
ACGCGCCGCGCGTTTTGCTTCTTTTGCTTGCACCACAATGCAGTGCTGAAAGAGGAGGAATCGACATAAAAACGCCTTCCTGGCAACGCCCAAATGCCCTCCTGCCGTGCAAACACTGGCAGCAGCAGCAGCAGCAGCAGCAGTAAGTGCATGCCCACTGCCACCCCTTCTCCTTTCACACCTTGTATCAGCTTTAATCCAGTCCAGTGCTGCCTGCTGAGCAGCACTGACCAACACTGCCTGGGCCCAGGCTTTTATCTCTGAGGCCCCATTATGATGTCAGAAAGCTGGCTCTGGCTCCTGAGGTCTCCACTATGACACGTGCAAAGTTCCGTCTGAACTTTATATAAGACGGTGCGGCTCAGTCAGTCACTCAGTGTTGCCTGAGAGGGCAACACTGCAACAGCCGGCCCCCAGGCTGTCTTTTTTTTGCACAGCTAGTTGCCTCCAGGAGGCCACAAGAGGGAGACAAGGGACTGCAAAATGGAAAAAAAGCATCCACCAACTTTACAGACAACTTGTTCTCCTTGCTCCTACAACCTCCATCCTTGCACAGTTTGTTATTCTTCCAGGTAACATAGTAACAAATCCAAATTGCTGCTCTCTTTGTAGGCAAGCAAGGGTTTGTTGCAACTGCAATTCTTACTTCTTCTTGAAATGTAGGGACCACAGTACATTCCATCACATCCATCTAGTGTACACAGGTAGGTCCATTGTGACGGGCGGGCGGGCGGGCGGGCTGGCTGCTTTAATGGCTGTTTGTTGTTCCCCTACTCCACTCCACTATTTGACTATGGTGCTGCATCAATCAGTGGCTGGCTCAGGTGCAGCTCTTTAACCTACCTAGGAGGGAGGGCGGAGAGAAGACAAGGAAGGTGAATGAGCTGTTCCAATGTGAAATGCCGGAAACACAGAAACACAGACGACACAAAACAAGAGGTGGCAATGTATTAATTAATTGCATTTAATAAATTAGCTCATTATCACACATGACTGTACAAATGCATTGTCCAAAAGGTGTTGAAATAATGGGATTAAAAGGGGAGATCCCATCCGAAAGACAAAAACAATGGCAAACACAAAAAGCACTTTTGGAATCTGATTTTAGTAAACACATAAGGAAAGGGTGCACCGGTCCTGGAAATACTGCAATACCAGGTCAATGCGTGGAGTGGACAGAGCAAGCTCTATTTCCATCTCCCTGTTCTAAAAATCCATTTAATATATGGTCCCCAGATAGGGGACGTATCAGATATTAAACTGATAAGAACAGATACTACACTTGATCTTAGCCAAAAGGCCGAGAAGCGATAACCCGAACGTGCCACGCGTTTTGCTTCTTTTGCTTGCACCACAATGCAGTGCTGAAAGAGGAGGAATCGACATAAAAACGCCTTCCTGGCAACGCCCAAATGCCCTCCTGCCGTGCAAACACTGGCAGCAGCAGCAGCAGCAGCAGCAGCAGCAGCAGTAAGTGCATGCCCACTGCCACCCCTTCTCCTTTCACACCTTGTATCAGCTTTAATCCAGTCCAGTGCTGCCTGCTGAGCAGCACTGACCAACACTGCCTGGGCCCAGGCTTTTATCTCTGAGGCCCCATTATGATGTCAGAAAGCTGGCTCTGGCTCCTGAGGTCTCCACTATGACACGTGCAAAGTTCCGTCTGAACTTTATATAAGACGGTGCGGCTCAGTCAGTCACTCAGTGTTGCCTGAGAGGGCAACACTGCAACAGCCGGCCCCCAGGCTGTCTTTTTTTTGCACAGCTAGTTGCCTCCAGGAGGCCACAAGAGGGAGACAAGGGACTGCAAAATGGAAAATAGGCATCCACCAACTTTACAGACAACTTGTTCTCCTTGCTCCTACAACCTCCATCCTTGCACAGTTTGTTATTCTTCCAGGTAACATAGTAACAAATCCAAATTTCTGCTCTCTTTGTAGGCAAGCAAGGGTTTGTTGCAACTGCAATTCTTACTTCTTCTTGAAATGTAGGGACCACAGTACATTCCATCACATCCATCTAGTGTACACAGGTAGGTCCATTGTGACGGGCGGGCGGGCGGGCGGGCGGGCTGGCTGCTTTAATGGCTGTTTGCTGTTCCCCTACTCCACTCCACTATTTGACTATGGTGCTGCATCAATCAGTGGCTGGCTCAGGTGCAGCTCTTTAACCTACCTAGGAGGGAGGGCGGAGAGAAGACAAGGAAGGTGAATGAGCTGTTCCAATGTGAAATGCCGGAAACACAGAAACACAGACGACACAAAACAAGAGGTGGCAATGTATTAATTAATTGCATTTAATAAATTAGCTCATTATCACACATGATTGTACAAATGCATTGTCCAACAGGTGTTGAAATAATGGGATTAAAAGGGGAGATCCCATCCGAAAGATAAAAACAATGGCAAACACAAAAAGCACTTTTGGAATCTGATTTTAGTAAACACATAAGGAAAGGGTGCACCGGTCCTGGAAATACTGCAATACCAGGTCAATGCGTGGAGTGGACAGAGCAAGCTCTATTTCCATCTCCCTGTTCTAAAAATCCATTTAATATATGGTCCCCAGATAGGGGACGTATCAGATATTAAACTGATAAGAACAGATACTACACTTGATCTTAGCCAAAAGGCCGAGAAGCGATAACCCGAACGTGCCGCGCGTTTTGCTTCTTTTGCTTGCACCACAATGCAGTGCTGAAAGAGGAGGAATCGACATAAAAACGCCTTCCTGGCAACGCCCAAATGCCCTCCTGCCGTGCAAACACTGGCAGCAGCAGCAGCAGCAGTAAGTGCATGCCCACTGCCACCCCTTCTCCTTTCACACCTTGTATCAGCTTTAATCCAGTCCAGTGCTGCCTGCTGAGCAGCACTGACCAACACTGCCTGGGCCCAGGCTTTTATCTCTGAGGCCCCATTATGATGTCAGAAAGCTGGCTCTGGCTCCTGAGGTCTCCACTATGACACGTGCAAAGTTCCGTCTGAACTTTATATAAGACGGTGCGGCTCAGTCAGTCACTCAGTGTTGCCTGAGAGGGCAACACTGCAACAGCCGGCCCCCAGGCTGTCTTTTTTTTGCACAGCTAGTTGCCTCCAGGAGGCCACAAGAGGGAGACAAGGGACTGCAAAATGGAAAATAGGCATCCACCAACTTTACAGACAACTTGTTCTCCTTGCTCCTACAACCTCCATCCTTGCACAGTTTGTTATTCTTCCAGGTAACATAGTAACAAATCCAAATTGCTGCTCTCTTTGTAGGCAAGCAAGGGTTTGTTGCAACTGAAGTTCTTACTTCTTCTAGAAATGTAGGGACCACAGTACATTCCATCACATCCATCTAGTGTACACAGGTAGGTCCATTGTGACGGGCGGGCGGGCGGGCTGGCTGCTTTAATGGCTGTTTGCTGTTCCCCTACTCCACTCCACTATTTGACTATGGTGCTGCATCAATCAGTGGCTGGCTCAGGTGCAGCTCTTTAACCTACCTAGGAGGGAGGGCGGAGAGAAGACAAGGAAGGTGAATGAGCTGTTCCAATGTGAAATGCCGGAAACACAGAAACACAGACGACACAAAACAAGAGGTGGCAATGTATTAATTAATTGCATTTAATAAATTAGCTCATTATCACACATGACTGTACAAATGCATTGTCCAACAGGTGTTGAAATAATGGGATTAAAAGGGGAGATCCCATCCGAAAGACAAAAACAATGGCAAACACAAAAAGCACTTTTGGAATCTGATTTTAGTAAACACATAAGGAAAGGGTGCACCGGTCCTGGAAATACTGCAATACCAGGTCAATGCGTGGAGTGGACAGAGCAAGCTCTATTTCCATCTCCCTGTTCTAAAAATCCATTTAATATATGGTCCCCAGATAGGGGACATATCAGATATTAAACTGATAAGAACAGATACTACACTTGATCTTAGCCAAAAGGCCGAGAAGCGATAACCCGAACGCGCCGCGCGTTTTGCTTCTTTTGCTTGCACCACAATGCAGTGCTGAAAGAGGAGGAATCGACATAAAAACGCCTTCCTGGCAACGCCCAAATGCCCTCCTGCCGTGCAAACACTGGCAGCAGCAGCAGCAGCAGCAGCAGTAAGTGCATGCCCACTGCCACCCCTTCTCCTTTCACACCTTGTATCAGCTTTAATCCAGTCCAGTGCTGCCTGCTGAGCAGCACTGACCAACACTGCCTGGGCCCAGGCTTTTATCTCTGAGGCCCCATTATGATGTCAGAAAGCTGGCTCTGGCTCCTGAGGTCTCCACTATGACACGTGCAAAGTTCCGTCTGAACTTTATATAAGACGGTGCGGCTCAGTCAGTCACTCAGTGTTGCCTGAGAGGGCAACACTGCAACAGCCGGCCCCCAGGCTGTCTTTTTTTTGCACAGCTAGTTGCCTCCAGGAGGCCACAAGAGGGAGACAAGGGACTGCAAAATGGAAAAAAAGCATCCACCAACTTTACAGACAACTTGTTCTCCTTGCTCCTACAACCTCCATCCTTGCACAGTTTGTTATTCTTCCAGGTAACATAGTAACAAATCCAAATTGCTCCTCTCTTTGTAGGCAAGCAAGGGTTTGTTGCAACTGCAATTCTTACTTCTTCTTGAAATGTAGGGACCACAGTACATTCCATCACATCCATCTAGTGTACACAGGTAGGTCCATTGTGACGGGCGGGCGGGCGGGCGGGCTGGCTGCTTTAATGGCTGTTTGTTGTTCCCCTACTCCACTCCACTATTTGACTATGGTGCTGCATCAATCAGTGGCTGGCTCAGGTGCAGCTCTTTAACCTACCTAGGAGGGAGGGCGGAGAGAAGACAAGGAAGGTGAATGAGCTGTTCCAATGTGAAATGCCGGAAACACAGAAACACAGACGACACAAAACAAGAGGTGGCAATGTATTAATTAATTGCATTTAATAAATTAGCTCATTATCACACATGACTGTACAAATGCATTGTCCAACAGGTGTTGAAATAATGGGATTAAAAGGGGAGATCCCATCCGAAAGACAAAAACAATGGCAAACACAAAAAGCACTTTTTGAATCTGATTTTAGTAAACACATAAGGAAAGGGTGCACCGGTCCTGGAAATACTGCAATACCAGGTGAATGCGTGGAGTGGACAGAGCAAGCTCTATTTCCATCTCCCTGTTCTAAAAATCCATTTAATATATGGTCCCCAGATAGGGGACGTATCAGATATTAAACTGATAAGAACAGATACTACACTTGATCTTAGCCAAAAGGCCGAGAAGCGATAACCCGAACGTGCCGCGCGTTTTGCTTATTTTGCTTGCACCACAATGCAGTGCTGAAAGAGGAGGAATCGACATAAAAACGCCTTCCTGGCAACGCCCAAATGCCCTCCTGCCGTGCAAACACTGGCAGCAGCAGCAGCAGTAAGTGCATGCCCACTGCCACCCCTTCTCCTTTCACACCTTGTATCAGCTTTAATCCAGTCCAGTGCTGCCTGCTGAGCAGCACTGACCAACACTGCCTGGGCCCAGGCTTTTATCTCTGAGGCCCCATTATGATGTCAGAAAGCTGGCTCTGGCTACTGAGGTCTCCACTATGACACGTGCAAAGTTCCGTCTGAACTTTATATAAGACGGTGCGGCTCAGTCAGTCACTCAGTGTTGCCTGAGAGGGCAATACTGCAACAGCCGGCCCTCAGGCTGTCTTTTTTTTGCACAGCTAGTTGCCTCCAGGAGGCCACAAGAGGGAGACAAGGGACTGCAAAATGGAAAATAGGCATCCACCAACTTTACAGACAACTTGTTCTCCTTGCTCCTACAACCTCCATCCTTGCACAGTTTGTTATTCTTCCAGGTAACATAGTAACAAATCCAAATTGCTGCTCTCTTTGTAGGCAAGCAAGGGTTTGTTGCAACTGCAATTCTTACTTCTTCTTGAAATGTAGGGACCACAGTACATTCCATCACATCCATCTAGTGTACACAGGTAGGTCCATTGTGACGGGCGGGCGGGCGGGCGGGCTGGCTGCTTTAATGGCTGTTTGCTGTTCCCCTACTCCACTCCACTATTTGACTATGGTGCTGCATCAATCAGTGGCTGGCTCAGGTGCAGCTCTTTAACCTACCTAGGAGGGAGGGCGGAGAGAAGACAAGGAAGGTGAATGAGCTGTTCCAATGTGAAATGCCGGAAACACAGAAACACAGACGACACAAAACAAGAGGTGGCAATGTATTAATTAATTGCATTTAATAAATTAGCTCATTATCACACATGACTGTACAAATGCATTGTCCAACAGGTGTTGAAATAATGGGATTAAAAGGGGAGATCCCATCCGAAAGACAAAAACAATGGCAAACACAAAAAGCACTTTTGGAATCTGATTTTAGTAAACACATAAGGAAAGGGTGCACCGGTCCTGGAAATACTGCAATACCAGGTCAATGCGTGGAGTGGACAGAGCAAGCTCTATTTCCATCTCCCTGTTCTAAAAATCCATTTAATATATGGTCCCCAGATAGGGGACATATCAGATATTAAACTGATAAGAACAGATACTACACTTGATCTTAGCCAAAAGGCCGAGAAGCGATAACCCGAACGCGCCGCGCGTTTTGCTTCTTTTGCTTGCACCACAATGCAGTGCTGAAAGAGGAGGAATCGACATAAAAACGCCTTCCTGGCAACGCCCAAATGCCCTCCTGCCGTGCAAACACTGGCAGCAGCAGCAGCAGCAGCAGCAGTAAGTGCATGCCCACTGCCACCCCTTCTCCTTTCACACCTTGTATCAGCTTTAATCCAGTCCAGTGCTGCCTGCTGAGCAGCACTGACCAACACTGCCTGGGCCCAGGCTTTTATCTCTGAGGCCCCATTATGATGTCAGAAAGCTGGCTCTGGCTCCTGAGGTCTCCACTATGACACGTGCAAAGTTCCGTCTGAACTTTATATAAGACGGTGCGGCTCAGTCAGTCACTCAGTGTTGCCTGAGAGGGCAACACTGCAACAGCCGGCCCCCAGGCTGTCTTTTTTTTGCACAGCTAGTTGCCTCCAGGAGGCCACAAGAGGGAGACAAGGGACTGCAAAATGGAAAAAAAGCATCCACCAACTTTACAGACAACTTGTTCTCCTTGCTCCTACAACCTCCATCCTTGCACAGTTTGTTATTCTTCCAGGTAACATAGTAACAAATCCAAATTGCTGCTCTCTTTGTAGGCAAGCAAGGGTTTGTTGCAACTGCAATTCTTACTTCTTCTTGAAATGTAGGGACCACAGTACATTCCATCACATCCATCTAGTGTACACAGGTAGGTCCATTGTGACGGGCGGGCGGGCGGGCGGGCTGGCTGCTTTAATGGCTGTTTGTTGTTCCCCTACTCCACTCCACTATTTGACTATGGTGCTGCATCAATCAGTGGCTGGCTCAGGTGCAGCTCTTTAACCTACCTAGGAGGGAGGGCGGAGAGAAGACAAGGAAGGTGAATGAGCTGTTCCAATGTGAAATGCCGGAAACACAGAAACACAGACGACACAAAACAAGAGGTGGCAATGTATTAATTAATTGCATTTAATAAATTAGCTCATTATCACACATGACTGTACAAATGCATTGTCCAAAAGGTGTTGAAATAATGGGATTAAAAGGGGAGATCCCATCCGAAAGACAAAAACAATGGCAAACACAAAAAGCACTTTTGGAATCTGATTTTAGTAAACACATAAGGAAAGGGTGCACCGGTCCTGGAAATACTGCAATACCAGGTCAATGCGTGGAGTGGACAGAGCAAGCTCTATTTCCATCTCCCTGTTCTAAAAATCCATTTAATATATGGTCCCCAGATAGGGGACGTATCAGATATTAAACTGATAAGAACAGATACTACACTTGATCTTAGCCAAAAGGCCGAGAAGCGATAACCCGAACGTGCCACGCGTTTTGCTTCTTTTGCTTGCACCACAATGCAGTGCTGAAAGAGGAGGAATCGACATAAAAACGCCTTCCTGGCAACGCCCAAATGCCCTCCTGCCGTGCAAACACTGGCAGCAGCAGCAGCAGCAGCAGCAGCAGCAGCAGCAGCAGTAAGTGCATGCCCACTGCCACCCCTTCTCCTTTCACACCTTGTATCAGCTTTAATCCAGTCCAGTGCTGCCTGCTGAGCAGCACTGACCAACACTGCCTGGGCCCAGGCTTTTATCTCTGAGGCCCCATTATGATGTCAGAAAGCTGGCTCTGGCTCCTGAGGTCTCCACTATGACACGTGCAAAGTTCCGTCTGAACTTTATATAAGACGGTGCGGCTCAGTCAGTCACTCAGTGTTGCCTGAGAGGGCAACACTGCAACAGCCGGCCCCCAGGCTGTCTTTTTTTTGCACAGCTAGTTGCCTCCAGGAGGCCACAAGAGGGAGACAAGGGACTGCAAAATGGAAAATAGGCATCCACCAACTTTACAGACAACTTGTTCTCCTTGCTCCTACAACCTCCATCCTTGCACAGTTTGTTATTCTTCCAGGTAACATAGTAACAAATCCAAATTTCTGCTCTCTTTGTAGGCAAGCAAGGGTTTGTTGCAACTGCAATTCTTACTTCTTCTTGAAATGTAGGGACCACAGTACATTCCATCACATCCATCTAGTGTACACAGGTAGGTCCATTGTGACGGGCGGGCGGGCGGGCGGGCGGGCTGGCTGCTTTAATGGCTGTTTGCTGTTCCCCTACTCCACTCCACTATTTGACTATGGTGCTGCATCAATCAGTGGCTGGCTCAGGTGCAGCTCTTTAACCTACCTAGGAGGGAGGGCGGAGAGAAGACAAGGAAGGTGAATGAGCTGTTCCAATGTGAAATGCCGGAAACACAGAAACACAGACGACACAAAACAAGAGGTGGCAATGTATTAATTAATTGCATTTAATAAATTAGCTCATTATCACACATGATTGTACAAATGCATTGTCCAACAGGTGTTGAAATAATGGGATTAAAAGGGGAGATCCCATCCGAAAGATAAAAACAATGGCAAACACAAAAAGCACTTTTGGAATCTGATTTTAGTAAACACATAAGGAAAGGGTGCACCGGTCCTGGAAATACTGCAATACCAGGTCAATGCGTGGAGTGGACAGAGCAAGCTCTATTTCCATCTCCCTGTTCTAAAAATCCATTTAATATATGGTCCCCAGATAGGGGACGTATCAGATATTAAACTGATAAGAACAGATACTACACTTGATCTTAGCCAAAAGGCCGAGAAGCGATAACCCGAACGTGCCGCGCGTTTTGCTTCTTTTGCTTGCACCACAATGCAGTGCTGAAAGAGGAGGAATCGACATAAAAACGCCTTCCCGGCAACGCCCAAATGCCCTCCTGCCGTGCAAACACTGGCAGCAGCAGCAGCAGCAGCAGCAACAGCAGTAAGTGCATGCCCACTGCCACCCCTTCTCCTTTCACACCTTGTATCAGCTTTAATCCAGTCCAGTGCTGCCTGCTGAGCAGCACTGACCAACACTGCCTGGGCCCAGGCTTTTATCTCTGAGGCCCCATTATGATGTCAGAAAGCTGGCTCTGGCTCCTGAGGTCTCCACTATGACACGTGCAAAGTTCCGTCTGAACTTTATATAAGACGGTGCGGCTCAGTCAGTCACTCAGTGTTGCCTGAGAGGGCAACACTGCAACAGCCGGCCCCCAGGCTGTCTTTTTTTTGCACAGCTAGTTGCCTCCAGGAGGCCACAAGAGGGAGACAAGGGACTGCAAAATGGAAAATAGGCATCCACCAACTTTACAGACAACTTGTTCTCCTTGCTCCTACAACCTCCATCCTTGCACAGTTTGTTATTCTTCCAGGTAACATAGTAACAAATCCAAATTGCTGCTCTCTTTGTAGGCAAGCAAGGGTTTGTTGCAACTGAAGTTCTTACTTCTTCTTGAAATGTAGGGACCACAGTACATTCCATCACATCCATCTAGTGTACACAGGTAGGTCCATTGTGACGGGCGGGCGGGCGGGCTGGCTGGCTGCTTTAATGGCTGTTTGCTGTTCCCCTACTCCACTCCACTATTTGACTATGGTGCTGCATCAATCAGTGGCTGGCTCAGGTGCAGCTCTTTAACCTACCTAGGAGGGAGGGCGGAGAGAAGACAAGGAAGGTGAATGAGCTGTTCCAATGTGAAATGCCGGAAACACAGAAACACAGACGACACAAAACAAGAGGTGGCAATGTATTAATTAATTGCATTTAATAAATTAGCTCATTATCACACATGACTGTACAAATGCATTGTCCAACAGGTGTTGAAATAATGGGATTAAAAGGGGAGATCCCATCCGAAAGACAAAGACAATGGCAAACACAAAAAGCACTTTTGGAATCTGATTTTAGTAAACACATAAGGAAAGGGTGCACCGGTCCAGGAAATACTGCAATACCAGGTCAATGCGTGGAGTGGACAGAGCAAGCTCTATTTCCATCTCCCTGTTCTAAAAATCCATTTAATATATGGTCCCCAGATAGGGGACATATCAGATATTAAACTGATAAGAACAGATACTACACTTGATCTTAGCCAAAAGGCCGAGAAGCGATAACCCGAACGCGCCGCGCGTTTTGCTTCTTTTGCTTGCACCACAATGCAGTGCTGAAAGAGGAGGAATCGACATAAAAACGCCTTCCTGGCAACGCCCAAATGCCCTCCTGCCGTGCAAACACTGGCAGCAGCAGCAGTAAGTGCATGCCCACTGCCACCCCTTCTCCTTTCACACCTTGTATCAGCTTTAATCCAGTCCAGTGCTGCCTGCTGAGCAGCACTGACCAACACTGCCTGGGCCCAGGCTTTTATCTCTGAGGCCCCATTATGATGTCAGAAAGCTGGCTCTGGCTCCTGAGGTCTCCACTATGACACGTGCAAAGTTCCGTCTGAACTTTATATAAGACGGTGCGGCTCAGTCAGTCACTCAGTGTTGCCTGAGAGGGCAACACTGCAACAGCCGGCCCCCAGGCTGTCTTTTTTTTGCACAGCTAGTTGCCTCCAGGAGGCCACAAGAGGGAGACAAGGGACTGCAAAATGGAAAAAAAGCATCCACCAACTTTACAGACAACTTGTTCTCCTTGCTCCTACAACCTCCATCCTTGCACAGTTTGTTATTCTTCCAGGTAACATAGTAACAAATCCAAATTGCTGCTCTCTTTGTAGGCAAGCAAGGGTTTGTTGCAACTGCAATTCTTACTTCTTCTTGAAATGTAGGGACCACAGTACATTCCATCACATCCATCTAGTGTACACAGGTAGGTCCATTGTGACGGGCGGGCGGGCGGGCGGGCTGGCTGCTTTAATGGCTGTTTGTTGTTCCCCTACTCCACTCCACTATTTGACTATGGTGCTGCATCAATCAGTGGCTGGCTCAGGTGCAGCTCTTTAACCTACCTAGGAGGGAGGGCGGAGAGAAGACAAGGAAGGTGAATGAGCTGTTCCAATGTGAAATGCCGGAAACACAGAAACACAGACGACACAAAACAAGAGGTGGCAATGTATTAATTAATTGCATTTAATAAATTAGCTCATTATCACACATGACTGTACAAATGCATTGTCCAACAGGTGTTGAAATAATGGGATTAAAAGGGGAGATCCCATCCGAAAGACAAAAACAATGGCAAACACAAAAAGCACTTTTGGAATCTGATTTTAGTAAACACATAAGGAAAGGGTGCACCGGTCCTGGAAATACTGCAATACCAGGTCAATGCGTGGAGTGGACAGAGCAAGCTCTATTTCCATCTCCCTGTTCTAAAAATCCATTTAATATATGGTCCCCAGATAGGGGACGTATCAGATATTAAACTGATAAGAACAGATACTACACTTGATCTTAGCCAAAAGGCCGAGAAGCGATAACCCGAACGCGCCGCGCGTTTTGCTTCTTTTGCTTGCACCACAATGCAGTGCTGAAAGAGGAGGAATCGACATAAAAACGCCTTCCTGGCAACGCCCAAATGCCCTCCTGCCGTGCAAACACTGGCAGCAGCAGCAGCAGCAGCAGCAGTAAGTGCATGCCCACTGCCACCCCTTCTCCTTTCACACCTTGTATCAGCTTTAATCCAGTCCAGTGCTGCCTGCTGAGCAGCACTGACCAACACTGCCTGGGCCCAGGCTTTTATCTCTGAGGCCCCATTATGATGTCAGAAAGCTGGCTCTGGCTCCTGAGGTCTCCACTATGACACGTGCAAAGTTCCGTCTGAACTTTATATAAGACGGTGCGGCTCAGTCAGTCACTCAGTGTTGCCTGAGAGGGCAACACTGCAACAGCCGGCCCCCAGGCTGTCTTTTTTTTGCACAGCTAGTTGCCTCCAGGAGGCCACAAGAGGGAGACAAGGGACTGCAAAATGGAAAAAAAGCATCCACCAACTTTACAGACAACTTGTTCTCCTTGCTCCTACAACCTCCATCCTTGCACAGTTTGTTATTCTTCCAGGTAACATAGTAACAAATCCAAATTGCTGCTCTCTTTGTAGGCAAGCAAGGGTTTGTTGCAACTGCAATTCTTACTTCTTCTTGAAATGTAGGGACCACAGTACATTCCATCACATCCATCTAGTGTACACAGGTAGGTCCATTGTGACGGGCGGGCGGGCGGGCGGGCTGGCTGCTTTAATGGCTGTTTGTTGTTCCCCTACTCCACTCCACTATTTGACTATGGTGCTGCATCAATCAGTGGCTGGCTCAGGTGCAGCTCTTTAACCTACCTAGGAGGGAGGGCGGAGAGAAGACAAGGAAGGTGAATGAGCTGTTCCAATGTGAAATGCCGGAAACACAGAAACACAGACGACACAAAACAAGAGTTGGCAATGTATTAATTAATTGCATTTAATAAATTAGCTCATTATCACACATGACTGTACAAATGCATTGTCCAAAAGGTGTTGAAATAATGGGATTAAAAGGGGAGATCCCATCCGAAAGACAAAAACAATGGCAAACACAAAAAGCACTTTTGGAATCTGATTTTAGTAAACACATAAGGAAAGGGTGCACCGGTCCTGGAAATACTGCAATACCAGGTCAATGCGTGGAGTGGACAGAGCAAGCTCTATTTCCATCTCCCTGTTCTAAAAATCCATTTAATATATGGTCCCCAGATAGGGGACGTATCAGATATTAAACTGATAAGAACAGATACTACACTTGATCTTAGCCAAAAGGCCGAGAAGCGATAACCCGAACGTGCCACGCGTTTTGCTTCTTTTGCTTGCACCACAATGCAGTGCTGAAAGAGGAGGAATCGACATAAAAACGCCTTCCTGGCAACGCCCAAATGCCCTCCTGCCGTGCAAACACTGGCAGCAGCAGCAGCAGCAGCAGCAGCAGCAGCAGTAAGTGCATGCCCACTGCCACCCCTTCTCCTTTCACACCTTGTATCAGCTTTAATCCAGTCCAGTGCTGCCTGCTGAGCAGCACTGACCAACACTGCCTGGGCCCAGGCTTTTATCTCTGAGGCCCCATTATGATGTCAGAAAGCTGGCTCTGGCTCCTGAGGTCTCCACTATGACACGTGCAAAGTTCCGTCTGAACTTTATATAAGACGGTGCGGCTCAGTCAGTCACTCAGTGTTGCCTGAGAGGGCAACACTGCAACAGCCGGCCCCCAGGCTGTCTTTTTTTTGCACAGCTAGTTGCCTCCAGGAGGCCACAAGAGGGAGACAAGGGACTGCAAAATGGAAAATAGGCATCCACCAACTTTACAGACAACTTGTTCTCCTTGCTCCTACAACCTCCATCCTTGCACAGTTTGTTATTCTTCCAGGTAACATAGTAACAAATCCAAATTTCTGCTCTCTTTGTAGGCAAGCAAGGGTTTGTTGCAACTGCAATTCTTACTTCTTCTTGAAATGTAGGGACCACAGTACATTCCATCACATCCATCTAGTGTACACAGGTAGGTCCATTGTGACGGGCGGGCGGGCGGGCGGGCTGGCTGCTTTAATGGCTGTTTGCTGTTCCCCTACTCCACTCCACTATTTGACTATGGTGCTGCATCAATCAGTGGCTGGCTCAGGTGCAGCTCTTTAACCTACCTAGGAGGGAGGGCGGAGAGAAGACAAGGAAGGTGAATGAGCTGTTCCAATGTGAAATGCCGGAAACACAGAAACACAGACGACACAAAACAAGAGGTGGCAATGTATTAATTAATTGCATTTAATAAATTAGCTCATTATCACACATGATTGTACAAATGCATTGTCCAACAGGTGTTGAAATAATGGGATTAAAAGGGGAGATCCCATCCGAAAGATAAAAACAATGGCAAACACAAAAAGCACTTTTGGAATCTGATTTTAGTAAACACATAAGGAAAGGGTGCACCGGTCCTGGAAATACTGCAATACCAGGTCAATGCGTGGAGTGGACAGAGCAAGCTCTATTTCCATCTCCCTGTTCTAAAAATCCATTTAATATATGGTCCCCAGATAGGGGACGTATCAGATATTAAACTGATAAGAACAGATACTACACTTGATCTTAGCCAAAAGGCCGAGAAGCGATAACCCGAACGTGCCGCGCGTTTTGCTTATTTTGCTTGCACCACAATGCAGTGCTGAAAGAGGAGGAATCGACATAAAAACGCCTTCCCGGCAACGCCCAAATGCCCTCCTGCCGTGCAAACACTGGCAGCAGCAGCAGCAGCAGCAACAGCAGTAAGTGCATGCCCACTGCCACCCCTTCTCCTTTCACACCTTGTATCAGCTTTAATCCAGTCCAGTGCTGCCTGCTGAGCAGCACTGACCAACACTGCCTGGGCCCAGGCTTTTATCTCTGAGGCCCCATTATGATGTCAGAAAGCTGGCTCTGGCTCCTGAGGTCTCCACTATGACACGTGCAAAGTTCCGTCTGAACTTTATATAAGACGGTGCGGCTCAGTCAGTCACTCAGTGTTGCCTGAGAGGGCAACACTGCAACAGCCGGCCCCCAGGCTGTCTTTTTTTTGCACAGCTAGTTGCCTCCAGGAGGCCACAAGAGGGAGACAAGGGACTGCAAAATGGAAAATAGGCATCCACCAACTTTACAGACAACTTGTTCTCCTTGCTCCTACAACCTCCATCCTTGCACAGTTTGTTATTCTTCCAGGTAACATAGTAACAAATCCAAATTGCTGCTCTCTTTGTAGGCAAGCAAGGGTTTGTTGCAACTGCAATTCTTACTTCTTCTTGAAATGTAGGGACCACAGTACATTCCATCACATCCATCTAGTGTACACAGGTAGGTCCATTGTGACGGGCGGGCGGGCAGGCTGGCTGCTTTAATGGCTGTTTGCTGTTCCCCTACTCCACTCCACTATTTGACTATGGTGCTGCATCAATCAGTGGCTGGCTCAGGTGCAGCTCTTTAACCTACCTAGGAGGGAGGGCGGAGAGAAGACAAGGAAGGTGAATGAGCTGTTCCAATGTGAAATGCCGGAAACACAGAAACACAGACGACACAAAACAAGAGGTGGCAATGTATTAATTAATTGCATTTAATAAATTAGCTCATTATCACACATGACTGTACAAATGCATTGTCCAACAGGTGTTGAAATAATGGGATTAAAAGGGGAGATCCCATCCGAAAGACAAAAACAATGGCAAACACAAAAAGCACTTTTGGAATCTGATTTTAGTAAACACATAAGGAAAGGGTGCACCGGTCCTGGAAATACTGCAATACCAGGTCAATGCGTGGAGTGGACAGAGCAAGCTCTATTTCCATCTCCCTGTTCTAAAAATCCATTTAATATATGGTCCCCAGATAGGGGACGTATCAGATATTAAACTGATAAGAACAGATACTACACTTGATCTTAGCCAAAAGGCCGAGAAGCGATAACCCGAACGGGCCGCGCATTTTGCTTCTTTTGCTTGCACCACAATGCAGTGCTGAAAGAGGAGGAATCGACATAAAAACGCCTTCCTGGCAACGCCCAAATGCCCTCCTGCCGTGCAAACACTGGCAGCAGCAGCAGCAGCAGCAGCAGCAGCAGTAAGTGCATGCCCACTGCCACCCCTTCTCCTTTCACACCTTGTATCAGCTTTAATCCAGTCCAGTGCTGCCTGCTGAGCAGCACTGACCAACACTGCCTGGGCCCAGGCTTTTATCTCTGAGGCCCCATTATGATGTCAGAAAGCTGGCTCTGGCTCCTGAGGTCTCCACTATGACACGTGCAAAGTTCCGTCTGAACTTTATATAAGACGGTGCGGCTCAGTCAGTCACTCAGTGTTGCCTGAGAGGGCAACACTGCAACAGCCGGCCCCCAGGCTGTCTTTTTTTTGCACAGCTAGTTGCCTCCAGGAGGCCACAAGAGGGAGACAAGGGACCTCAAAATGGAAAATAGGCATCCACCAACTTTACAGACAACTTATTCTCCTTGCTCCTACAACCTCCATCCTTGCACAGTTTGTTATTCTTCCAGGTAACATAGTAACAAATCCAAAGTGCTGCTCTCTTTGTAGGCAAGCAAGGGTTTGTTGCAACTGCAATTCTTACTTCTTCTTGAAATGTAGGGACCACAGTACATTCCATCACATCCATCTAGTGTACACAGGTAGGTCCATTGTGACGGGCGGGCGGGCGGGCTGGCTGCTTTAATGGCTGTTTGCTGTTCCCCTACTCCACTCCACTATTTGACTATGGTGCTGCATCAATCAGTGGCTGGCTCAGTTGCAGCTCTTTAACCTACCTAGGAGGGAGGGCGGAGAGAAGACAAGGAAGGTGAATGAGCTATTCCAATGTGAAATGCCGGAAACACAGAAACACAGACGACACAAAACAAGAGGTGGCAATGTATTAATTAATTGCATTTAATAAATTAGCTCATTATCACACATGACTGTACAAATGCATTGTCCAACAGGTGTTGAAATAATGGGATTAAAAGGGGAGATCCCATCCGAAAGACAAAAACAATGGCAAACACAAAAAGCACTTTTGGAATCTGATTTTAGTAAACACATAAGGAAAGGGTGCACCGGTCCTGGAAATACTGCAATACCAGGTCAATGCGTGGAGTGGACAGAGCAAGCTCTATTTCCATCTCCCTGTTCTAAAAATCCATTTAATATATGGTCCCCAGATAGGGGACGTATCAGATATTAAACTGATAAGAACAGATACTACACTTGATCTTAGCCAAAAGGCCGAGAAGCGATAACCCGAACGTGCCGCGCGTTTTGCTTCTTTTGCTTGCACCACAATGCAGTGCTGAAAGAGGAGGAATCGACATAAAAACGCCTTCCTGGCAACGCCCAAATGCCCTCCTGCCGTGCACACACTGGCAGCAGCAGCAGCAGTAAGTGCATGCCCACTGCCACCCCTTCTCCTTTCACACCTTGTATCAGCTTTAATCCAGTCCAGTGCTGCCTGCTGAGCAGCACTGACCAACACTGCCTGGGCCCAGGCTTTTATCTCTGAGGCCCCATTATGATGTCAGAAAGCTGGCTCTGGCTCCTGAGGTCTCCACTATGACACGTGCAAAGTTCCGTCTGAACTTTATATAAGACGGTGCGGCTCAGTCAGTCACTCAGTGTTGCCTGAGAGGGCAACACTGCAACAGCCGGCCCCCAGGCTGTCTTTTTTTTGCACAGCTAGTTGCCTCCAGGAGGCCACAAGAGGGAGACAAGGGACTGCAAAATGGAAAATAGGCATCCACCAACTTTACAGACAACTTGTTCTCCTTGCTCCTACAACCTCCATCCTTGCACAGTTTGTTATTCTTCCAGGTAACATAGTAACAAATCCAAATTGCTGCTCTCTTTGTAGGAAAGCAAGGGTTTGTTGCAACTGCAATTCTTACTTCTTCTTGAAATGTAGGGACCACAGTACATTCCATCACATCCATCTAGTGTACACAGGTAGGTCCATTGTGACGGGCGGGCGGGCTGGCTGGCTGCTTTAATGGCTGTTTGCTGTTCCCCTACTCCACTCCACTATTTGACTATGGTGCTGCATCAATCAGTGGCTGGCTCAGGTGCAGCTCTTTAACCTACCTAGGAGGGAGGGCGGAGAGAAGACAAGGAAGGTGAATGAGCTGTTCCAATGTGAAATGCCGGAAACACAGAAACACAGACGACACAAAACAAGAGGTGGCAATGTATTAATTAATTGCATTTAATAAATTAGCTCATTATCACACATGACTGTACAAATGCATTGTCCAACAGGTGTTGAAATAATGGGATTAAAAGGGGAGATCCCATCCGAAAGACAAAAACAATGGCAAACACAAAAAGCACTTTTGGAATCTGATTTTAGTAAACACATAAGGAAAGGGTGCACCGGTCCTGGAAATACTGCAATACCAGGTCAATGCGTGGAGTGGACAGAGCAAGCTCTATTTCCATCTCCCTGTTCTAAAAATCCATTTAATATATATTCCCCAGATAGGGGACGTATCAGATATTAAACTGATAAGAACAGATACTACACTTGATCTTAGCCAAAAGGCCGAGAAGCGATAACCCGAACGTGCCGCGCGTTTTGCTTCTTTTGCTTGCACCACAATGCAGTGCTGAAAGAGGAGGAATCGACATAAAAACGCCTTCCTGGCAACGCCCAAATGCCCTCCTGCCGTGCAAACACTGGCAGCAGCAGCAGCAGCAGTAAGTGCATGCCCACTGCCACCCCTTCTCCTTTCACACCTTGTATCAGCTTTAATCCAGTCCAGTGCTGCCTGCTGAGCAGCACTGACCAACACTGCCTGGTCCCAGGCTTTTATCTCTGAGGCCCCATTATGATGTCAGAAAGCTGGCTCTGGCTCCTGAGGTCTCCACTATGACACGTGCAAAGTTCCGTCTGAACTTTATATAAGACGGTGCGGCTCAGTCAGTCACTCAGTGTTGCCTGAGAGGGCAACACTGCAACAGCCGGCCCCCAGGCTGTCTTTTTTTTGCACAGCTAGTTGCCTCCAGGAGGCCACAAGAGGGAGACAAGGGACTGCAAAATGGAAAATAGGCATCCACCAACTTTACAGACAACTTGTTCTCCTTGCTCCTACAACCTCCATCCTTGCACAGTTTGTTATTCTTCCAGGTAACATAGTAACAAATCCAAATTGCTGCTCTCTTTGTAGGCAAGCAAGGGTTTGTTGCAACTGCAATTCTTACTTCTTCTTGAAATGTAGGGACCACAGTACATTCCATCACATCCATCTAGTGTACACAGGTAGGTCCATTGTGACGGGCGGGCGGGCGGGCTGGCTGCTTTAATGGCTGTTTGCTGTTCCCCTACTCCACTCCACTATTTGACTATGGTGCTGCATCAATCAGTGGCTGGCTCAGGTGCAGCTCTTTAACCTACCTAGGAGGGAGGGCGGAGAGAAGACAAGGAAGGTGAATGAGCTGTTCCAATGTGAAATGCCGGAAACACAGAAACACAGACGACACAAAACAAGAGGTGGCAATGTATTAATTAATTGCATTTAATAAATTAGCTCATTATCACACATGACTGTACAAATGCATTGTCCAACAGGTGTTGAAATAATGGGATTAAAAGGGGAGATCCCATCCGAAAGACAAAAACAATGGCAAACACAAAAAGCACTTTTGGAATCTGATTTTAGTAAACACATAAGGAAAGGGTGCACCGGTCCTGGAAATACTGCAATACCAGGTCAATGCGTGGAGTGGCAAGAGCAAGCTCTATTTCCATCTCCCTGTTCTAAAAATCCATTTAATATATGGTCCCCAGATAGGGGACGTATCAGATATTAAACTGATAAGAACAGATACTACACTTGATCTTAGCCAAAAGGCCGAGAAGCGATAACCCGAACGTGCCGCGCGTTTTGCTTATTTTGCTTGCACCACAATGCAGTGCTGAAAGAGGAGGAATCGACATAAAAACGCCTTCCTGGCAATGCCCAAATGCCCTCCTGCCGTACAAACACTGGCAGCAGCAGCAGCAGCAGCAGTAAGTGCATGCCCACTGCCACCCCTTCTCCTTTCACACCTTGTATCAGCTTTAATCCAGTCCAGTGCTGCCTGCTGAGCAGCACTGACCAACACTGCCTGGGCCCAGGCTTTTATCTCTGAGGCCCCATTATGATGTCAGAAAGCTGGCTCTGGCTCCTGAGGTCTCCACTATGACACGTGCAAAGTTCCGTCTGAACTTTATATAAGACGGTGCGGCTCAGTCAGTCACTCAGTGTTGCCTGAGAGGGCAACACTGCAACAGCCGGCCCCCAGGCTGTCTTTTTTTTGCACAGCTAGTTGCCTCCAGGAGGCCACAAGAGGGAGACAAGGGATTGCAAAATGGAAAATAGGCATCCACCAACTTTACAGACAACTTGTTCTCCTTGCTCCTACAACCTCCATCCTTGCACAGTTTGTTATTCTTCCAGGTAACATAGTAACAAATCCAAATTGCTGCTCTCTTTGTAGGCAAGCAAGGGTTTGTTGCAACTGCAATTATTACTTCTTCTTGAAATGTAGGGACCACAGTACATTCCATCACATCCATCTAGTGTACACAGGTAGGTCCATTGTGACGGGCGGGCGGGCGGGCGGGCTGGCTGCTTTAATGGCTGTTTGCTGTTCCCCTACTCCACTCCACTATTTGACTATGGTGCTGCATCAATCAGTGGCTGGCTCAGGTGCAGCTCTTTAACCTACCTAGGAGGGAGGGCGGAGAGAAGACAAGGAAGGTGAATGAGCTGTTCCAATGTGAAATGCCGGAAACACAGAAACACAGACGACACAAAACAAGAGGTGGCAATGTATTAATTAATTGCATTTAATAAATTAGCTCATTATCACACATGACTGTACAAATGCATTGTCCAACAGGTGTTGAAATAATGGGATTAAAAGGGGAGATCTCATCCGAAAGACAAAAACAATGGCAAACACAAAAAGCACTTTTGGAATCTGATTTTAGTAAACACATAAGGAAAGGGTGCACCGGTCCTGGAAATACTGCAATACCAGGTCAATGCGTGGAGTGGACAGAGCAAGCTCTATTTCCATCTCCCTGTTCTAAAAATTCATTTAATATATGGTCCCCAGATAGGGGACGTATCAGATATTAAACTGATAAGAACAGATACTACACTTGATCTTAGCCAAAAGGCCGAGAAGCGATAACCCGAACGTGCCGCGCGTTTTGCTTATTTTGCTTGCACCACAATGCAGTGCTGAAAGAGGAGGAATCGACATAAAAACGCCTTCCTGGCAACGCCCAAATGCCCTCCTGCCGTACAAACACTGGCAGCAGCAGCAGCAGCAGCAGTAGTAAGTGCATGCCCACTGCCACCCCTTCTCCTTTCACACCTTGTATCAGCTTTAATCCAGTCCAGTGCTGCCTGCTGAGCAGCACTGACCAACACTGCCTGGGCCCAGGCTTTTATCTCTGAGGCCCCATTATGATGTCAGAAAGCTGGCTCTGGCTCCTGAGGTCTCCACTATGACACGTGCAAAGTTCCGTCTGAACTTTATATAAGACGGTGCGGCTCAGTCAGTCACTCAGTGTTGCCTGAGAGGGCAACACTGCAACAGCCGGCCCCCAGGCTGTCTTTTTTTTGCACAGCTAGTTGCCTCCAGGAGGCCACAAGAGGGAGACAAGGGACTGCAAAATGGAAAATAGGCATCCACCAACTTTACAGACAACTTGTTCTCCTTGCTCCTACAACCTCCATCCTTGCACAGTTTGTTATTCTTCCAGGTAACATAGTAACAAATCCAAATTGCTGCTCTCTTTGTAGGCAAGCAAGGGTTTGTTGCAACTGCAATTCTTACTTCTTCTTGAAATGTAGGGACCACAGTACATTCCATCACATCCATCTAGTGTACACAGGTAGGTCCATTGTGACGGGCGGGCGGGCGGGCTGGCTGCTTTAATGGCTGTTTGCTGTTCCCCTACTCCACTCCACTATTTGACTATGGTGCTGCATCAATCAGTGGCTGGCTCAGGTGCAGCTCTTTAACCTACCTAGGAGGGAGGGCGGAGAGAAGACAAGGAAGGTGAATGAGCTGTTCCAATGTGAAATGCCGGAAACACAGAAACACAGACGACACAAAACAAGAGGTGGCAATGTATTAATTAATTGCATTTAATAAATTAGCTCATTATCACACATGACTGTACAAATGCATTGTCCAACAGGTGTTGAAATAATGGGATTAAAAGGGGAGATCCCATCCGAAAGACAAAAACAATGGCAAACACAAAAAGCACTTTTGAAATCTGATTTTAGTAAACACATAAGGAAAGGGTGCACCGGTCCTGGAAATACTGCAATACCAGGTCAATGCGTGGAGTGGACAGAGCAAGCTCTATTTCCATCTCCCTGTTCTAAAAATCCATTTAATATATGGTCCCCAGATAGGGGACGTATCAGATATTAAACTGATAAGAACAGATACTACACTTGATCTTAGCCAAAAGGCCGAGAAGCGATAAACCGAACGGGCCGCACGTTGACCGAGCCTGCCCAATACTGCTGTTCACCCCTTGCAGCGATTCAGCCTACTCCTAGGCAATTCCATGGGGCCCTGCAGGCTCACACACACTCACAGCTACTAAGCGGGAGGTGAATAAAGGCCGGAGAGGAAGCAAGACAGGATTTGCTTCTTTTGCTTGCACCACAATGCAGTGCTGAAAGAGGAGGAATCGACATAAAAATGCCTTCCTGGCAACGCCCAAATGCCCTCCTGCCGTGCAAACACTGGCAGCAGCAGCAGCAGCAGCAGCAGCAGCAGTAAGTGCATGCCCACTGCCACCCCTTCTCCTTTCACACCTTGTATCAGCTTTAATCCAGTCCAGTGCTGCCTGCTGAGCAGCACTGACCAACACTGCCTGGGCCCAGGCTTTTATCTCTGAGGCCCCATTATGATGTCAGAAAGCTGGCTCTGGCTCCTGAGGTCTCCACTATGACACGTGCAAAGTTCCGTCTGAACTTTATATAAGACGGTGCGGCTCAGTCAGTCACTCAGTGTTGCCTGAGAGGGCAACACTGCAACAGCCGGCCCCCAGGCTGTCTTTTTTTTGCACAGCTAGTTGCCTCCAGGAGGCCACAAGAGGGAGACAAGGGATTGCAAAATGGAAAATAGGCATCCACCAACTTTACAGACAACTTGTTCTCCTTGCTCCTACAACCTCCATCCTTGCACAGTTTGTTATTCTTCCAGGTAACATAGTAACAAATCCAAATTGCTGCTCTCTTTGTAGGCAAGCAAGGGTTTGTTGCAACTGCAATTATTACTTCTTCTTGAAATGTAGGGACCACAGTACATTCCATCACATCCATCTAGTGTACACAGGTAGGTCCATTGTGACGGGCGGGCGGGCGGGCGGGCTGGCTGCTTTAATGGCTGTTTGCTGTTCCCCTACTCCACTCCACTATTTGACTATGGTGCTGCATCAATCAGTGGCTGGCTCAGGAGCAGCTCTTTAACCTACCTAGGAGGGAGGGCGGAGAGAAGACAAGGAAGGTGAATGAGCTGTTCCAATGTGAAATGCCGGAAACACAGAAACACAGACGACACAAAACAAGAGGTGGCAATGTATTAATTAATTGCATTTAATAAATTAGCTCATTATCACACATGACTGTACAAATGCATTGTCCAACAGGTGTTGAAATAATGGGATTAAAAGGGGAGATCCCATCCGAAAGACAAAAACAATGGCAAACACAAAAAGCACTTTTGGAATCTGATTTTAGTAAACACATAAGGAAAGGGTGCACCGGTCCTGGAAATACTGCAATACCAGGTCAATGCGTGGAGTGGACAGAGCAAGCTCTATTTCCATCCCCCTGTTCTAAAAATCCATTTAATATATGGTCCCCAGATAGGGGACGTATCAGATATTAAACCGATAAGAACAGATACTACACTTGATCTTAGCCAAAAGGCCGAGAAGCGATAACCCGAACGGGCCGGGCGTTGACCGAGCCTGCCCAATACTGCTGTTCACCCCTTGCAGCGATTCAGCCTACTCCTAGGCAATTCCATGGGGCCCTGCAGGCTCACACACACTCACAGCTACGCGAGAGGTGAATAAAGGCCGGAGAGGAAGCAAGACAGGATTTGCTTCTTTTGCTTGCACCACAATGCAGTGCTGAAAGAGGAGGAATCGACATAAAAACGCCTTCCTGGCAACGCCCAAATGCCCTCCTGCCGTGCAAACACTGGCAGCAGCAGCAGCAGCAGCAGCAGCAGTAAGTGCATGCCCACTGCCACCCCTTCTCCTTTCACACCTTGTATCAGCTTTAATCCAGTCCAGTGCTGCCTGCTGAGCAGCACTGACCAACACTGCCTGGGCCCAGGCTTTTATCTCTGAGGCCCCATTATGATGTCAGAAAGCTGGCTCTGGCTCCTGAGGTCTCCACTATGACACGTGCAAAGTTCCGTCTGAACTTTATATAAGACGGTGCGGCTCAGTCAGTCACTCAGTGTTGCCTGAGAGGGCAACACTGCAACAGCCGGCCCCCAGGCTGTCTTTTTTTTGCACAGCTAGTTGCCTCCAGGAGGCCACAAGAGGGAGACAAGGGATTGCAAAATGGAAAATAGGCATCCACCAACTTTACAGACAACTTGTTCTCCTTGCTCCTACAACCTCCATCCTTGCACAGTTTGTTATTCTTCCAGGTAACATAGTAACAAATCCAAATTGCTGCTCTCTTTGTAGGCAAGCAAGGGTTTGTTGCAACTGCAATTATTACTTCTTCTTGAAATGTAGGGACCACAGTACATTCCATCACATCCATCTAGTGTACACAGGTAGGTCCATTGTGACGGGCGGGCGGGCGGGCGGGCTGGCTGCTTTAATGGCTGTTTGCTGTTCCCCTACTCCACTCCACTATTTGACTATGGTGCTGCATCAATCAGTGGCTGGCTCAGGTGCAGCTCTTTAACCTACCTAGGAGGGAGGGCGGAGAGAAGACAAGGAAGGTGAATGAGCTGTTCCAATGTGAAATGCCGGAAACACAGAAACACAGACGACACAAAACAAGAGGTGGCAATGTATTAATTAATTGCATTTAATAAATTAGCTCATTATCACACATGACTGTACAAATGCATTGTCCAACAGGTGTTGAAATAATGGGATTAAAAGGGGAGATCTCATCCGAAAGACAAAAACAATGGCAAACACAAAAAGCACTTTTGGAATCTGATTTTAGTAAACACATAAGGAAAGGGTGCACCGGTCCTGGAAATACTGCAATACCAGGTCAATGCGTGGAGTGGACAGAGCAAGCTCTATTTCCATCTCCCTGTTCTAAAAATTCATTTAATATATGGTCCCCAGATAGGGGACGTATCAGATATTAAACTGATAAGAACAGATACTACACTTGATCTTAGCCAAAAGGCCGAGAAGCGATAACCCGAACGTGCCGCGCGTTTTGCTTATTTTGCTTGCACCACAATGCAGTGCTGAAAGAGGAGGAATCGACATAAAAACGCCTTCCTGGCAACGCCCAAATGCCCTCCTGCCGTACAAACACTGGCAGCAGCAGCAGCAGCAGCAGTAGTAAGTGCATGCCCACTGCCACCCCTTCTCCTTTCACACCTTGTATCAGCTTTAATCCAGTCCAGTGCTGCCTGCTGAGCAGCACTGACCAACACTGCCTGGGCCCAGGCTTTTATCTCTGAGGCCCCATTATGATGTCAGAAAGCTGGCTCTGGCTCCTGAGGTCTCCACTATGACACGTGCAAAGTTCCGTCTGAACTTTATATAAGACGGTGCGGCTCAGTCAGTCACTCAGTGTTGCCTGAGAGGGCAACACTGCAACAGCCGGCCCCCAGGCTGTCTTTTTTTTGCACAGCTAGTTGCCTCCAGGAGGCCACAAGAGGGAGACAAGGGACTGCAAAATGGAAAATAGGCATCCACCAACTTTACAGACAACTTGTTCTCCTTGCTCCTACAACCTCCATCCTTGCACAGTTTGTTATTCTTCCAGGTAACATAGTAACAAATCCAAATTGCTGCTCTCTTTGTAGGCAAGCAAGGGTTTGTTGCAACTGCAATTCTTACTTCTTCTTGAAATGTAGGGACCACAGTACATTCCATCACATCCATCTAGTGTACACAGGTAGGTCCATTGTGACGGGCGGGCGGGCGGGCGGGCTGGCTGCTTTAATGGCTGTTTGCTGTTCCCCTACTCCACTCCACTATTTGACTATGGTGCTGCATCAATCAGTGGCTGGCTCAGGTGCAGCTCTTTAACCTACCTAGGAGGGAGGGCGGAGAGAAGACAAGGAAGGTGAATGAGCTGTTCCAATGTGAAATGCCGGAAACACAGAAACACAGACGACACAAAACAAGAGGTGGCAATGTATTAATTAATTGCATTTAATAAATTAGCTCATTATCACACATGACTGTACAAATGCATTGTCCAACAGGTGTTGAAATAATGGGATTAAAAGGGGAGATCCCATCCGAAAGACAAAAACAATGGCAAACACAAAAAGCAC
Organism: Rhinoderma darwinii; assembly: GCF_050947455.1. Lineage (NCBI taxonomy): Eukaryota > Metazoa > Chordata > Amphibia > Anura > Rhinodermatidae > Rhinoderma > Rhinoderma darwinii. The sequence continues at coordinate 905,429 of NW_027461725.1, forward strand.
TTTTGGAATCTGATTTTAGTAAACACATAAGGAAAGGGTGCACCGGTCCTGGAAATACTGCAATACCAGGTCAATGCGTGGAGTGGACAGAGCAAGCTCTATTTCCATCTCCCTGTTCTAAAAATCCATTTAATATATGGTCCCCAGATAGGGGACGTATCAGATATTAAACTGATAAGAACAGATACTACACTTGATCTTAGCCAAAAGGCCGAGAAGCGATAACCCGAACGGGCCGCGCGTTGACCGAGCCTGCCCAATACTGCTGTTCACCCCTTGCAGCGATTCAGCCTACTCCTAGGCAATTCCATGGGGCCCTGCAGGCTCACACACACTCACAGCTACTAAGCGGGAGGTGAATAAAGGCCGGAGAGGAAGCAAGACAGGATTTGCTTCTTTTGCTTGCACCACAATGCAGTGCTGAAAGAGGAGGAATCGACATAAAAATGCCTTCCTGGCAACGCCCAAATGCCCTCCTGCCGTGCAAACACTGGCAGCAGCAGCAGCAGCAGCAGCAGCAGCAGTAAGTGCATGCCCACTGCCACCCCTTCTCCTTTCACACCTTGTATCAGCTTTAATCCAGTCCAGTGCTGCCTGCTGAGCAGCACTGACCAACACTGCCTGGGCCCAGGCTTTTATCTCTGAGGCCCCATTATGATGTCAGAAAGCTGGCTCTGGCTCCTGAGGTCTCCACTATGACACGTGCAAAGTTCCGTCTGAACTTTATATAAGACGGTGCGGCTCAGTCAGTCACTCAGTGTTGCCTGAGAGGGCAACACTGCAACAGCCGGCCCCCAGGCTGTCTTTTTTTTGCACAGCTAGTTGCCTCCAGGAGGCCACAAGAGGGAGACAAGGGATTGCAAAATGGAAAATAGGCATCCACCAACTTTACAGACAACTTGTTCTCCTTGCTCCTACAACCTCCATCCTTGCACAGTTTGTTATTCTTCCAGGTAACATAGTAACAAATCCAAATTGCTGCTCTCTTTGTAGGCAAGCAAGGGTTTGTTGCAACTGCAATTATTACTTCTTCTTGAAATGTAGGGACCACAGTACATTCCATCACATCCATCTAGTGTACACAGGTAGGTCCATTGTGACGGGCGGGCGGGCGGGCGGGCTGGCTGCTTTAATGGCTGTTTGCTGTTCCCCTACTCCACTCCACTATTTGACTATGGTGCTGCATCAATCAGTGGCTGGCTCAGGTGCAGCTCTTTAACCTACCTAGGAGGGAGGGCGGAGAGAAGACAAGGAAGGTGAATGAGCTGTTCCAATGTGAAATGCCGGAAACACAGAAACACAGACGACACAAAACAAGAGGTGGCAATGTATTAATTAATTGCATTTAATAAATTAGCTCATTATCACACATGACTGTACAAATGCATTGTCCAACAGGTGTTGAAATAATGGGATTAAAAGGGGAGATCTCATCCGAAAGACAAAAACAATGGCAAACACAAAAAGCACTTTTGGAATCTGATTTTAGTAAACACATAAGGAAAGGGTGCACCGGTCCTGGAAATACTGCAATACCAGGTCAATGCGTGGAGTGGACAGAGCAAGCTCTATTTCCATCTCCCTGTTCTAAAAATCCATTTAATATATGGTCCCCAGATAGGGGACGTATCAGATATTAAACTGATAAGAACAAATACTACACTTGATCTTAGCCAAAAGGCCGAGAAGCGATAACCCGAACGGGCCGCGCGTTGACCGAGCCTGCCCAATACTGCTGTTCACCCCTTGCAGCGATTCAGCCTACTCCTAGGCAATTCCATGGGGCCCTGCAGGCTCACACACACTCACAGCTACTAAGCGGGAGGTGAATAAAGGCCGGAGAGGAAGCAAGACAGGATTTGCTTCTTTTGCTTGCACCACAATGCAGTGCTGAAAGAGGAGGAATCGACATAAAAACGCCTTCCTGGCAACGCCCAAATGCCCTCCTGCCGTGCAAACACTGGCAGCAGGAGCAGCAGCAGCAGCAGCAGCAGTAAGTGCATGCCCACTGCCACCCCTTCTCCTTTCACACCTTGTATCAGCTTTAATCCAGTCCAGTGCTGCCTGCTGAGCAGCACTGACCAACACTGCCTGGGCCCAGGCTTTTATCTCTGAGGCCCCATTATGATGTCAGAAAGCTGGCTCTGGCTCCTGAGGTCTCCACTATGACACGTGCAAAGTTCCGTCTGAACTTTATATAAGACGGTGCGGCTCAGTCAGTCACTCAGTGTTGCCTGAGAGGGCAACACTGCAACAGCCGGCCCCCAGGCTGTCTTTTTTTTGCACAGCTAGTTGCCTCCAGGAGGCCACAAGAGGGAGACAAGGGATTGCAAAATGGAAAATAGGCATCCACCAACTTTACAGACAACTTGTTCTCCTTGCTCCTACAACCTCCATCCTTGCACAGTTTGTTATTCTTCCAGGTAACATAGTAACAAATCCAAATTGCTGCTCTCTTTGTAGGCAAGCAAGGGTTTGTTGCAACTGCAATTCTTACTTCTTCTTGAAATGTAGGGACCACAGTACATTCCATCACATCCATCTAGTGTACACAGGTAGGTCCATTGTGACGGGCGGGCGGGCGGGCTGGCTGCTTTAATGGCTGTTTGCTGTTCCCCTACTCCACTCCACTATTTGACTATGGTGCTGCATCAATCAGTGGTTGGCTCAGGTGCAGCTCTTTAACCTACCTAGGAGGGAGGGCGGAGAGAAGACAAGGAAGGTGAATGAGCTGTTCCAATGTGAAATGCCGGAAACACAGAAACACAGACGACACAAAACAAGAGGTGGCAATGTATTAATTAATTGCATTTAATAAATTAGCTCATTATCACACATGACTGTACAAATGCATTGTCCAACAGGTGTTGAAATAATGGGATTAAAAGGGGAGATCCCATCCGAAAGACAAAAACAATGGCAAATACAAAAAGCACTTTTGGAATCTGATTTTAGTAAACACATAAGGAAAGGGTGCACCGGTCCTGGAAATACTGCAATACCAGGTCAAGGCGTGGAGTGGACAGAGCAAGCTCTATTTCCATCTCCCTGTTCTAAAAATCCATTTAATATATGGTCCCCAGATAGGGGACGTATCAGATATTAAACTGATAAGAACAGATACTACACTTGATCTTAGCCAAAAGGCCGAGAAGCGATAACCCGAACGTGCCGCGCGTTTTGCTTCTTTTGCTTGCACCACAATGCAGTGCTGAAAGAGGAGGAATCGACATAAAAACGCCTTCCTGGCAACGCCCAAATGCCCTCCTGCCGTGCAAACACTGGCAGCAGCAGCAGCAGCAGCAGCAGTAAGTGCATGCCCACTGCCACCCCTTCTCCTTTCACACCTTGTATCAGCTTTAATCCAGTCCAGTGCTGCCTGCTGAGCAGCACTGACCAACACTGCCTGGGCCCAGGCTTTTATCTCTGAGGCCCCATTATGATGTCAGAAAGCTGGCTCTGGCTCCTGAGGTCTCCACTATGACACGTGCAAAGTTCCGTCTGAACTTTATATAAGACGGTGCGGCTCAGTCAGTCACTCAGTGTTGCCTGAGAGGGCAACACTGCAACAGCCGGCCCCCAGGCTGTCTTTTTTTTGCACAGCTAGTTGCCTCCAGGAGGCCACAAGAGGGAGACAAGGGACTGCAAAATGGAAAATAGGCATCCACCAACTTTACAGACAACTTGTTCTCCTTGCTCCTACAACCTCCATCCTTGCACAGTTTGTTATTCTTCCAGGTAACATAGTAACAAATCCAAATTGCTGCTCTCTTTGTAGGCAAGCAAGGGTTTGTTGCAACTGCAATTCTTACTTCTTGAAATGTAGGGACCACAGTACATTCCATCACATCCATCTAGTGTACACAGGTAGGTCCATTGTGACGGGCGGGCGGGCGGGCGGGCTGGCTGCTTTAATGGCTGTTTGCTGTTCCCCTACTCCACTCCACTATTTGACTATGGTGCTGCATCAATCAGTGGCTGGCTCAGGTGCAGCTCTTTAACCTACCTAGGAGGGAGGGCGGAGAGAAGACAAGGAAGGTGAATGAGCTGTTCCAATGTGAAATGCCGGAAACACAGAAACACAGACGACACAAAACAAGAGGTGGCAATGTATTAATTAATTGCATTTAATAAATTAGCTCATTATCACACATGACTGTACAAATGCATTGTCCAACAGGTGTTGAAATAATGGGATTAAAAGGGGAGATCCCATCCGAAAGACAAAAACAATGGCAAACACAAAAAGCACTTTTGGAATCTGATTTTAGTAAACACATAAGGAAAGGGTGCACCGGTCCTGGATATACTGCAATACCAGGTCAATGCGTGGAGTGGACAGAGCAAGCTCTATTTCCATCTCCCTGTTCTAAAAATCCATTTAATATATGGTCCCCAGATAGGGGACGTATCAGATATTAAACTGATAAGAACAGATACTACACTTGATCTTAGCCAAAAGGCCGAGAAGCGATAACCCGAACGTGCCGCGCGTTTTGCTTCTTTTGCTTGCACCACAATGCAGTGCTGAAAGAGGAGGAATCGACATAAAAACGCCTTCCTGGCAACGCCCAAATGCCCTCCTGCCGTGCAAACACTGGCAGCAGCAGCAGCAGCAGCAGCAGTAAGTGCATGCCCACTGCCACCCCTTCTCCTTTCACACCTTGTATCAGCTTTAATCCAGTCCAGTGCTGCCTGCTGAGCAGCACTGACCAACACTGCCTGGGCCCAGGCTTTTATCTCTGAGGCCCCATTATGATGTCAGAAAGCTGGCTCTGGCTCCTGAGGTCTCCACTATGACACGTGCAAAGTTCCGTCTGAACTTTATATAAGACGGTGCGGCTCAGTCAGTCACTCAGTGTTGCCTGAGAGGGCAACACTGCAACAGCCGGCCCCCAGGCTGTCTTTTTTTTGCACAGCTAGTTGCCTCCAGGAGGCCACAAGAGGGAGACAAGGGACTGCAAAATGGAAAATAGGCATCCACCAACTTTACAGACAACTTGTTCTCCTTGCTCCTACAACCTCCATCCTTGCACAGTTTGTTATTCTTCCAGGTAACAGTAACAAATCCAAATTGCTGCTCTCTTTGTAGGCAAGCAAGGGTTTGTTGCAACTGCAATTCTTACTTCTTCTTGAAATGTAGGGACCACAGTACATTCCATCACATCCATCTAGTGTACACAGGTAGGTCCATTGTGACGGGCGGGCGGGCGGGCTGGCTGCTTTAATGGCTGTTTGCTGTTCCCCTACTCCACTCCACTATTTGACTATGGTGCTGCATCAATCAGTGGCTGGCTCAGGTGCAGCTCTTTAACCTACCTAGGAGGGAGGGCGGAGAGAAGACAAGGAAGGTGAATGAGCTGTTCCAATGTGAAATGCCGGAAACACAGAAACACAGACGACACAAAACAAGAGGTGGCAATGTATTAATTAATTGCATTTAATAAATTAGCTCATTATCACACATGACTGTACAAATGCATTGTCCAACAGGTGTTGAAATAATGGGATTAAAAGGGGAGATCCCATCCGAAAGACAAAAACAATGGCAAACACAAAAAGCACTTTTGGAATCTGATTTTAGTAAACACATAAGGAAAGGGTGCACCGGTCCTGGAAATACTGCAATACCAGGTCAATGCGTGGAGTGGACAGAGCAAGCTCTATTTCCATCTCCCTGTTCTAAAAATCCATTTAATATATGGTCCCCAGATAGGGGACGTATCAGATATTAAACTGATAAGAACAGATACTACACTTGATCTTAGCCAAAAGGCCGAGAAGCGATAACCCGAACGGGCCGCGCGTTGACCGAGCCTGCCCAATACTGCTGTTCACCCCTTGCAGCGATTCAGCCTACTCCTAGGCAATTCCATGGGGCCCTGCAGGCTCACACACACTCACAGCTACTAAGCGGGAGGTGAATAAAGGCCGGAGAGGAAGCAAGACAGGATTTGCTTCTTTTGCTTGCACCACAATGCAGTGCTGAAAGAGGAGGAATCGACATAAAAATGCCTTCCTGGCAACGCCCAAATGCCCTCCTGCCGTGCAAACACTGGCAGCAGCAGCAGCAGCAGCAGCAGCAGCAGTAAGTGCATGCCCACTGCCACCCCTTCTCCTTTCACACCTTGTATCAGCTTTAATCCAGTCCAGTGCTGCCTGCTGAGCAGCACTGACCAACACTGCCTGGGCCCAGGCTTTTATCTCTGAGGCCCCATTATGATGTCAGAAAGCTGGCTCTGGCTCCTGAGGTCTCCACTATGACACGTGCAAAGTTCCGTCTGAACTTTATATAAGACGGTGCGGCTCAGTCAGTCACTCAGTGTTGCCTGAGAGGGCAACACTGCAACAGCCGGCCCCCAGGCTGTCTTTTTTTTGCACAGCTAGTTGCCTCCAGGAGGCCACAAGAGGGAGACAAGGGATTGCAAAATGGAAAATAGGCATCCACCAACTTTACAGACAACTTGTTCTCCTTGCTCCTACAACCTCCATCCTTGCACAGTTTGTTATTCTTCCAGGTAACATAGTAACAAATCCAAATTGCTGCTCTCTTTGTAGGCAAGCAAGGGTTTGTTGCAACTGCAATTATTACTTCTTCTTGAAATGTAGGGACCACAGTACATTCCATCACATCCATCTAGTGTACACAGGTAGGTCCATTGTGACGGGCGGGCGGGCGGGCGGGCTGGCTGCTTTAATGGCTGTTTGCTGTTCCCCTACTCCACTCCACTATTTGACTATGGTGCTGCATCAATCAGTGGCTGGCTCAGGTGCAGCTCTTTAACCTACCTAGGAGGGAGGGCGGAGAGAAGACAAGGAAGGTGAATGAGCTGTTCCAATGTGAAATGCCGGAAACACAGAAACACAGACGACACAAAACAAGAGGTGGCAATGTATTAATTAATTGCATTTAATAAATTAGCTCATTATCACACATGACTGTACAAATGCATTGTCCAACAGGTGTTGAAATAATGGGATTAAAAGGGGAGATCTCATCCGAAAGACAAAAACAATGGCAAACACAAAAAGCACTTTTGGAATCTGATTTTAGTAAACACATAAGGAAAGGGTGCACCGGTCCTGGAAATACTGCAATACCAGGTCAATGCGTGGAGTGGACAGAGCAAGCTCTATTTCCATCTCCCTGTTCTAAAAATCCATTTAATATATGGTCCCCAGATAGGGGACGTATCAGATATTAAACTGATAAGAACAAATACTACACTTGATCTTAGCCAAAAGGCCGAGAAGCGATAACCCGAACGGGCCGCGCGTTGACCGAGCCTGCCCAATACTGCTGTTCACCCCTTGCAGCGATTCAGCCTACTCCTAGGCAATTCCATGGGGCCCTGCAGGCTCACACACACTCACAGCTACTAAGCGGGAGGTGAATAAAGGCCGGAGAGGAAGCAAGACAGGATTTGCTTCTTTTGCTTGCACCACAATGCAGTGCTGAAAGAGGAGGAATCAACATAAAAACGCCTTCCTGGCAACGCCCAAATGCCCTCCTGCCGTGCAAACACTGGCAGCAGGAGCAGCAGCAGCAGCAGCAGCAGCAGCAGTAAGTGCATGCCCACTGCCACCCCTTCTCCTTTCACACCTTGTATCAGCTTTAATCCAGTCCAGTGCTGCCTGCTGAGCAGCACTGACCAACACTGCCTGGGCCCAGGCTTTTATCTCTGAGGCCCCATTATGATGTCAGAAAGCTGGCTCTGGCTCCTGAGGTCTCCACTATGACACGTGCAAAGTTCCATCTGAACTTTATATAAGACGGTGCGGCTCAGTCAGTCACTCAGTGTTGCCTGAGAGGGCAACACTGCAACAGCCGGCCCCCAGGCTGTCTTTTTTTTGCACAGCTAGTTGCCTCCAGGAGGCCACAAGAGGGAGACAAGGGATTGCAAAATGGAAAATAGGCATCCACCAACTTTACAGACAACTTGTTCTCCTTGCTCCTACAACCTCCATCCTTGCACAGTTTGTTATTCTTCCAGGTAACATAGTAACAAATCCAAATTGCTGCTCTCTTTGTAGGCAAGCAAGGGTTTGTTGCAACTGCAATTCTTACTTCTTCTTGAAATGTAGGGACCACAGTACATTCCATCACATCCATCTAGTGTACACAGGTAGGTCCATTGTGACGGGCGGGCGGGCGGGCTGGCTGCTTTAATGGCTGTTTGCTGTTCCCCTACTCCACTCCACTATTTGACTATGGTGCTGCATCAATCAGTGGTTGGCTCAGGTGCAGCTCTTTAACCTACCTAGGAGGGAGGGCGGAGAGAAGACAAGGAAGGTGAATGAGCTGTTCCAATGTGAAATGCCGGAAACACAGAAACACAGACGACACAAAACAAGAGGTGGCAATGTATTAATTAATTGCATTTAATAAATTAGCTCATTATCACACATGACTGTACAAATGCATTGTCCAACAGGTGTTGAAATAATGGGATTAAAAGGGGAGATCCCATCCGAAAGACAAAAACAATGGCAAATACAAAAAGCACTTTTGGAATCTGATTTTAGTAAACACATAAGGAAAGGGTGCACCGGTCCTGGAAATACTGCAATACCAGGTCAAGGCGTGGAGTGGACAGAGCAAGCTCTATTTCCATCTCCCTGTTCTAAAAATCCATTTAATATATGGTCCCCAGATAGGGGACGTATCAGATATTAAACTGATAAGAACAGATACTACACTTGATCTTAGCCAAAAGGCCGAGAAGCGATAACCCGAACGTGCCGCGCGTTTTGCTTCTTTTGCTTGCACCACAATGCAGTGCTGAAAGAGGAGGAATCGACATAAAAACGCCTTCCTGGCAACGCCCAAATGCCCTCCTGCCGTGCAAACACTGGCAGCAGCAGCAGCAGCAGCAGCAGTAAGTGCATGCCCACTGCCACCCCTTCTCCTTTCACACCTTGTATCAGCTTTAATCCAGTCCAGTGCTGCCTGCTGAGCAGCACTGACCAACACTGCCTGGGCCCAGGCTTTTATCTCTGAGGCCCCATTATGATGTCAGAAAGCTGGCTCTGGCTCCTGAGGTCTCCACTATGACACGTGCAAAGTTCCGTCTGAACTTTATATAAGACGGTGCGGCTCAGTCAGTCACTCAGTGTTGCCTGAGAGGGCAACACTGCAACAGCCGGCCCCCAGGCTGTCTTTTTTTTGCACAGCTAGTTGCCTCCAGGAGGCCACAAGAGGGAGACAAGGGACTGCAAAATGGAAAATAGGCATCCACCAACTTTACAGACAACTTGTTCTCCTTGCTCCTACAACCTCCATCCTTGCACAGTTTGTTATTCTTCCAGGTAACATAGTAACAAATCCAAATTGCTGCTCTCTTTGTAGGCAAGCAAGGGTTTGTTGCAACTGCAATTCTTACTTCTTGAAATGTAGGGACCACAGTACATTCCATCACATCCATCTAGTGTACACAGGTAGGTCCATTGTGACGGGCGGGCGGGCGGGCGGGCTGGCTGCTTTAATGGCTGTTTGCTGTTCCCCTACTCCACTCCACTATTTGACTATGGTGCTGCATCAATCAGTGGCTGGCTCAGGTGCAGCTCTTTAACCTACCTAGGAGGGAGGGCGGAGAGAAGACAAGGAAGGTGAATGAGCTGTTCCAATGTGAAATGCCGGAAACACAGAAACACAGACGACACAAAACAAGAGGTGGCAATGTATTAATTAATTGCATTTAATAAATTAGCTCATTATCACACATGACTGTACAAATGCATTGTCCAACAGGTGTTGAAATAATGGGATTAAAAGGGGAGATCCCATCCGAAAGACAAAAACAATGGCAAACACAAAAAGCACTTTTGGAATCTGATTTTAGTAAACACATAAGGAAAGGGTGCACCGGTCCTGGATATACTGCAATACCAGGTCAATGCGTGGAGTGGACAGAGCAAGCTCTATTTCCATCTCCCTGTTCTAAAAATCCATTTAATATATGGTCCCCAGATAGGGGACGTATCAGATATTAAACTGATAAGAACAGATACTACACTTGATCTTAGCCAAAAGGCCGAGAAGCGATAACCCGAACGTGCCGCGCGTTTTGCTTCTTTTGCTTGCACCACAATGCAGTGCTGAAAGAGGAGGAATCGACATAAAAACGCCTTCCTGGCAACGCCCAAATGCCCTCCTGCCGTGCAAACACTGGCAGCAGCAGCAGCAGCAGCAGCAGTAAGTGCATGCCCACTGCCACCCCTTCTCCTTTCACACCTTGTATCAGCTTTAATCCAGTCCAGTGCTGCCTGCTGAGCAGCACTGACCAACACTGCCTGGGCCCAGGCTTTTATCTCTGAGGCCCCATTATGATGTCAGAAAGCTGGCTCTGGCTCCTGAGGTCTCCACTATGACACGTGCAAAGTTCCGTCTGAACTTTATATAAGACGGTGCGGCTCAGTCAGTCACTCAGTGTTGCCTGAGAGGGCAACACTGCAACAGCCGGCCCCCAGGCTGTCTTTTTTTTGCACAGCTAGTTGCCTCCAGGAGGCCACAAGAGGGAGACAAGGGACTGCAAAATGGAAAATAGGCATCCACCAACTTTACAGACAACTTGTTCTCCTTGCTCCTACAACCTCCATCCTTGCACAGTTTGTTATTCTTCCAGGTAACAGTAACAAATCCAAATTGCTGCTCTCTTTGTAGGCAAGCAAGGGTTTGTTGCAACTGCAATTCTTACTTCTTCTTGAAATGTAGGGACCACAGTACATTCCATCACATCCATCTAGTGTACACAGGTAGGTCCATTGTGACGGGCGGGCGGGCGGGCGGGCGGGCTGGCTGCTTTAATGGCTGTTTGCTGTTCCCCTACTCCACTCCACTATTTGACTATGGTGCTGCATCAATCAGTGGCTGGCTCAGGTGCAGCTCTTTAACCTACCTAGGAGGGAGGGCGGAGAGAAGACAAGGAAGGTGAATGAGCTGTTCCAATGTGAAATGCCGGAAACACAGAAACACAGACGACACAAAACAAGAGGTGGCAATGTATTAATTAATTGCATTTAATAAATTAGCTCATTATCACACATGACTGTACAAATGCATTGTCCAACAGGTGTTGAAATAATGGGATTAAAAGGGGAGATCCCATCCGAAAGACAAAAACAATGGCAAACACAAAAAGCACTTTTGGAATCTGATTTTAGTAAACACATAAGGAAAGGGTGCACCGGTCCTGGAAATACTGCAATACCAGGTCAATGCGTGGAGTGGACAGAGCAAGCTCTATTTCCATCTCCCTGTTCTAAAAATCCATTTAATATATGGTCCCCAGATAGGGGACGTATCAGATATTAAACTGATAAGAACAGATACTACACTTGATCTTAGCCAAAAGGCCGAGAAGCGATAACCCGAACGTGCCGCGCATTTTGCTTCTTTTGCTTGCACCACAATGCAGTGCTGAAAGAGGAGGAATCGACATAAAAACGCCTTCCTGGCAACGCCCAAATGCCCTCCTGCCGTGCAAACACTGGCAGCAGCAGCAGCAGCAGCAGTAAGTGCATGCCCACTGCCACCCCTTCTCCTTTCACACCTTGTATCAGCTTTAATCCAGTCCAGTGCTGCCTGCTGAGCAGCACTGACCAACACTGCCTGGGCCCAGGCTTTTATCTCTGAGGCCCCATTATGATGTCAGAAAGCTGGCTCTGGCTCCTGAGGTCTCCACTATGACACGTGCAAAGTTCCGTCTGAACTTTATATAAGACGGTGCGGCTCAGTCAGTCACTCAGTGTTGCCTGAGAGGGCAACACTGCAACAGCCGGCCCCCAGGCTGTCTTTTTTTTGCACAGCTAGTTGCCTCCAGGAGGCCACAAGAGGGAGACAAGGGACAGAAGAGGCTGGACGCAGCTGCAGGCTTGAGGGAAGCCGACATGACCGTCCTGGTAGGGAAAGGGTTAATGTTAAGAGGTGAGGGAAAGGTGAAGAAGCTGAAGGAGGGACGGGGAGGAGCTAGGGGGGACGGGGGGCCGTTACTGCGCTTCCCGCTGTTTCTCGGCATTGAGCCGGAAGCAGCGGGAGGAGTAGTACACAAGAAGCAAAGCTCCCCGTTGCCCGGCTTTTTAGTATGGCAGAGGCCCTGATTTTAGAGCGGCTGCGTGCCGCTGCTGTGCACCACGGTCCCGGATGGCTGGAGGAGACCGTGGCTGCATTAACGCGGATCCCGGACGCCGTTTCGCCACGTCGGGCACGGCGTTCGGGGTCTGTTGTAAGGGACAGGCTCCCCTCCCCCGGCCCCCCTACGAGCATGGCTATGGCGGCGGGGGGGGAGTCGGCAACAACCGCTCCTGCGCTGGGCAGGCAGAGAGCGGTAGCAGGGGTGACGGCGATGCAGGCTGTGTCGACCCGTCCCTCTCGGCGGTCCCGACCTCCAGAGCGCCTGAGTCCGGAGGTAGTCCCGCGGACACGGCGTCGCAGAGGGAGCCCGATCCCGGACGCTGCAGGCCAGGCAGCTGGGAGGACCGCCCCTTCCCAGGCCCTGCGTCCTGGCAGGAATCCCAGGCCGCGACGGGGTCCGGCGGTAAGCAGGGAGTCGCAGGCCGGGCTCCCTGTCACCCCTCCCCCATCAGATGGAAGATGTCAAGAGCAAGGTACGGCCGCCCCGCATGGTGATGTTCCGGCCAGGGGGCAGGCTTCGTCAGGATCGTCTAGACGGACGACTAGATCTGCAGCGACGTCGAGGCAACAGGTCCGGTCGGAAGTCTGGGTCCCGGCGGTCGGGCGGCAGGTTGCCGGCCCATCGGTCAGCGCGTCCTCATCCCCTTTCCGAAGAGGTCGTTGGGAGGGACAGTCGTCGGCGAGAGAAGAACTGGAGGAAGGTGAACTGGACGTCTATCGTCGAGGTCAGGATGGTCCGGCTGACGGGAACACAGCGCCTGTGCAGCCCGGTGAGTGTATAACTCCTTTATTGTCTTATCCAGCGATTTTTATGTCGGGTGTCGGCGGGGGGGCTGCTAGCATAGCATCGGGGGCCGGTAGTGGCGCGGGCGGACGCGACGGAGCGGGTTTGGCAGATTTAGTGGGTTGCTTACGGGAGCTGGTGGGGCGCCTGGATAGGGCCGCGGCGCCGGTAGTAACGGAAGTGTCCCCTGCGGTAGTTTGGGAAGGCTCCAGGGAAGTGGGATCGTTGCAGGCGCGTCCTGTGGTGGCGGTTAGAGAGGCGGTCGCGGTGTCGGTGCAGACTGAGGCACAGAAGGACGGCGATCGAGTGCGCATGGACGATCGTGCTCGGGGGGAGGTGTATGTTTGTTTTGAGGGTCCGTTGGGGGCGCATTTAAAGCAGGAGGTGCGTGATCGGATCTGGAAAGATGAATATGTTGAAATTTTTTCTCTCTTGCCGCTGGCTAAATTCAATTTGGATAAGGGCAAGCGGGATGAGAGTAAAAAGGACGAGGAGGAACGGCGGCGGTATAGGCTTATCCCGCAGACGTTCGTTAATTGGTCGCAGGCGTTCGCCATATTGGCTAGTGTGATAGGGGAAAAGGCGCCGGAAAATTGTTCGGCGTTATTTTGTTATTTTGATGCTATTGGGGAGGCTCATAGGGCGTATGGGGGTCAGGCGTGGCTGCGATATGATGAGCAATTCCGTCAGCGGAAGGCGGTTCGGCCGGCGATTCGGTGGGACCAGAAGGATATTGCTCTCTGGTTACGGGTTACGGTTCCGGTTAGGCAGCCCTTTCCCGGGAGCGGTGGCCAGGGAGGCCAGACTAGTCAGAGTGGACCAAGCGGCGGGGGAAAGGCGGGGTTTTGCTGGCAATTCAATGAAGGCCAGTGTAAGTTCGGGGCCACGTGCAAGTTCAAGCACGTGTGCTCCGAGTGTAATGGTGCATCACACGGGGCGGCAAAATGTCTGCGTAAAAAGAGGTCCGGGAACCAGCACGGGGCTGGTCAAGGGGGTGTCGCCGGTGAGGGTGGAAAGGATGGCCCCTTATCTAAATGAGTATCCGGATAGGGCGGCGGCTAAGTTGCTTTATGAAGGGTTTAGTGTTGGTTTTGTTATTCCTCCGCCTCCTTATGAGGTTCCGGTTACGCGGAGAAATTTAAAATCGGCTTACGTGCATGCGGAAGTCGTGTCGGAAAAGTTGTTAAAAGAAGTTTCGTTGGGGCGCATGTCGGGGCCATTTGTGGAGTCGCCGGTGAAAGATTTAGTTGTGTCCCCTTTGGGTATTGTCCCTAAACGCGAGCCCGGAAAGTTTCGTTTGATTCAACATTTATCGTATCCCAAAGGTTCGTCGGTAAACGACGGGATTGATCACGAGTTGTGTTCCGTAGTTTATACCTCATTCGATAAGGCGGTGGGGTTAGTGCGGGCTGCGGGTCCGGGGGCGCTGCTAGCAAAAACCGACATCGAGGCGGCGTTCAGGTTGTTGCCGGTGCATCCAGAAAGCCAACGGCTGTTGGGCTGTTTTTGGAATGGGGCCTTTTACGTGGATCGGTGCCTTCCGATGGGGTGTTCTCTTTCTTGTGCATACTTCGAGGCGTTTAGTAGCTTCGTGGAGTGGGTAACGAGGGGAGTATCCGGGGTCGATTCGTTGATCCATTACTTAGATGATTTTTTGTGCGTTGGCCCGGGGGGTTCGCCGGTTTGCGGTAACTTGCTTCATGCCCTGCAGAAGGTGGCGAGGGATTTTGGGATCCCTTTGGCGCCGGAAAAAACGGAGGGCCCGGTAGCGACGATTTGTTTCTTGGGAATCGAAATTGACTCGGTGGCAATGGAGTGTCGGCTCCCGGCGGATAAGCTGGGTGCTTTGAGGCTGGAGGTGCGACGGGCTTGTAGAAGGAAGAAAATGTCGTTGAGGGAGCTTCAGTCGCTGCTGGGGAAGTTGAATTTCGCCTGCCGGATTATGCCGATGGGGAGGGTGTTTGGTAGAAGGTTGGCGGCGGCAACGGCGGGAGTGCGGGCGCCGCATCATTTTGTGAGGCTCAAGGAGGAGCACCGAGCTGATCTTCAGGTTTGGGATGACTTCTTGGGCCAGTACAATGGTCGCTCGCTATGGATGGCCCCAGCGCAGGATACGAGTGATCTGAATATTTTCACGGATGCGGCTGGGGCGGGTGGCTTTGGAGCTTACGGGGGAGGTCCGTGGTGCGCAGGTCAATGGCCGGCTAGCTGGGTGTCCAGTGGATTGACGCGGAATCTGGCCCTGCTCGAGCTGTTTCCCATCGTGGTGGCGGCTACCATTTGGGGGGACAGGCTCAGGGATAAGAAGGTCCGTTTTTACTGCGACAACATGGGTGTGGTGCTTGCCATTAATAACATCACGGCGTCCTCTCCTCCGGTAGTTCAATTGTTGCGACATTTAGTGTTGGTGTGTTTGTCGCTGAACGCGTGGGTGGTGGCGGTGCATGTCCCGGGTGTACGGAATTGTGTTGCTGATGCTCTTTCTCGCTCGCAGTGGGACCGGTTTCGGCAATTGGCTCCGGGAGCGGAACGTATTGGTTTGGCGTGTCCGGATCATCTATGGGATCTGGTATCGGTCCCGTAGAGCAGCTGTTACAAAGGTCTTTGGCGGGCACGACGTGGAGGGCTTATGCTGCTTGTTGGAGGCAGTGGGAGGAGTGGGTAAGAGAGTTGGGTGATGTCAATACGGATAGAGACAGGTTGGTGGCACTTTTGTATTGGTTAGGGGATGCCTGGGAGGCGGGGTTTTCAGTAGCGAAGGTGAACCGGTTTATATCCGCGGTGGCGTTTGGGCTTAAGTTGCGGGGCTTGCGGGATGTATCGAAGGAATTTCTGGTATCGCAGGCTTTGAAGGGGTTGCGCAGAGGTAGGGTGGAGGCGGATAGTAGAAGGCCGGTGTCGTTTGCTTTGCTGGGCTTGTTGGGTGGTTCATTGGCATCGGTATGTCGTTCTTCAGATGAAATGGATTTGTTTCGGTTGGCTTTCTCGTTGGCGTTCTTCGGAGCATTTAGAATAGGTGAGTTGGTGTCGCCAAGTACTAAACAGGCAGGGGGGCTGAGATCTGGGGAGGTGAGCCTTTTTGCAGATCGGTTGGAGGTATGGTTGCGTAGATCAAAAACTGACCAATTAGGGAAGGGAAAACTGATAGTTTTGTTCGCTCTCCCGGGGTCGGTCATGTGCCCAGTAGAGTGCATGCGTGGTTTTACAAAAAACAGGGGGTCTCCAGATTTGCCTTTGTTATGTCATGTGGACGGGTCGTTCTTGTCCAGGTTTCAGTTTGGAGCTGTTTTTAAAAAATGTTTGACGGCGGTTGGGGTTGCGGCAGGCTCATATTCATCTCATTCCTTCCGGATTGGCGCAGCAACGGAAGCAGGGCGCTGGGGGTTGGATGATGAGGGGGTGAGGCGTATTGGTCGTTGGGAGTCTAAAAGGTTTAAGTCCTATGTCCGCCCCCATATGTTGTAATTTTGTTGTTTATGCTTGCAAATGTATATGGTGGTGCCTAACTGTGTTTTCCGTTTCAGATTCGCCTCCTTGTCTGGTGTGGTTGATGGGTCATTCGTACGTGCACTGGGGGGCTTTGAGGGCGGACGTCCGCCCGGATGGTCGCCAGTTGCGCATTCCGCGACAGGATGCGGTTGTGCATTGGCTGGGGTTTAGAGGTATGTCGTGGAACAGGGTGTTGGCGGAATTCCAGACATATGTGCGGCTTGATAGGGTTCCGGAGGTTTTAGTGTTGCACGTGGGTGGGAATGACTTAGGAGTCCGCCCTTTTCGTGAGTTGGTGCGGGATATCAAACATGATTTGTTGTGTTTGTGGGTATCTTATCCCAAGTTGGTGGTAGTGTGGTCGGACATAGTCCCAAGGAAGCATTGGCGGTTAGCTAGATCGGTGGAGAGAGTCAATAAGGCTCGGATAAAAGTTAACCGGGCGGTGTCCCGTTTTGTGGCAAAGAACGGGGGCATTTGCGTGAGGCATAGGGATTTGGAGTCAGGATTGGGGAATTTCTGGAGGAGTGACGGGGTTCATCTGACCGAGGTTGGCATTGATATTTGGAGCTTGGCTATAGCAGAAGGCATAGAAAGGGCGGTGGTGGTGTGGAGGAACTCACAGGCTTAAGGTGGTCAAGGCCTGTTTCGCGGTGGCGGGGGGAGTCCTTGAGGCCAGTCAGTACAAAATGGTGGGGGGGTCGCATCGGGGGTATGCGTCCCCCAAAAAAGGTACATGGTTGAAGACTTCATCGGGTGTTATCCCTTTGAAGTGGTCTTCTGGTAGAAGGTATGTCACTTGAAGGCTTCATCGGGTGTTATCCCTTTGAAGTGGACTTCTAGTGGGCGGTATATCACTTGAGGGCTTCAACGGGTGTTATCCCCTTGAAGTGGACTTCTAGTGGGTGGAGCCATCTGCAGAGGTGAACGGTGCTTCCGAGCTGGTTTACGGCTGGAGGTAATTAGTGGTTTGCAGATGGCTAATTCGGTGTGTTCTTGAAAGGAACATCTGAAGGGGCTTCAAGGACTTCCTCTGCTCGGGTTAATGTTAACGTTTAATGGTTATTTATGATTCTGACCCATGTTGGGTCATGTGAATTATTAGGAGGAATTCTCCGGTGGATTCCTAACTAGTTATCCGAATGTTTCGGATTTAAATTGTTTTTATAAAACTGTGAAATTAATAAACGGCTGCTGTGGCCATTTCACATCCAACCTCGGTGTCATGTGTCGTTACTAAATGGGGGTGGGGGATAGTATGGTTTAAGGTTAACACACGACTCTACCTAGGCAGGTCAAGAAGAGGCTGGACGCAGCTGCAGGCTTGAGGGAAGCCGACATGACCGTCCTGGTAGGGAAAGGGTTAATGTTAAGAGGTGAGGGAAAGGTGAAGAAGCTGAAGGAGGGACGGGGAGGAGCTAGGGGGGACGGGGGGGCCGTTACTGCGCTTCCCGCTGTTTCTCGGCATTGAGCCGGAAGCAGCGGGAGGAGTAGTACACAAGAAGCAAGGCTCCCACCCTCCCACCCTTGTTTTGTTACTCCTTAGGTCTTCTGTACGTCCGTATATGAGCGTTGTGTTTTATTTTGTGTGTTTATTTAACATGTTTTTCTTTTTTCCGGAGTAGGTTCTGTTGTCATGGCAGCTGGCGGGGGGAGTCCTTGAGGCCAGTCAGTACAAAATGGTGGGGGGGTCGCATCGGGGGTATGCGTCCCCCAAAAAAGGTACATGGTTGAAGACTTCATCGGGTGTTATCCCTTTGAAGTGGTCTTCTGGTAGAAGGTATGTCACTTGAAGGCTTCATCGGGTGTTATCCCTTTGAAGTGGACTTCTAGTGGGCGGTATATCACTTGAGGGCTTCAACGGGTGTTATCCCCTTGAAGTGGACTTCTAGTGGGTGGAGCCATCTGCAGAGGTGAACGGTGCTTCCGAGCTGGTTTACGGCTGGAGGTAATTAGTGGTTTGCAGATGGCTAATTCGGTGTGTTCTTGAAAGGAACATCTGAAGGGGCTTCAAGGACTTCCTCTGCTCGGGTTAATGTTAACGTTTAATGGTTATTTATGATTCTGACCCATGTTGGGTCATGTGAATTATTAGGAGGAATTCTCCGGTGGATTCCTAACTAGTTATCCGAATGTTTCGGATTTAAATTGTTTTTATAAAACTGTGAAATTAATAAACGGCTGCTGTGGCCATTTCACATCCAACCTCGGTGTCATGTGTCGTTACTAAATGGGGGTGGGGGATAGTATGGTTTAAGGTTAACACACGACTCTACCTAGGCAGGTCATGCAAAATGGAAAATAGGCATCCACCAACTTTACAGACAACTTGTTCTCCTTGCTCCTACAACCTCCATCCTTGCACAGTTTGTTATTCTTCCAGGTAACATAGTAACAAATCCAAATTGCTGCTCTCTTTGTAGGCAAGCAAGGGTTTGTTGCAACTGCAATTCTTACTTCTTCTTGAAATGTAGGGACCACAGTACATTCCATCACATCCATCTAGTGTACACAGGTAGGTCCATTGTGACGGGCGGGCGGGCGGGCGGGCTGGCTGGCTGCTTTAATGGCTGTTTGCTGTTCCCCTACTCCACTCCACTATTTGACTATGGTGCTGCATCAATCAGTGGCTGGCTCAGGTGCAGCTCTTTAACCTACCTAGGAGGGAGGGCGGAGAGAAGACAAGGAAGGTGAATGAGCTGTTCCAATGTGAAATGCCGGAAACACAGAAACACAGACGACACAAAACAAGAGGTGGCAATGTATTAATTAATTGCATTTAATAAATTAGCTCATTATCACACATGACTGTACAAATGCATTGTCCAACAGGTGTTGAAATAATGGGATTAAAAGGGGAGATCCCATCCGAAAGACAAAAACAATGGCAAACACAAAAAGCACTTTTGGAATCTGATTTTAGTAAACACATAAGGAAAGGGTGCACCGGTCCTGGAAATACTGCAATACCAGGTCAATGCGTGGAGTGGACAGAGCAAGCTCTATTTCCATCTCCCTGTTCTAAAAATCCATTTAATATATGGTCCCCAGATAGGGGACGTATCAGATATTAAACTGATAAGAACAGATACTACACTTGATCTTAGCCAAAAGGCCGAGAAGCGATAACCCGAACGTGCCGCGCGTTTTGCTTCTTTTGCTTGCACCACAATGCAGTGCTGAAAGAGGAGGAATCGACATAAAAACGACTTCCTGGCAACGCCCAAATGCCCTCCTGCCGTGCAAACACTGGCAGCAGCAGCAGCAGCAGCAGCAGCAGCAGCAGTAAGTGCATGCCCACTGCCACCCCTTCTCCTTTCACACCTTGTATCAGCTTTAATCCAGTCCAGTGCTGCCTGCTGAGCAGCACTGACCAACACTGCCTGGGCCCAGGCTTTTATCTCTGAGGCCCCATTATGATGTCAGAAAGCTGGCTCTGGCTCCTGAGGTCTCCACTATGACACGTGCAAAGTTCCGTCTGAACTTTATATAAGACGGTACGGCTCAGTCAGTCACTCAGTGTTGCCTGAGAGGGCAACACTGCAACAGCCGGCCCCCAGGCTGTCTTTTTTTTGCACAGCTAGTTGCCTCCAGGAGGCCACAAGAGGGAGACAAGGGACTGCAAAATGGAAAATAGGCATCCACCAACTTTACAGACAACTTGTTCTCCTTGCTCCTACAACCTCCATCCTTGCACAGTTTGTTATTCTTCCAGGTAACATAGTAACAAATCCAAATTGCTGCTCTCTTTGTAGGCAAGCAAGGGTTTGTTGCAACTGCAATTCTTACTTCTTCTTGAAATGTAGGGACCACAGTACATTCCATCACATCCATCTAGTGTACACAGGTAGGTCCATTGTGACGGGCGGGCGGGCGGGCGGGCGGGCTGGCTGCTTTAATGGCTGTTTGCTGTTCCCCTACTCCACTCCACTATTTGACTATGGTGCTGCATCAATCAGTGGCTGGCTCAGGTGCAGCTCTTTAACCTACCTAGGAGGGAGGGCGGAGAGAAGACAAGGAAGGTGAATGAGCTGTTCCAATGTGAAATGCCGGAAACACAGAAACACAGACGACACAAAACAAGAGGTGGCAATGTATTAATTAATTGCATTTAATAAATTAGCTCATTATCACACATGACTGTACAAATGCATTGTCCAACAGGTGTTGAAATAATGGGATTAAAAGGGGAGATCCCATCCGAAAGACAAAAACAATGGCAAACACAAAAAGCACTTTTGGAATCTGATTTTAGTAAACACATAAGGAAAGGGTGCACCGGTCCTGGAAATACTGCAATACCAGGTCAATGCGTGGAGTGGACAGAGCAAGCTCTATTTCCATCTCCCTGTTCTAAAAATCCATTTAATATATGGTCCCCAGATAGGGGACGTATCAGATATTAAACTGATAAGAACAGATACTACACTTGATCTTAGCCAAAAGGCCGAGAAGCGATAACCCGAACGGGCCGCACGTTGACCGAGCCTGCCCAATACTGCTGTTCACCCCTTGCAGCGATTCAGCCTACTCCTAGGCAATTCCATGGGGCCCTGCAGGCTCACACACACTCACAGCTACTAAGCGGGAGGTGAATAAAGGCCGGAGAGGAAGCAAGACAGGATTTGCTTCTTTTGCTTGCACCACAATGCAGTGCTGAAAGAGGAGGAATCGACATAAAAACGCCTTCCTGGCAACGCCCAAATGCCCTCCTGCCGTGCAAACACTGGCAGCAGGAGCAGCAGCAGCAGCAGCAGCAGCAGTAAGTGCATGCCCACTGCCACCCCTTCTCCTTTCACACCTTGTATCAGCTTTAATCCAGTCCAGTGCTGCCTGCTGAGCAGCACTGACCAACACTGCCAGGGCCCAGGCTTTTATCTCTGAGGCCCCATTATGATGTCAGAAAGCTGGCTCTGGCTCCTGAGGTCTCCACTATGACACGTGCAAAGTTCCGTCTGAACTTTATATAAGACGGTGCGGCTCAGTCAGTCACTCAGTGTTGCCTGAGAGGGCAACACTGCAACAGCCGGCCCCCAGGCTGTCTTTTTTTTGCACAGCTAGTTGCCTCCAGGAGGCCACAAGAGGGAGACAAGGGACTGCAAAATGGAAAATAGGCATCCACCAACTTTACAGACAACTTGTTCTCCTTGCTCCTACAACCTCCATCCTTGCACAGTTTGTTATTCTTCCAGGTAACATAGTAACAAATCCAAATTGCTGCTCTCTTTGTAGGCAAGCAAGGGTTTATTGCAACTGCAATTCTTACTTCTTCTTGAAATGTAGGGACCACAGTACATTCCATCACATCCATCTAGTGTACACAGGTAGGTCCATTGTGACGGGCGGGCGGGCTGGCTGCTTTAATGGCTGTTTGCTGTTCCCCTACTCCACTCCACTATTTGACTATGGTGCTGCATCAATCAGTGGCTGGCTCAGGTGCAGCTCTTTAACCTACCTAGGAGGGAGGGCGGAGAGAAGACAAGGAAGGTGAATGAGCTGTTCCAATGTGAAATGCCGGAAACACAGAAACACAGACGACACAAAACAAGAGGTGGCAATGTATTAATTAATTGCATTTAATAAATTAGCTCATTATCACACATGACTGTACAAATGCATTGTCCAACAGGTGTTGAAATAATGGGATTAAAAGGGGAGATCCCATCCGAAAGACAAAAACAATAGCAAACACAAAAAGCACTTTTGGAATCTGATTTTAGTAAACACATAAGGAAAGGGTGCACCGGTCCTGGAAATACTGCAATACCAGGTCAATGCGTGGAGTGGACAGAGCAAGCTCTATTTCCATCTCCCTGTTCTAAAAATCCATTTAATATATGGTCCCCAGATAGGGGACGTATCAGATATTAAACTGATAAGAACAGATACTACACTTGATCTTAGCCAAAAGGCCGAGAAGCGATAACCCGAATGTGCCGCGCGTTTTGCTTCTTTTGCTTGCACCACAATGCAGTGCTGAAAGAGGAGGAATCGACATAAAAACGCCTTCCTGGCAACGCCCAAATGCCCTCCTGCCGTGCAAACACTGGCAGCAGCAGCAGCAGCAGCAGCAGCAGTAAGTGCATGCCCACTGCCACCCCTTCTCCTTTCACACCTTGTATCAGCTTTAATCCAGTCCAGTGCTGCCTGCTGAGCAGCACTAACCAACACTGCCTGGGCCCAGGCTTTTATCTCTGAGGCCCCATTATGATGTCAGAAAGCTGGCTCTGGCTCCTGAGGTCTCCACTATGACACGTGCAAAGTTCCGTCTGAACTTTATATAAGACGGTGCGGCTCAGTCAGTCACTCAGTGTTGCCTGAGAGGGCAACACTGCAACAGCCGGCCCCCAGGCTGTCTTTTTTTTGCACAGCTAGTTGCCTCCAGGAGGCCACAAGAGGGAGACAAGGGACTGCAAAATGGAAAATAGGCATCCACCAACTTTACAGACAACTTGTTCTCCTTGCTCCTACAACTTCCATCCTTGCACAGTTTGTTATTCTTCCAGGTAACATAGTAACAAATCCAAATTGCTGCTCTCTTTGTAGGCAAGCAAGGGTTTGTTGCAACTGCAATTCTTACTTCTTCTTGAAATGTAGGGACCACAGTACATTCCATCACATCCATCTAGTGTACACAGGTAGGTCCATTGTGACGGGCGGGCGGACGGGCTGGCTGCTTTAATGGCTGTTTGCTGTTCCCCTACTCCACTCCACTATTTCACTATGGTGCTGCATCAATCAGTGGCTGGCTCAGGTGCAGCTCTTTAACCTACCTAGGAGGGAGGGCGGAGAGAAGACAAGGAAGGTGAATGAGCTGTTCCAATGTGAAATGCCGGAAACACAGAAACACAGACGACACAAAACAAGAGGTGGCAATGTATTAATTAATTGCATTTAATAAATTAGCTCATTATCACACATGACTGTACAAATGCATTGTCCAACAGGTGTTGAAATAATGGGATTAAAAGGGGAGATCCCATCCGAAAGACAAAAACAATGGCAAACACAAAAAGCACTTTTGGAATCTGATTTTAGTAAACACATAAGGAAAGGGTGCACCGGTCCTGGAAATACTGCAATACCAGGTCAATGCGTGGAGTGGACAGAGCAAGCTCTATTTCCATCTCCCTGTTCTAAAAATCCATTTAATATATGGTCCCCAGATAGGGGACGTATCAGATATTAAACTGATAAGAACAGATACTACACTTGATCTTAGCCAAAAGGCCGAGAAGCGATAACCCGAATGTGCCGCGCGTTTTGCTTCTTTTGCTTGCACCACAATGCAGTGCTGAAAGAGGAGGAATCGACATAAAAATGCCTTCCTGGCAACGCCCAAATGCCCTCCTGCCGTGCAAACACTGGCAGCAGCAGCAGCAGTAAGTGCATGCCCACTGCCACCCCTTCTCCTTTCACACCTTGTATCAGCTTTAATCCAGTCCAGTGCTGCCTGCTGAGCAGCACTAACCAACACTGCCTGGGCCCAGGCTTTTATCTCTGAGGCCCCATTATGATGTCAGAAAGCTGGCTCTGGCTCCTGAGGTCTCCACTATGACACGTGCAAAGTTCCGTCTGAACTTTATATAAGACGGTGCGGCTCAGTCAGTCACTCAGTGTTGCCTGAGAGGGCAACACTGCAACAGCCGGCCCCCAGGCTGTCTTTTTTTTGCACAGCTAGTTGCCTCCAGGAGGCCACAAGAGGGAGACAAGGGACTGCAAAATGGAAAATAGGCATCCACCAACTTTACAGACAACTTGTTCTCCTTGCTCCTACAACCTCCATCCTTGCACAGTTTGTTATTCTTCCAGGTAACATAGTAACAAATCCAAATTGCTGCTCTCTTTGTAGGCAAGCAAGGGTTTGTTGCAACTGCAATTCTTACTTCTTCTTGAAATGTAGGGACCACAGTACATTCCATCACATCCATCTAGTGTACACAGGTAGGTCCATTGTGACGGGCGGGCGGGCGGGCTGGCTGCTTTAATGGCTGTTTGCTGTTCCCCTACTCCACTCCACTATTTGACTATGGTGCTGCATCAATCAGTGGCTGGCTCAGGTGCAGCTCTTTAACCTACCTAGGAGGGAGGGCGGAGAGAAGACAAGGAAGGTGAATGAGCTGTTCCAATGTGAAATGCCGGAAACACAGAAACACAGACGACACAAAACAAGAGGTGGCAATGTATTAATTAATTGCATTTAATAAATTAGCTCATTATCACACATGACTGTACAAATGCATTGTCCAACAGGTGTTGAAATAATGGGATTAAAAGGGGAGATCCCATCTGAAAGACAAAAACAATGGCAAACACAAAAAGCACTTTTGGAATCTGATTTTAGTAAACACATAAGGAAAGGGTGCACCGGTCCTGGAAATACTGCAATACCAGGTCAATGCGTGGAGTGGACAGAGCAAGCTCTATTTCCATCTCCCTGTTCTAAAAATCCATTTAATATATGGTCCCCAGATAGGGGACGTATCAGATATTAAACTGATAAGAACAGATACTACACTTGATCTTAGCCAAAAGGCCGAGAAGCGATAACCCGAACGTGCCGCGCGTTTTGCTTCTTTTGCTTGCACCACAATGCAGTGCTGAAAGAGGAGGAATCGACATAAAAACGCCTTCCTGGCAACGCCCAAATGCCCTCCTGCCGTGCAAACACTGGCAGCAGCAGCAGCAGCAGCAGCAGCAGTAAGTGCATGCCCACTGCCACCCCTTCTCCTTTCACACCTTGTATCAGCTTTAATCCAGTCCAGTGCTGCCTGCTGAGCAGCACTAACCAACACTGCCTGGGCCCAGGCTTTTATCTCTGAGGCCCCATTATGATGTCAGAAAGCTGGCTCTGGCTCCTGAGGTCTCCACTATGACACGTGCAAAGTTCCGTCTGAACTTTATATAAGACGGTGCGGCTCAGTCAGTCACTCAGTGTTGCCTGAGAGGGCAACACTGCAACAGCCGGCCCCCAGGCTGTCTTTTTTTTGCACAGCTAGTTGCCTCCAGGAGGCCACAAGAGGGAGACAAGGGACTGCAAAATGGAAAATAGGCATCCACCAACTTTACAGACAACTTGTTCTCCTTGCTCCTACAACTTCCATCCTTGCACAGTTTGTTATTCTTCCAGGTAACATAGTAACAAATCCAAATTGCTGCTCTCTTTGTAGGCAAGCAAGGGTTTGTTGCAACTGCAATTCTTACTTCTTCTTGAAATGTAGGGACCACAGTACATTCCATCACATCCATCTAGTGTACACAGGTAGGTCCATTGTGACGGGCGGGCGGACGGGCTGGCTGCTTTAATGGCTGTTTGCTGTTCCCCTACTCCACTCCACTATTTCACTATGGTGCTGCATCAATCAGTGGCTGGCTCAGGTGCAGCTCTTTAACCTACCTAGGAGGGAGGGCGGAGAGAAGACAAGGAAGGTGAATGAGCTGTTCCAATGTGAAATGCCGGAAACACAGAAACACAGACGACACAAAACAAGAGGTGGCAATGTATTAATTAATTGCATTTAATAAATTAGCTCATTATCACACATGACTGTACAAATGCATTGTCCAACAGGTGTTGAAATAATGGGATTAAAAGGGGAGATCCCATCCGAAAGACAAAAACAATGGCAAACACAAAAAGCACTTTTGGAATCTGATTTTAGTAAACACATAAGGAAAGGGTGCACCGGTCCTGGAAATACTGCAATACCAGGTCAATGCGTGGAGTGGACAGAGCAAGCTCTATTTCCATCTCCCTGTTCTAAAAATCCATTTAATATATGGTCCCCAGATAGGGGACGTATCAGATATTAAACTGATAAGAACAGATACTACACTTGATCTTAGCCAAAAGGCCGAGAAGCGATAACCCGAATGTGCCGCGCGTTTTGCTTCTTTTGCTTGCACCACAATGCAGTGCTGAAAGAGGAGGAATCGACATAAAAACGCCTTCCTGGCAACGCCCAAATGCCCTCCTGCCGTGCAAACACTGGCAGCAGCAGCAGCAGCAGCAGCAGTAAGTGCATGCCCACTGCCACCCCTTCTCCTTTCACACCTTGTATCAGCTTTAATCCAGTCCAGTGCTGCCTGCTGAGCAGCACTGACCAACACTGCCTGGGCCCAGGCTTTTATCTCTGAGGCCCCATTATGATGTCAGAAAGCTGGCTCTGGCTCCTGAGGTCTCCACTATGACACGTGCAAAGTTCCGTCTGAACTTTATATAAGACGGTGCGGCTCAGTCAGTCACTCAGTGTTGCCTGAGAGGGCAACACTGCAACAGCCGGCCCCCAGGCTGTCTTTTTTTTGCACAGCTAGTTGCCTCCAGGAGGCCACAAGAGGGAGACAAGGGACTGCAAAATGGAAAATAGGCATCCACCAACTTTACAGACAACTTGTTCTCCTTGCTCCTACAACCTCCATCCTTGCACAGTTTGTTATTCTTCCAGGTAACATAGTAACAAATCCAAATTGCTGCTCTCTTTGTAGGCAAGCAAGGGTTTGTTGCAACTGCAATTCTTACTTCTTCTTGAAATGTAGGGACCACAGTACATTCCATCACATCCATCTATTGTACACAGGTAGGTCCATTGTGACGGGCGGGCGGGCGGGCGGGCGGGCGGCCTGGCTGCTTTAATGGCTGTTTGCTGTTCCCCTACTCCACTCCACTATTTGACTATGGTGCTGCATCAATCAGTGGCTGGCCCAGGTGCAGCTCTTTAACCTACCTAGGAGGGAGGGCGGAGAGAAGACAAGGAAGGTGAATGAGCTGTTCCAATGTGAAATGCCGGAAACACAGAAACACAGACGACACAAAACAAGAGGTGGCAATGTATTAATTAATTGCATTTAATAAATTAGCTCATTATCACACATGACTGTACAAATGCATTGTCCAACAGGTGTTGAAATAATGGGATTAAAAGGGGAGATCCCATCCGAAAGACAAAAACAATGGCAAACACAAAAAGCACTTTTGGAATCTGATTTTAGTAAACACATAAGGAAAGGGTGCACCGGTCCTGGAAATACTGCAATACCAGGTCAATGCGTGGAGTGGACAGAGCAAGCTCTATTTCCATCTCCCTGTTCTAAAAATCCATTTAATATATGGTCCCCAGATAGGAGACGTATCAGATATTAAACTGATAAGAACAGATACTACACTTGATCTTAGCCAAAAGGCCGAGAAGCGATAACCCGAACGTGCCGCGCGTTTTGCTTCTTTTGCTTGCACCACAATGCAGTGCTGAAAGAGGAGGAATCGACATAAAAACGCCTTCCTGGCAACGCCCAAATGCCCTCCTGCCGTGCAAACACTGGCAGCAGCAGCAGCAGCAGCAGTAAGTGCATGCCCACTGCCACCCCTTCTTCTTTCACACCTTGTATCAGCTTTAATCCAGTCCAGTGCTGCCTGCTGAGCAGCACTGACCAACACTGCCTGGGCCCAGGCTTTTATCTCTGAGGCCCCATTATGATGTCAGAAAGCTGGCTCTGGCTCCTGAGGTCTCCACTATGACACGTGCAAAGTTCCGTCTGAACTTTATATAAGACGGTGCGGCTCAGTCAGTCACTCAGTGTTGCCTGAGAGGGCAACACTGCAACAGCCGGCCCCCAGGCTGTCTTTTTTTTGCACAGCTAGTTGCCTCCAGGAGGCCACAAGAGGGAGACAAGGGACTGCAAAATGGAAAATAGGCATCCACCAACTTTACAGACAACTTGTTCTCCTTGCTCCTACAACCTCCATCCTTGCACAGTTTGTTATTCTTCCAGGTAACATAGTAACAAATCCAAATTGCTGCTCTCTTTGTAGGCAAGCAAGGGTTTGTTGCAACTGCAATTCTTACTTCTTCTTGAAATGTAGGGACCACAGTACATTCCATCACATCCATCTAGTGTACACAGGTAGGTCCATTGTGACGGGCGGGCGGGCGGGCGGGCGGGCTGGCTGCTTTAATGGCTGTTTGCTGTTCCCCTACTCCACTCCACTATTTGACTATGGTGCTGCATCAATCAGTGGCTGGCTCAGGTGCAGCTCTTTAACCTACCTAGGAGGGAGGGCGGAGAGAAGACAAGGAAGGTGAATGAGCTGTTCCAATGTGAAATGCCGGAAACACAGAAACACAGACGACACAAAACAAGAGGTGGCAATGTATTCATTAATTGCATTTAATAAATTAGCTCATTATCACACATGACTGTACAAATGCATTGTCCAACAGGTGTTGAAATAATGGGATTAAAAGGGGAGATCCCATCCGAAAGACAAAAACAATGGCAAACACAAAAAGCACTTTTGGAATCTGATTTTAGTAAACACATAAGGAAAGGGTGCACCGGTCCTGGAAATACTGCAATACCAGGTCAATGCGTGGAGTGGCAAGAGCAAGCTCTATTTCCATCTCCCTGTTCTAAAAATCCATTTAATATATGGTCCCCAGATAGGGGACGTATCAGATATTAAACTGATAAGAACAGATACTACACTTGATCTTAGCCAAAAGGCCGAGAAGCGATAACCCGAACGTGCCGCGCGTTTTGCTTCTTTTGCTTGCACCACAATGCAGTGCTGAAAGAGGAGGAATCGACATAAAAACGCCTTCCTGGCAATGCCCAAATGCCCTCCTGCCGTACAAACACTGGCAGCAGCAGCAGCAGCAGCAGTAAGTGCATGCCCACTGCCACCCCTTCTCCTTTCACACCTTGTATCAGCTTTAATCCAGTCCAGTGCTGCCTGCTGAGCAGCACTGACCAACACTGCCTGGGCCCAGGCTTTTATCTCTGAGGCCCCATTATGATGTCAGAAAGCTGGCTCTGGCTCCTGAGGTCTCCACTATGACACGTGCAAAGTTCCGTCTGAACTTTATATAAGACGGTGCGGCTCAGTCAGTCACTCAGTGTTGCCTGAGAGGGCAACACTGCAACAGCCGGCCCCCAGGCTGTTTTTTTTTTGCACAGCTAGTTGCCTCCAGGAGGCCACAAGAGGGAGACAAGGGACTGCAAAATGGAAAATAGGCATCCACCAACTTTACAGACAACTTGTTCTCCTTGCTCCTACAACCTCCATCCTTGCACAGTTTGTTATTCTTCCAGGTAACATAGTAACAAATCCAAATTGCTGCTCTCTTTGTAGGCAAGCAAGGGTTTGTTGCAACTGCAATTCTTACTTCTTCTTGAAATGTAGGGACCACAGTACATTCCATCACATCCATCTAGTGTACACAGGTAGGTCCATTGTGACGGGCGGGCGGGCGGGCTGGCTGCTTTAATGGCTGTTTGCTGTTCCCCTACTCCACTCCACTATTTGACTATGGTGCTGCATCAATCAGTGGCTGGCTCAGGTGCAGCTCTTTAACCTACCTAGGAGGGAGGGCGGAGAGAAGACAAGGAAGGTGAATGAGCTGTTCCAATGTGAAATGCCGGAAACACAGAAACACAGACGACACAAAACAAGAGGTGGCAATGTATTAATTAATTGCATTTAATAAATTAGCTCATTATCACACATGACTGTACAAATGCATTGTCCAACAGGTGTTGAAATAATGGGATTAAAAGGGGAGATCCCATCCGAAAGACAAAAACAATGGCAAACACAAAAAGCACTTTTGAAATCTGATTTTAGTAAACACATAAGGAAAGGGTGCACCGGTCCTGGAAATACTGCAATACCAGGTCAATGCGTGGAGTGGACAGAGCAAGCTCTATTTCCATCTCCCTGTTCTAAAAATCCATTTAATATATGGTCCCCAGATAGGGGACGTATCAGATATTAAACTGATAAGAACAGATACTACACTTGATCTTAGCCAAAAGGCCGAGAAGCGATAACCCGAACGGGCCGCACGTTGACCGAGCCTGCCCAATACTGCTGTTCACCCCTTGCAGCGATTCAGCCTACTCCTAGGCAATTCCATGGGGCCCTGCAGGCTCACACACACTCACAGCTACTAAGCGGGAGGTGAATAAAGGCCGGAGAGGAAGCAAGACAGGATTTGCTTCTTTTGCTTGCACCACAATGCAGTGCTGAAAGAGGAGGAATCGACATAAAAATGCCTTCCTGGCAACGCCCAAATGCCCTCCTGCCGTGCAAACACTGGCAGCAGCAGCAGCAGCAGCAGCAGCAGTAAGTGCATGCCCACTGCCACCCCTTCTCCTTTCACACCTTGTATCAGCTTTAATCCAGTCCAGTGCTGCCTGCTGAGCAGCACTGACCAACACTGCCTGGGCCCAGGCTTTTATCTCTGAGGCCCCATTATGATGTCAGAAAGCTGGCTCTGGCTCCTGAGGTCTCCACTATGACACGTGCAAAGTTCCGTCTGAACTTTATATAAGACGGTGCGGCTCAGTCAGTCACTCAGTGTTGCCTGAGAGGGCAACACTGCAACAGCCGGCCCCCAGGCTGTCTTTTTTTTGCACAGCTAGTTGCCTCCAGGAGGCCACAAGAGGGAGACAAGGGATTGCAAAATGGAAAATAGGCATCCACCAACTTTACAGACAACTTGTTCTCCTTGCTCCTACAACCTCCATCCTTGCACAGTTTGTTATTCTTCCAGGTAACATAGTAACAAATCCAAATTGCTGCTCTCTTTGTAGGCAAGCAAGGGTTTGTTGCAACTGCAATTATTACTTCTTCTTGAAATGTAGGGACCACAGTACATTCCATCACATCCATCTAGTGTACACAGGTAGGTCCATTGTGACGGGCGGGCGGGCGGGCGGGCTGGCTGCTTTAATGTCTGTTTGCTGTTCCCCTACTCCACTCCACTATTTGACTATGGTGCTGCATCAATCAGTGGCTGGCTCAGGTGCAGCTCTTTAACCTACCTAGGAGGGAGGGCGGAGAGAAGACAAGGAAGGTGAATGAGCTGTTCCAATGTGAAATGCCGGAAACACAGAAACACAGACGACACAAAACAAGAGGTGGCAATGTATTAATTAATTGCATTTAATAAATTAGCTCATTATCACACATGACTGTACAAATGCATTGTCCAACAGGTGTTGAAATAATGGGATTAAAAGGGGAGATCTCATCCGAAAGACAAAAACAATGGCAAACACAAAAAGCACTTTTGGAATCTGATTTTAGTAAACACATAAGGAAAGGGTGCACCGGTCCTGGAAATACTGCAATACCAGGTCAATGCGTGGAGTGGACAGAGCAAGCTCTATTTCCATCTCCCTGTTCTAAAAATCCATTTAATATATGGTCCCCAGATAGGGGACGTATCAGATATTAAACTGATAAGAACAGATACTACACTTGATCTTAGCCAAAAGGCCGAGAAGCGATAACCCGAACGTGCCGCGCGTTTTGCTTATTTTGCTTGCACCACAATGCAGTGCTGAAAGAGGAGGAATCGACATAAAAACGCCTTCCTGGCAACGCCCAAATGCCCTCCTGCCGTACAAACACTGGCAGCAGCAGCAGCAGCAGCAGTAGTAAGTGCATGCCCACTGCCACCCCTTCTCCTTTCACACCTTGTATCAGCTTTAATCCAGTCCAGTGCTGCCTGCTGAGCAGCACTGACCAACACTGCCTGGGCCCAGGCTTTTATCTCTGAGGCCCCATTATGATGTCAGAAGGCTGGCTCTGGCTCCTGAGGTCTCCACTATGACACGTGCAAAGTTCCGTCTGAACTTTATATAAGACGGTGCGGCTCAGTCAGTCACTCAGTGTTGCCTGAGAGGGCAACACTGCAACAGCCGGCCCCCAGGCTGTCTTTTTTTTGCACAGCTAGTTGCCTCCAGGAGGCCACAAGAGGGAGACAAGGGACTGCAAAATGGAAAATAGGCATCCACCAACTTTACAGACAACTTGTTCTCCTTGCTCCTACAACCTCCATCCTTGCACAGTTTGTTATTCTTCCAGGTAACATAGTAACAAATCCAAATTGCTGCTCTCTTTGTAGGCAAGCAAGGGTTTGTTGCAACTGCAATTCTTACTTCTTCTTGAAATGTAGGGACCACAGTACATTCCATCACATCCATCTAGTGTACACAGGTAGGTCCATTGTGACGGGCGGGCGGGCGGGCTGGCTGCTTTAATGGCTGTTTGCTGTTCCCCTACTCCACTCCACTATTTGACTATGGTGCTGCATCAATCAGTGGCTGGCTCAGGTGCAGCTCTTTAACCTACCTAGGAGGGAGGGCGGAGAGAAGACAAGGAAGGTGAATGAGCTGTTCCAATGTGAAATGCCGGAAACACAGAAACACAGACGACACAAAACAAGAGGTGGCAATGTATTAATTAATTGCATTTAATAAATTAGCTCATTATCACACATGACTGTACAAATGCATTGTCCAACAGGTGTTGAAATAATGGGATTAAAAGGGGAGATCCCATCCGAAAGACAAAAACAATGGCAAACACAAAAAGCACTTTTGGAATCTGATTTTAGTAAACACATAAGGAAAGGGTGCACCGGTCCTGGAAATACTGCAATACCAGGTCAATGCGTGGAGTGGACAGAGCAAGCTCTATTTCCATCTCCCTGTTCTAAAAATCCATTTAATATATGGTCCCCAGATAGGGGACGTATCAGATATTAAACTGATAAGAACAGATACTACACTTGATCTTAGCCAAAAGGCCGAGAAGCGATAACCCGAACGGGCCGCGCGTTGACCGAGCCTGCCCAATACTGCTGTTCACCCCTTGCAGCGATTCAGCCTACTCCTAGGCAATTCCATGGGGCCCTGCAGGCTCACACACACTCACAGCTACTAAGCGGGAGGTGAATAAAGGCCGGAGAGGAAGCAAGACAGGATTTGCTTCTTTTGCTTGCACCACAATGCAGTGCTGAAAGAGGAGGAATCGACATAAAAATGCCTTCCTGGCAACGCCCAAATGCCCTCCTGCCGTGCAAACACTGGCAGCAGCAGCAGCAGCAGCAGCAGCAGCAGTAAGTGCATGCCCACTGCCACCCCTTCTCCTTTCACACCTTGTATCAGCTTTAATCCAGTCCAGTGCTGCCTGCTGAGCAGCACTGACCAACACTGCCTGGGCCCAGGCTTTTATCTCTGAGGCCCCATTATGATGTCAGAAAGCTGGCTCTGGCTCCTGAGGTCTCCACTATGACACGTGCAAAGTTCCGTCTGAACTTTATATAAGACGGTGCGGCTCAGTCAGTCACTCAGTGTTGCCTGAGAGGGCAACACTGCAACAGCCGGCCCCCAGGCTGTCTTTTTTTTGCACAGCTAGTTGCCTCCAGGAGGCCACAAGAGGGAGACAAGGGATTGCAAAATGGAAAATAGGCATCCACCAACTTTACAGACAACTTGTTCTCCTTGCTCCTACAACCTCCATCCTTGCACAGTTTGTTATTCTTCCAGGTAACATAGTAACAAATCCAAATTGCTGCTCTCTTTGTAGGCAAGCAAGGGTTTGTTGCAACTGCAATTATTACTTCTTCTTGAAATGTAGGGACCACAGTACATTCCATCACATCCATCTAGTGTACACAGGTAGGTCCATTGTGACGGGCGGGCGGGCGGGCGGGCTGGCTGCTTTAATGGCTGTTTGCTGTTCCCCTACTCCACTCCACTATTTGACTATGGTGCTGCATCAATCAGTGGCTGGCTCAGGTGCAGCTCTTTAACCTACCTAGGAGGGAGGGCGGAGAGAAGACAAGGAAGGTGAATGAGCTGTTCCAATGTGAAATGCCGGAAACACAGAAACACAGACGACACAAAACAAGAGGTGGCAATGTATTAATTAATTGCATTTAATAAATTAGCTCATTATCACACATGACTGTACAAATGCATTGTCCAACAGGTGTTGAAATAATGGGATTAAAAGGGGAGATCTCATCCGAAAGACAAAAACAATGGCAAACACAAAAAGCACTTTTGGAATCTGATTTTAGTAAACACATAAGGAAAGGGTGCACCGGTCCTGGAAATACTGCAATACCAGGTCAATGCGTGGAGTGGACAGAGCAAGCTCTATTTCCATCTCCCTGTTCTAAAAATCCATTTAATATATGGTCCCCAGATAGGGGACGTATCAGATATTAAACTGATAAGAACAGATACTACACTTGATCTTAGCCAAAAGGCCGAGAAGCGATAACCCGAACGGGCCGCGCGTTGACCGAGCCTGCCCAATACTGCTGTTCACCCCTTGCAGCGATTCAGCCTACTCCTAGGCAATTCCATGGGGCCCTGCAGGCTCACACACACTCACAGCTACTAAGCGGGAGGTGAATAAAGGCCGGAGAGGAAGCAAGACAGGATTTGCTTCTTTTGCTTGCACCACAATGCAGTGCTGAAAGAGGAGGAATCGACATAAAAATGCCTTCCTGGCAACGCCCAAATGCCCTCCTGCCGTGCAAACACTGGCAGCAGCAGCAGCAGCAGCAGCAGCAGCAGTAAGTGCATGCCCACTGCCACCCCTTCTCCTTTCACACCTTGTATCAGCTTTAATCCAGTCCAGTGCTGCCTGCTGAGCAGCACTGACCAACACTGCCTGGGCCCAGGCTTTTATCTCTGAGGCCCCATTATGATGTCAGAAAGCTGGCTCTGGCTCCTGAGGTCTCCACTATGACACGTGCAAAGTTCCGTCTGAACTTTATATAAGACGGTGCGGCTCAGTCAGTCACTCAGTGTTGCCTGAGAGGGCAACACTGCAACAGCCGGCCCCCAGGCTGTCTTTTTTTTGCACAGCTAGTTGCCTCCAGGAGGCCACAAGAGGGAGACAAGGGATTGCAAAATGGAAAATAGGCATCCACCAACTTTACAGACAACTTGTTCTCCTTGCTCCTACAACCTCCATCCTTGCACAGTTTGTTATTCTTCCAGGTAACATAGTAACAAATCCAAATTGCTGCTCTCTTTGTAGGCAAGCAAGGGTTTGTTGCAACTGCAATTATTACTTCTTCTTGAAATGTAGGGACCACAGTACATTCCATCACATCCATCTAGTGTACACAGGTAGGTCCATTGTGACGGGCGGGCGGGCGGGCGGGCTGGCTGCTTTAATGGCTGTTTGCTGTTCCCCTACTCCACTCCACTATTTGACTATGGTGCTGCATCAATCAGTGGCTGGCTCAGGTGCAGCTCTTTAACCTACCTAGGAGGGAGGGCGGAGAGAAGACAAGGAAGGTGAATGAGCTGTTCCAATGTGAAATGCCGGAAACACAGAAACACAGACGACACAAAACAAGAGGTGGCAATGTATTAATTAATTGCATTTAATAAATTAGCTCATTATCACACATGACTGTACAAATGCATTGTCCAACAGGTGTTGAAATAATGGGATTAAAAGGGGAGATCTCATCCGAAAGACAAAAACAATGGCAAACACAAAAAGCACTTTTGGAATCTGATTTTAGTAAACACATAAGGAAAGGGTGCACCGGTCCTGGAAATACTGCAATACCAGGTCAATGCGTGGAGTGGACAGAGCAAGCTCTATTTCCATCTCCCTGTTCTAAAAATCCATTTAATATATGGTCCCCAGATAGGGGACGTATCAGATATTAAACTGATAAGAACAAATACTACACTTGATCTTAGCCAAAAGGCCGAGAAGCGATAACCCGAACGGGCCGCGCGTTGACCGAGCCTGCCCAATACTGCTGTTCACCCCTTGCAGCGATTCAGCCTACTCCTAGGCAATTCCATGGGGCCCTGCAGGCTCACACACACTCACAGCTACTAAGCGGGAGGTGAATAAAGGCCGGAGAGGAAGCAAGACAGGATTTGCTTCTTTTGCTTGCACCACAATGCAGTGCTGAAAGAGGAGGAATCGACATAAAAACGCCTTCCTGGCAACGCCCAAATGCCCTCCTGCCGTGCAAACACTGGCAGCAGGAGCAGCAGCAGCAGCAGCAGCAGCAGCAGTAAGTGCATGCCCACTGCCACCCCTTCTCCTTTCACACCTTGTATCAGCTTTAATCCAGTCCAGTGCTGCCTGCTGAGCAGTACTGACCAACACTGCCTGGGCCCAGGCTTTTATCTCTGAGGCCCCATTATGATGTCAGAAAGCTGGCTCTGGCTCCTGAGGTCTCCACTATGACACGTGCAAAGTTCCGTCTGAACTTTATATAAGACGGTGCGGCTCAGTCAGTCACTCAGTGTTGCCTGAGAGGGCAACACTGCAACAGCCGGCCCCCAGGCTGTCTTTTTTTTGCACAGCTAGTTGCCTCCAGGAGGCCACAAGAGGGAGACAAGGGATTGCAAAATGGAAAATAGGCATCCACCAACTTTACAGACAACTTGTTCTCCTTGCTCCTACAACCTCCATCCTTGCACAGTTTGTTATTCTTCCAGGTAACATAGTAACAAATCCAAATTGCTGCTCTCTTTGTAGGCAAGCAAGGGTTTGTTGCAACTGCAATTCTTACTTCTTCTTGAAATGTAGGGACCACAGTACATTCCATCACATCCATCTAGTGTACACAGGTAGGTCCATTGTGACGGGCGGGCGGGCGGGCTGGCTGCTTTAATGGCTGTTTGCTGTTCCCCTACTCCACTCCACTATTTGACTATGGTGCTGCATCAATCAGTGGTTGGCTCAGGTGCAGCTCTTTAACCTACCTAGGAGGGAGGGCGGAGAGAAGACAAGGAAGGTGAATGAGCTGTTCCAATGTGAAATGCCGGAAACACAGAAACACAGACGACACAAAACAAGAGGTGGCAATGTATTAATTAATTGCATTTAATAAATTAGCTCATTATCACACATGACTGTACAAATGCATTGTCCAACAGGTGTTGAAATAATGGGATTAAAAGGGGAGATCCCATCCGAAAGACAAAAACAATGGCAAATACAAAAAGCACTTTTGGAATCTGATTTTAGTAAACACATAAGGAAAGGGTGCACCGGTCCTGGAAATACTGCAATACCAGGTCAAGGCGTGGAGTGGACAGAGCAAGCTCTATTTCCATCTCCCTGTTCTAAAAATCCATTTAATATATGGTCCCCAGATAGGGGACGTATCAGATATTAAACTGATAAGAACAGATACTACACTTGATCTTAGCCAAAAGGCCGAGAAGCGATAACCCGAACGTGCCGCGCGTTTTGCTTCTTTTGCTTGCACCACAATGCAGTGCTGAAAGAGGAGGAATCGACATAAAAACGCCTTCCTGGCAACGCCCAAATGCCCTCCTGCCGTGCAAACACTGGCAGCAGCAGCAGCAGCAGCAGCAGTAAGTGCATGCCCACTGCCACCCCTTCTCCTTTCACACCTTGTATCAGCTTTAATCCAGTCCAGTGCTGCCTGCTGAGCAGCACTGACCAACACTGCCTGGGCCCAGGCTTTTATCTCTGAGGCCCCATTATGATGTCAGAAAGCTGGCTCTGGCTCCTGAGGTCTCCACTATGACACGTGCAAAGTTCCGTCTGAACTTTATATAAGACGGTGCGGCTCAGTCAGTCACTCAGTGTTGCCTGAGAGGGCAACACTGCAACAGCCGGCCCCCAGGCTGTCTTTTTTTTGCACAGCTAGTTGCCTCCAGGAGGCCACAAGAGGGAGACAAGGGACTGCAAAATGGAAAATAGGCATCCACCAACTTTACAGACAACTTGTTCTCCTTGCTCCTACAACCTCCATCCTTGCACAGTTTGTTATTCTTCCAGGTAACATAGTAACAAATCCAAATTGCTGCTCTCTTTGTAGGCAAGCAAGGGTTTGTTGCAACTGCAATTCTTACTTCTTGAAATGTAGGGACCACAGTACATTCCATCACATCCATCTAGTGTACACAGGTAGGTCCATTGTGACGGGCGGGCGGGCGGGCGGGCTGGCTGCTTTAATGGCTGTTTGCTGTTCCCCTACTCCACTCCACTATTTGACTATGGTGCTGCATCAATCAGTGGCTGGCTCAGGTGCAGCTCTTTAACCTACCTAGGAGGGAGGGCGGAGAGAAGACAAGGAAGGTGAATGAGCTGTTCCAATGTGAAATGCCGGAAACACAGAAACACAGACGACACAAAACAAGAGGTGGCAATGTATTAATTAATTGCATTTAATAAATTAGCTCATTATCACACATGACTGTACAAATGCATTGTCCAACAGGTGTTGAAATAATGGGATTAAAAGGGGAGATCCCATCCGAAAGACAAAAACAATGGCAAACACAAAAAGCACTTTTGGAATCTGATTTTAGTAAACACATAAGGAAAGGGTGCACCGGTCCTGGAAATACTGCAATACCAGGTCAATGCGTGGAGTGGACAGAGCAAGCTCTATTTCCATCTCCCTGTTCTAAAAATCCATTTAATATATGGTCCCCAGATAGGGGACGTATCAGATATTAAACTGATAAGAACAGATACTACACTTGATCTTAGCCAAAAGGCCGAGAAGCGATAACCCGAACGTGCCGCGCGTTTTGCTTCTTTTGCTTGCACCACAATGCAGTGCTGAAAGAGGAGGAATCGACATAAAAACGCCTTCCTGGCAACGCCCAAATGCCCTCCTGCCGTGCAAACACTGGCAGCAGCAGCAGCAGCAGCAGCAGTAAGTGCATGCCCACTGCCACCCCTTCTCCTTTCACACCTTGTATCAGCTTTAATCCAGTCCAGTGCTGCCTGCTGAGCAGCACTGACCAACACTGCCTGGGCCCAGGCTTTTATCTCTGAGGCCCCATTATGATGTCAGAAAGCTGGCTCTGGCTCCTGAGGTCTCCACTATGACACGTGCAAAGTTCCGTCTGAACTTTATATAAGACGGTGCGGCTCAGTCAGTCACTCAGTGTTGCCTGAGAGGGCAACACTGCAACAGCCGGCCCCCAGGCTGTCTTTTTTTTGCACAGCTAGTTGCCTCCAGGAGGCCACAAGAGGGAGACAAGGGACTGCAAAATGGAAAATAGGCATCCACCAACTTTACAGACAACTTGTTCTCCTTGCTCCTACAACCTCCATCCTTGCACAGTTTGTTATTCTTCCAGGTAACAGTAACAAATCCAAATTGCTGCTCTCTTTGTAGGCAAGCAAGGGTTTGTTGCAACTGCAATTCTTACTTCTTCTTGAAATGTAGGGACCACAGTACATTCCATCACATCCATCTAGTGTACACAGGTAGGTCCATTGTGACGGGCGGGCGGGCGGGCGGGCGGGCTGGCTGCTTTAATGGCTGTTTGCTGTTCCCCTACTCCACTCCACTATTTGACTATGGTGCTGCATCAATCAGTGGCTGGCTCAGGTGCAGCTCTTTAACCTACCTAGGAGGGAGGGCGGAGAGAAGACAAGGAAGGTGAATGAGCTGTTCCAATGTGAAATGCCGGAAACACAGAAACACAGACGACACAAAACAAGAGGTGGCAATGTATTAATTAATTGCATTTAATAAATTAGCTCATTATCACACATGACTGTACAAATGCATTGTCCAACAGGTGTTGAAATAATGGGATTAAAAGGGGAGATCCCATCCGAAAGACAAAAACAATGGCAAACACAAAAAGCACTTTTGGAATCTGATTTTAGTAAACACATAAGGAAAGGGTGCACCGGTCCTGGAAATACTGCAATACCAGGTCAATGCGTGGAGTGGACAGAGCAAGCTCTATTTCCATCTCCCTGTTCTAAAAATCCATTTAATATATGGTCCCCAGATAGGGGACGTATCAGATATTAAACTGATAAGAACAGATACTACACTTGATCTTAGCCAAAAGGCCGAGAAGCGATAACCCGAACGTGCCGCGCGTTTTGCTTCTTTTGCTTGCACCACAATGCAGTGCTGAAAGAGGAGGAATCGACATAAAAACGCCTTCCTGGCAACGCCCAAATGCCCTCCTGCCGTGCAAACACTGGCAGCAGCAGCAGCAGCAGCAGTAAGTGCATGCCCACTGCCACCCCTTCTCCTTTCACACCTTGTATCAGCTTTAATCCAGTCCAGTGCTGCCTGCTGAGCAGCACTGACCAACACTGCCTGGGCCCAGGCTTTTATCTCTGAGGCCCCATTATGATGTCAGAAAGCTGGCTCTGGCTCCTGAGGTCTCCACTATGACACGTGCAAAGTTCCGTCTGAACTTTATATAAGACGGTGCGGCTCAGTCAGTCACTCAGTGTTGCCTGAGAGGGCAACACTGCAACAGCCGGCCCCCAGGCTGTCTTTTTTTTGCACAGCTAGTTGCCTCCAGGAGGCCACAAGAGGGAGACAAGGGACTGCAAAATGGAAAATAGGCATCCACCAACTTTACAGACAACTTGTTCTCCTTGCTCCTACAACCTCCATCCTTGCACAGTTTGTTATTCTTCCAGGTAACATAGTAACAAATCCAAATTGCTGCTCTCTTTGTAGGCAAGCAAGGGTTTGTTGCAACTGCAATTCTTACTTCTTCTTGAAATGTAGGGACCACAGTACATTCCATCACATCCATCTAGTGTACACAGGTAGGTCCATTGTGACGGGCGGGCGGGCGGGCGGGCTGGCTGGCTGCTTTAATGGCTGTTTGCTGTTCCCCTACTCCACTCCACTATTTGACTATGGTGCTGCATCAATCAGTGGCTGGCTCAGGTGCAGCTCTTTAACCTACCTAGGAGGGAGGGCGGAGAGAAGACAAGGAAGGTGAATGAGCTGTTCCAATGTGAAATGCCGGAAACACAGAAACACAGACGACACAAAACAAGAGGTGGCAATGTATTAATTAATTGCATTTAATAAATTAGCTCATTATCACACATGACTGTACAAATGCATTGTCCAACAGGTGTTGAAATAATGGGATTAAAAGGGGAGATCCCATCCGAAAGACAAAAACAATGGCAAACACAAAAAGCACTTTTGGAATCTGATTTTAGTAAACACATAAGGAAAGGGTGCACCGGTCCTGGAAATACTGCAATACCAGGTCAATGCGTGGAGTGGACAGAGCAAGCTCTATTTCCATCTCCCTGTTCTAAAAATCCATTTAATATATGGTCCCCAGATAGGGGACGTATCAGATATTAAACTGATAAGAACAGATACTACACTTGATCTTAGCCAAAAGGCCGAGAAGCGATAACCCGAACGTGCCGCGCGTTTTGCTTCTTTTGCTTGCACCACAATGCAGTGCTGAAAGAGGAGGAATCGACATAAAAACTACTTCCTGGCAACGCCCAAATGCCCTCCTGCCGTGCAAACACTGGCAGCAGCAGCAGCAGCAGCAGCAGCAGCAGTAAGTGCATGCCCACTGCCACCCCTTCTCCTTTCACACCTTGTATCAGCTTTAATCCAGTCCAGTGCTGCCTGCTGAGCAGCACTGACCAACACTGCCTGGGCCCAGGCTTTTATCTCTGAGGCCCCATTATGATGTCAGAAAGCTGGCTCTGGCTCCTGAGGTCTCCACTATGACACGTGCAAAGTTCCGTCTGAACTTTATATAAGACGGTACGGCTCAGTCAGTCACTCAGTGTTGCCTGAGAGGGCAACACTGCAACAGCCGGCCCCCAGGCTGTCTTTTTTTTGCACAGCTAGTTGCCTCCAGGAGGCCACAAGAGGGAGACAAGGGACTGCAAAATGGAAAATAGGCATCCACCAACTTTACAGACAACTTGTTCTCCTTGCTCCTACAACCTCCATCCTTGCACAGTTTGTTATTCTTCCAGGTAACATAGTAACAAATCCAAATTGCTGCTCTCTTTGTAGGCAAGCAAGGGTTTGTTGCAACTGCAATTCTTACTTCTTCTTGAAATGTAGGGACCACAGTACATTCCATCACATCCATCTAGTGTACACAGGTAGGTCCATTGTGACGGGCGGGCGGGCGGGCGGGCGGGCTGGCTGCTTTAATGGCTGTTTGCTGTTCCCCTACTCCACTCCACTATTTGACTATGGTGCTGCATCAATCAGTGGCTGGCTCAGGTGCAGCTCTTTAACCTACCTAGGAGGGAGGGCGGAGAGAAGACAAGGAAGGTGAATGAGCTGTTCCAATGTGAAATGCCGGAAACACAGAAACACAGACGACACAAAACAAGAGGTGGCAATGTATTAATTAATTGCATTTAATAAATTAGCTCATTATCACACATGACTGTACAAATGCATTGTCCAACAGGTGTTGAAATAATGGGATTAAAAGGGGAGATCCCATCCGAAAGACAAAAACAATGGCAAACACAAAAAGCACTTTTGGAATCTGATTTTAGTAAACACATAAGGAAAGGGTGCACCGGTCCTGGAAATACTGCAATACCAGGTCAATGCGTGGAGTGGACAGAGCAAGCTCTATTTCCATCTCCCTGTTCTAAAAATCCATTTAATATATGGTCCCCAGATAGGGGACGTATCAGATATTAAACTGATAAGAACAGATACTACACTTGATCTTAGCCAAAAGGCCGAGAAGCGATAACCCGAACGTGCCGCGCGTTTTGCTTCTTTTGCTTGCACCACAATGCAGTGCTGAAAGAGGAGGAATCGACATAAAAACGCCTTCCTGGCAACGCCCAAATGCCCTCCTGCCGTGCAAACACTGGCAGCAGCAGCAGCAGCAGCAGTAAGTGCATGCCCACTGCCACCCCTTCTCCTTTCACACCTTGTATCAGCTTTAATCCAGTCCAGTGCTGCCTGCTGAGCAGCACTGACCAACACTGCCTGGGCCCAGGCTTTTATCTCTGAGGCCCCATTATGATGTCAGAAAGCTGGCTCTGGCTCCTGAGGTCTCCACTATGACACGTGCAAAGTTCCGTCTGAACTTTATATAAGACGGTGCGGCTCAGTCAGTCACTCAGTGTTGCCTGAGAGGGCAACACTGCAACAGCCGGCCCCCAGGCTGTCTTTTTTTTGCACAGCTAGTTGCCTCCAGGAGGCCACAAGAGGGAGACAAGGGACTGCAAAATGGAAAATAGGCATCCACCAACTTTACAGACAACTTGTTCTCCTTGCTCCTACAACCTCCATCCTTGCACAGTTTGTTATTCTTCCAGGTAACATAGTAACAAATCCAAATTGCTGCTCTCTTTGTAGGCAAGCAAGGGTTTGTTGCAACTGCAATTCTTACTTCTTCTTGAAATGTAGGGACCACAGTACATTCCATCACATCCATCTAGTGTACACAGGTAGGTCCATTGTGACGGGCGGGCGGGCGGGCGGGCTGGCTGGCTGCTTTAATGGCTGTTTGCTGTTCCCCTACTCCACTCCACTATTTGACTATGGTGCTGCATCAATCAGTGGCTGGCTCAGGTGCAGCTCTTTAACCTACCTAGGAGGGAGGGCGGAGAGAAGACAAGGAAGGTGAATGAGCTGTTCCAATGTGAAATGCCGGAAACACAGAAACACAGACGACACAAAACAAGAGGTGGCAATGTATTAATTAATTGCATTTAATAAATTAGCTCATTATCACACATGACTGTACAAATGCATTGTCCAACAGGTGTTGAAATAATGGGATTAAAAGGGGAGATCCCATCCGAAAGACAAAAACAATGGCAAACACAAAAAGCACTTTTGGAATCTGATTTTAGTAAACACATAAGGAAAGGGTGCACCGGTCCTGGAAATACTGCAATACCAGGTCAATGCGTGGAGTGGACAGAGCAAGCTCTATTTCCATCTCCCTGTTCTAAAAATCCATTTAATATATGGTCCCCAGATAGGGGACGTATCAGATATTAAACTGATAAGAACAGATACTACACTTGATCTTAGCCAAAAGGCCGAGAAGCGATAACCCGAACGTGCCGCGCGTTTTGCTTCTTTTGCTTGCACCACAATGCAGTGCTGAAAGAGGAGGAATCGACATAAAAACTACTTCCTGGCAACGCCCAAATGCCCTCCTGCCGTGCAAACACTGGCAGCAGCAGCAGCAGCAGCAGCAGCAGCAGCAGTAAGTGCATGCCCACTGCCACCCCTTCTCCTTTCACACCTTGTATCAGCTTTAATCCAGTCCAGTGCTGCCTGCTGAGCAGCACTGACCAACACTGCCTGGGCCCAGGCTTTTATCTCTGAGGCCCCATTATGATGTCAGAAAGCTGGCTCTGGCTCCTGAGGTCTCCACTATGACACGTGCAAAGTTCCGTCTGAACTTTATATAAGACGGTACGGCTCAGTCAGTCACTCAGTGTTGCCTGAGAGGGCAACACTGCAACAGCCGGCCCCCAGGCTGTCTTTTTTTTGCACAGCTAGTTGCCTCCAGGAGGCCACAAGAGGGAGACAAGGGACTGCAAAATGGAAAATAGGCATCCACCAACTTTACAGACAACTTGTTCTCCTTGCTCCTACAACCTCCATCCTTGCACAGTTTGTTATTCTTCCAGGTAACATAGTAACAAATCCAAATTGCTGCTCTCTTTGTAGGCAAGCAAGGGTTTGTTGCAACTGCAATTCTTACTTCTTCTTGAAATGTAGGGACCACAGTACATTCCATCACATCCATCTATTGTACACAGGTAGGTCCATTGTGACGGGCGGGCGGGCGGGCGGGCGGGCGGGCTGGCTGCTTTAATGGCTGTTTGCTGTTCCCCTACTCCACTCCACTATTTGACTATGGTGCTGCATCAATCAGTGGCTGGCTCAGGTGCAGCTCTTTAACCTACCTAGGAGGGAGGGCGGAGAGAAGACAAGGAAGGTGAATGAGCTGTTCCAATGTGAAATGCCGGAAACACAGAAACACAGACGACACAAAACAAGA
Source organism: Rhinoderma darwinii (assembly GCF_050947455.1). Lineage (NCBI taxonomy): Eukaryota > Metazoa > Chordata > Amphibia > Anura > Rhinodermatidae > Rhinoderma > Rhinoderma darwinii. The sequence continues at coordinate 950,422 of NW_027461725.1, forward strand.
GGTGGCAATGTATTAATTAATTGCATTTAATAAATTAGCTCATTATCACACATGACTGTACAAATGCATTGTCCAACAGGTGTTGAAATAATGGGATTAAAAGGGGAGATCCCATCCGAAAGACAAAAACAATGGCAAACACAAAAAGCACTTTTGGAATCTGATTTTAGTAAACACATAAGGAAAGGGTGCACCGGTCCTGGAAATACTGCAATACCAGGTCAATGCGTGGAGTGGACAGAGCAAGCTCTATTTCCATCTCCCTGTTCTAAAAATCCATTTAATATATGGTCCCCAGATAGGAGACGTATCAGATATTAAACTGATAAGAACAGATACTACACTTGATCTTAGCCAAAAGGCCGAGAAGCGATAACCCGAACGTGCCGCGCGTTTTGCTTCTTTTGCTTGCACCACAATGCAGTGCTGAAAGAGGAGGAATCGACATAAAAACGCCTTCCTGGCAACGCCCAAATGCCCTCCTGCCGTGCAAACACTGGCAGCAGCAGCAGCAGCAGCAGCAGCAGTAAGTGCATGCCCACTGCCACCCCTTCTTCTTTCACACCTTGTATCAGCTTTAATCCAGTCCAGTGCTGCCTGCTGAGCAGCACTGACCAACACTGCCTGGGCCCAGGCTTTTATCTCTGAGGCCCCATTATGATGTCAGAAAGCTGGCTCTGGCTCCTGAGGTCTCCACTATGACACGTGCAAAGTTCCGTCTGAACTTTATATAAGACGGTGCGGCTCAGTCAGTCACTCAGTGTTGCCTGAGAGGGCAACACTGCAACAGCCGGCCCCCAGGCTGTCTTTTTTTTGCACAGCTAGTTGCCTCCAGGAGGCCACAAGAGGGAGACAAGGGACTGCAAAATGGAAAATAGGCATCCACCAACTTTACAGACAACTTGTTCTCCTTGCTCCTACAACCTCCATCCTTGCACAGTTTGTTATTCTTCCAGGTAACATAGTAACAAATCCAAATTGCTGCTCTCTTTGTAGGCAAGCAAGGGTTTGTTGCAACTGCAATTCTTACTTCTTCTTGAAATGTAGGGACCACAGTACATTCCATCACATCCATCTAGTGTACACAGGTAGGTCCATTGTGACGGGCGGGCGGGCGGGCGGGCGGGCTGGCTGCTTTAATGGCTGTTTGCTGTTCCCCTACTCCACTCCACTATTTGACTATGGTGCTGCATCAATCAGTGGCTGGCTCAGGTGCAGCTCTTTAACCTACCTAGGAGGGAGGGCGGAGAGAAGACAAGGAAGGTGAATGAGCTGTTCCAATGTGAAATGCCGGAAACACAGAAACACAGACGACACAAAACAAGAGGTGGCAATGTATTAATTAATTGCATTTAATAAATTAGCTCATTATCACACATGACTGTACAAATGCATTGTCCAACAGGTGTTGAAATAATGGGATTAAAAGGGGAGATCCCATCCGAAAGACAAAAACAATGGCAAACACAAAAAGCACTTTTGGAATCTGATTTTAGTAAACACATAAGGAAAGGGTGCACCGGTCCTGGAAATACTGCAATACCAGGTCAATGCGTGGAGTGGACAGAGCAAGCTCTATTTCCATCTCCCTGTTCTAAAAATCCATTTAATATATGGTCCCCAGATAGGGGACGTATCAGATATTAAACTGATAAGAACAGATACTACACTTGATCTTAGCCAAAAGGCCGAGAAGCGATAACCCGAACGTGCCGCGCGTTTTGCTTCTTTTGCTTGCACCACAATGCAGTGCTGAAAGAGGAGGAATCGACATAAAAACGCCTTCCTGGCAACGCCCAAATGCCCTCCTGCCGTGCAAACACTGGCAGCAGCAGCAGCAGCAGCAGCAGTAAGTGCATGCCCACTGCCACCCCTTCTCCTTTCACACCTTGTATCAGCTTTAATCCAGTCCAGTGCTGCCTGCTGAGCAGCACTGACCAACACTGCCTGGGCCCAGGCTTTTATCTCTGAGGCCCCATTATGATGTCAGAAAGCTGGCTCTGGCTCCTGAGGTCTCCACTATGACACGTGCAAAGTTCCGTCTGAACTTTATATAAGACGGTGCGGCTCAGTCAGTCACTCAGTGTTGCCTGAGAGGGCAACACTGCAACAGCCGGCCCCCAGGCTGTCTTTTTTTTGCACAGCTAGTTGCCTCCAGGAGGCCACAAGAGGGAGACAAGGGACTGCAAAATGGAAAATAGGCATCCACCAACTTTACAGACAACTTGTTCTCCTTGCTCCTACAACCTCCATCCTTGCACAGTTTGTTATTCTTCCAGGTAACATAGTAACAAATCCAAATTGCTGCTCTCTTTGTAGGCAAGCAAGGGTTTGTTGCAACTGCAATTCTTACTTCTTCTTGAAATGTAGGGACCACAGTACATTCCATCACATCCATCTAGTGTACACAGGTAGGTCCATTGTGACGGGCGGGCGGGCGGGCTGGCTGGCTGCTTTAATGGCTGTTTGCTGTTCCCCTACTCCACTCCACTATTTGACTATGGTGCTGCATCAATCAGTGGCTGGCTCAGGTGCAGCTCTTTAACCTACCTAGGAGGGAGGGCGGAGAGAAGACAAGGAAGGTGAATGAGCTGTTCCAATGTGAAATGCCGGAAACACAGAAACACAGACGACACAAAACAAGAGGTGGCAATGTATTAATTAATTGCATTTAATAAATTAGCTCATTATCACACATGACTGTACAAATGCATTGTCCAACAGGTGTTGAAATAATGGGATTAAAAGGGGAGATCCCATCCGAAAGACAAAAACAATGGCAAACACAAAAAGCACTTTTGGAATCTGATTTTAGTAAACACATAAGGAAAGGGTGCACCGGTCCTGGAAATACTGCAATACCAGGTCAATGCGTGGAGTGGACAGAGCAAGCTCTATTTCCATCTCCCTGTTCTAAAAATCCATTTAATATATGGTCCCCAGATAGGGGACGTATCAGATATTAAACTGATAAGAACAGATACTACACTTGATCTTAGCCAAAAGGCCGAGAAGCGATAACCCGAACGTGCCGCGCGTTTTGCTTCTTTTGCTTGCACCACAATGCAGTGCTGAAAGAGGAGGAATCGACATAAAAACGACTTCCTGGCAACGCCCAAATGCCCTCCTGCCGTGCAAACACTGGCAGCAGCAGCAGCAGCAGCAGCAGCAGCAGCAGTAAGTGCATGCCCACTGCCACCCCTTCTCCTTTCACACCTTGTATCAGCTTTAATCCAGTCCAGTGCTGCCTGCTGAGCAGCACTGACCAACACTGCCTGGGCCCAGGCTTTTATCTCTGAGGCCCCATTATGATGTCAGAAAGCTGGCTCTGGCTCCTGAGGTCTCCACTATGACACGTGCAAAGTTCCGTCTGAACTTTATATAAGACGGTACGGCTCAGTCAGTCACTCAGTGTTGCCTGAGAGGGCAACACTGCAACAGCCGGCCCCCAGGCTGTCTTTTTTTTGCACAGCTAGTTGCCTCCAGGAGGCCACAAGAGGGAGACAAGGGACTGCAAAATGGAAAATAGGCATCCACCAACTTTACAGACAACTTGTTCTCCTTGCTCCTACAACCTCCATCCTTGCACAGTTTGTTATTCTTCCAGGTAACATAGTAACAAATCCAAATTGCTGCTCTCTTTGTAGGCAAGCAAGGGTTTGTTGCAACTGCAATTCTTACTTCTTCTTGAAATGTAGGGACCACAGTACATTCCATCACATCCATCTAGTGTACACAGGTAGGTCCATTGTGACGGGCGGGCGGGCGGGCGGGCTGGCTGCTTTAATGGCTGTTTGCTGTTCCCCTACTCCACTCCACTATTTGACTATGGTGCTGCATCAATCAGTGGCTGGCTCAGGTGCAGCTCTTTAACCTACCTAGGAGGGAGGGCGGAGAGAAGACAAGGAAGGTGAATGAGCTGTTCCAATGTGAAATGCCGGAAACACAGAAACACAGACGACACAAAACAAGAGGTGGCAATGTATTAATTAATTGCATTTAATAAATTAGCTCATTATCACACATGACTGTACAAATGCATTGTCCAACAGGTGTTGAAATAATGGGATTAAAAGGGGAGATCCCATCCGAAAGACAAAAACAATGGCAAACACAAAAAGCACTTTTGGAATCTGATTTTAGTAAACACATAAGGAAAGGGTGCACCGGTCCTGGAAATACTGCAATACCAGGTCAATGCGTGGAGTGGACAGAGCAAGCTCTATTTCCATCTCCCTGTTCTAAAAATCCATTTAATATATGGTCCCCAGATAGGGGACGTATCAGATATTAAACTGATAAGAACAGATACTACACTTGATCTTAGCCAAAAGGCCGAGAAGCGATAACCCGAACGGGCCGCACGTTGACCGAGCCTGCCCAATACTGCTGTTCACCCCTTGCAGCGATTCAGCCTACTCCTAGGCAATTCCATGGGGCCCTGCAGGCTCACACACACTCACAGCTACTAAGCGGGAGGTGAATAAAGGCCGGAGAGGAAGCAAGACAGGATTTGCTTCTTTTGCTTGCACCACAATGCAGTGCTGAAAGAGGAGGAATCGACATAAAAACGCCTTCCTGGCAACGCCCAAATGCCCTCCTGCCGTGCAAACACTGGCAGCAGGAGCAGCAGCAGCAGCAGCAGCAGCAGTAAGTGCATGCCCACTGCCACCCCTTCTCCTTTCACACCTTGTATCAGCTTTAATCCAGTCCAGTGCTGCCTGCTGAGCAGCACTGACCAACACTGCCTGGGCCCAGGCTTTTATCTCTGAGGCCCCATTATGATGTCAGAAAGCTGGCTCTGGCTCCTGAGGTCTCCACTATGACACGTGCAAAGTTCCGTCTGAACTTTATATAAGACGGTGCGGCTCAGTCAGTCACTCAGTGTTGCCTGAGAGGGCAACACTGCAACAGCCGGCCCCCAGGCTGTCTTTTTTTTGCACAGCTAGTTGCCTCCAGGAGGCCACAAGAGGGAGACAAGGGACTGCAAAATGGAAAATAGGCATCCACCAACTTTACAGACAACTTGTTCTCCTTGCTCCTACAACCTCCATCCTTGCACAGTTTGTTATTCTTCCAGGTAACATAGTAACAAATCCAAATTGCTGCTCTCTTTGTAGGCAAGCAAGGGTTTATTGCAACTGCAATTCTTACTTCTTCTTGAAATGTAGGGACCACAGTACATTCCATCACATCCATCTAGTGTACACAGGTAGGTCCATTGTGACGGGCGGGCGGGCTGGCTGCTTTAATGGCTGTTTGCTGTTCCCCTACTCCACTCCACTATTTGACTATGGTGCTGCATCAATCAGTGGCTGGCTCAGGTGCAGCTCTTTAACCTACCTAGGAGGGAGGGCGGAGAGAAGACAAGGAAGGTGAATGAGCTGTTCCAATGTGAAATGCCGGAAACACAGAAACACAGACGACACAAAACAAGAGGTGGCAATGTATTAATTAATTGCATTTAATAAATTAGCTCATTATCACACATGACTGTACAAATGCATTGTCCAACAGGTGTTGAAATAATGGGATTAAAAGGGGAGATCCCATCCGAAAGACAAAAACAATAGCAAACACAAAAAGCACTTTTGGAATCTGATTTTAGTAAACACATAAGGAAAGGGTGCACCGGTCCTGGAAATACTGCAATACCAGGTCAATGCGTGGAGTGGACAGAGCAAGCTCTATTTCCATCTCCCTGTTCTAAAAATCCATTTAATATATGGTCCCCAGATAGGGGACGTATCAGATATTAAACTGATAAGAACAGATACTACACTTGATCTTAGCCAAAAGGCCGAGAAGCGATAACCCGAATGTGCCGCGCGTTTTGCTTCTTTTGCTTGCACCACAATGCAGTGCTGAAAGAGGAGGAATCGACATAAAAACGCCTTCCTGGCAACGCCCAAATGCCCTCCTGCCGTGCAAACACTGGCAGCAGCAGCAGCAGCAGCAGCAGCAGTAAGTGCATGCCCACTGCCACCCCTTCTCCTTTCACACCTTGTATCAGCTTTAATCCAGTCCAGTGCTGCCTGCTGAGCAGCACTAACCAACACTGCCTGGGCCCAGGCTTTTATCTCTGAGGCCCCATTATGATGTCAGAAAGCTGGCTCTGGCTCCTGAGGTCTCCACTATGACACGTGCAAAGTTCCGTCTAAACTTTATATAAGACGGTGCGGCTCAGTCAGTCACTCAGTGTTGCCTGAGAGGGCAACACTGCAACAGCCGGCCCCCAGGCTGTCTTTTTTTTGCACAGCTAGTTGCCTCCAGGAGGCCACAAGAGGGAGACAAGGGACTGCAAAATGGAAAATAGGCATCCACCAACTTTACAGACAACTTGTTCTCCTTGCTCCTACAACTTCCATCCTTGCACAGTTTGTTATTCTTCCAGGTAACATAGTAACAAATCCAAATTGCTGCTCTCTTTGTAGGCAAGCAAGGGTTTGTTGCAACTGCAATTCTTACTTCTTCTTGAAATGTAGGGACCACAGTACATTCCATCACATCCATCTAGTGTACACAGGTAGGTCCATTGTGACGGGCGGGCGGACGGGCTGGCTGCTTTAATGGCTGTTTGCTGTTCCCCTACTCCACTCCACTATTTCACTATGGTGCTGCATCAATCAGTGGCTGGCTCAGGTGCAGCTCTTTAACCTACCTAGGAGGGAGGGCGGAGAGAAGACAAGGAAGGTGAATGAGCTGTTCCAATGTGAAATGCCGGAAACACAGAAACACAGACGACACAAAACAAGAGGTGGCAATGTATTAATTAATTGCATTTAATAAATTAGCTCATTATCACACATGACTGTACAAATGCATTGTCCAACAGGTGTTGAAATAATGGGATTAAAAGGGGAGATCCCATCCGAAAGACAAAAACAATGGCAAACACAAAAAGCACTTTTGGAATCTGATTTTAGTAAACACATAAGGAAAGGGTGCACCGGTCCTGGAAATACTGCAATACCAGGTCAATGCGTGGAGTGGACAGAGCAAGCTCTATTTCCATCTCCCTGTTCTAAAAATCCATTTAATATATGGTCCCCAGATAGGGGACGTATCAGATATTAAACTGATAAGAACAGATACTACACTTGATCTTAGCCAAAAGGCCGAGAAGCGATAACCCGAATGTGCCGCGCGTTTTGCTTCTTTTGCTTGCACCACAATGCAGTGCTGAAAGAGGAGGAATCGACATAAAAATGCCTTCCTGGCAACGCCCAAATGCCCTCCTGCCGTGCAAACACTGGCAGCAGCAGCAGCAGCAGTAAGTGCATGCCCACTGCCACCCCTTCTCCTTTCACACCTTGTATCAGCTTTAATCCAGTCCAGTGCTGCCTGCTGAGCAGCACTAACCAACACTGCCTGGGCCCAGGCTTTTATCTCTGAGGCCCCATTATGATGTCAGAAAGCTGGCTCTGGCTCCTGAGGTCTCCACTATGACACGTGCAAAGTTCCGTCTGAACTTTATATAAGACGGTGCGGCTCAGTCAGTCACTCAGTGTTGCCTGAGAGGGCAACACTGCAACAGCCGGCCCCCAGGCTGTCTTTTTTTTGCACAGCTAGTTGCCTCCAGGAGGCCACAAGAGGGAGACAAGGGACTGCAAAATGGAAAATAGGCATCCACCAACTTTACAGACAACTTGTTCTCCTTGCTCCTACAACCTCCATCCTTGCACAGTTTGTTATTCTTCCAGGTAACATAGTAACAAATCCAAATTGCTGCTCTCTTTGTAGGCAAGCAAGGGTTTGTTGCAACTGCAATTCTTACTTCTTCTTGAAATGTAGGGACCACAGTACATTCCATCACATCCATCTAGTGTACACAGGTAGGTCCATTGTGACGGGCGGGCGGGCGGGCTGGCTGCTTTAATGGCTGTTTGCTGTTCCCCTACTCCACTCCACTATTTGACTATGGTGCTGCATCAATCAGTGGCTGGCTCAGGTGCAGCTCTTTAACCTACCTAGGAGGGAGGGCGGAGAGAAGACAAGGAAGGTGAATGAGCTGTTCCAATGTGAAATGCCGGAAACACAGAAACACAGACGACACAAAACAAGAGGTGGCAATGTATTAATTAATTGCATTTAATAAATTAGCTCATTATCACACATGACTGTACAAATGCATTGTCCAACAGGTGTTGAAATAATGGGATTAAAAGGGGAGATCCCATCTGAAAGACAAAAACAATGGCAAACACAAAAAGCACTTTTGGAATCTGATTTTAGTAAACACATAAGGAAAGGGTGCACCGGTCCTGGAAATACTGCAATACCAGGTCAATGCGTGGAGTGGACAGAGCAAGCTCTATTTCCATCTCCCTGTTCTAAAAATCCATTTAATATATGGTCCCCAGATAGGGGACGTATCAGATATTAAACTGATAAGAACAGATACTACACTTGATCTTAGCCAAAAGGCCGAGAAGCGATAACCCGAACGTGCCGCGCGTTTTGCTTCTTTTGCTTGCACCACAATGCAGTGCTGAAAGAGGAGGAATCGACATAAAAACGCCTTCCTGGCAACGCCCAAATGCCCTCCTGCCGTGCAAACACTGGCAGCAGCAGCAGCAGCAGCAGCAGTAAGTGCATGCCCACTGCCACCCCTTCTCCTTTCACACCTTGTATCAGCTTTAATCCAGTCCAGTGCTGCCTGCTGAGCAGCACTGACCAACACTGCCTGGGCCCAGGCTTTTATCTCTGAGGCCCCATTATGATGTCAGAAAGCTGGCTCTGGCTCCTGAGGTCTCCACTATGACACGTGCAAAGTTCCGTCTGAACTTTATATAAGACGGTGCGGCTCAGTCAGTCACTCAGTGTTGCCTGAGAGGGCAACACTGCAACAGCCGGCCCCCAGGCTGTCTTTTTTTTGCACAGCTAGTTGCCTCCAGGAGGCCACAAGAGGGAGACAAGGGACTGCAAAATGGAAAATAGGCATCCACCAACTTTACAGACAACTTGTTCTCCTTGCTCCTACAACCTCCATCCTTGCACAGTTTGTTATTCTTCCAGGTAACATAGTAACAAATCCAAATTGCTGCTCTCTTTGTAGGCAAGCAAGGGTTTGTTGCAACTGCAATTCTTACTTCTTCTTGAAATGTAGGGACCACAGTACATTCCATCACATCCATCTATTGTACACAGGTAGGTCCATTGTGACGGGCGGGCGGGCGGGCGGGCTGGCTGCTTTAATGGCTGTTTGCTGTTCCCCTACTCCACTCCACTATTTGACTATGGTGCTGCATCAATCAGTGGCTGGCTCAGGTGCAGCTCTTTAACCTACCTAGGAGGGAGGGCGGAGAGAAGACAAGGAAGGTGAATGAGCTGTTCCAATGTGAAATGCCGGAAACACAGAAACACAGACGACACAAAACAAGAGGTGGCAATGTATTAATTAATTGCATTTAATAAATTAGCTCATTATCACACATGACTGTACAAATGCATTGTCCAACAGGTGTTGAAATAATGGGATTAAAAGGGGAGATCCCATCCGAAAGACAAAAACAATGGCAAACACAAAAAGCACTTTTGGAATCTGATTTTAGTAAACACATAAGGAAAGGGTGCACCGGTCCTGGAAATACTGCAATACCAGGTCAATGCGTGGAGTGGACAGAGCAAGCTCTATTTCCATCTCCCTGTTCTAAAAATCCATTTAATATATGGTCCCCAGATAGGAGACGTATCAGATATTAAACTGATAAGAACAGATACTACACTTGATCTTAGCCAAAAGGCCGAGAAGCGATAACCCGAACGTGCCGCGCGTTTTGCTTCTTTTGCTTGCACCACAATGCAGTGCTGAAAGAGGAGGAATCGACATAAAAACGCCTTCCTGGCAACGCCCAAATGCCCTCCTGCCGTGCAAACACTGGCAGCAGCAGCAGCAGCAGCAGCAGCAGCAGCAGTAAGTGCATGCCCACTGCCACCCCTTCTTCTTTCACACCTTGTATCAGCTTTAATCCAGTCCAGTGCTGCCTGCTGAGCAGCACTGACCAACACTGCCTGGGCCCAGGCTTTTATCTCTGAGGCCCCATTATGATGTCAGAAAGCTGGCTCTGGCTCCTGAGGTCTCCACTATGACACGTGCAAAGTTCCGTCTGAACTTTATATAAGACGGTGCGGCTCAGTCAGTCACTCAGTGTTGCCTGAGAGGGCAACACTGCAACAGCCGGCCCCCAGGCTGTCTTTTTTTTGCACAGCTAGTTGCCTCCAGGAGGCCACAAGAGGGAGACAAGGGACTGCAAAATGGAAAATAGGCATCCACCAACTTTACAGACAACTTGTTCTCCTTGCTCCTACAACCTCCATCCTTGCACAGTTTGTTATTCTTCCAGGTAACATAGTAACAAATCCAAATTGCTGCTCTCTTTGTAGGCAAGCAAGGGTTTGTTGCAACTGCAATTCTTACTTCTTCTTGAAATGTAGGGACCACAGTACATTCCATCACATCCATCTAGTGTACACAGGTAGGTCCATTGTGACGGGCGGGCGGGCGGGCGGGCTGGCTGCTTTAATGGCTGTTTGCTGTTCCCCTACTCCACTCCACTATTTGACTATGGTGCTGCATCAATCAGTGGCTGGCTCAGGTGCAGCTCTTTAACCTACCTAGGAGGGAGGGCGGAGAGAAGACAAGGAAGGTGAATGAGCTGTTCCAATGTGAAATGCCGGAAACACAGAAACACAGACGACACAAAACAAGAGGTGGCAATGTATTAATTAATTGCATTTAATAAATTAGCTCATTATCACACATGACTGTACAAATGCATTGTCCAACAGGTGTTGAAATAATGGGATTAAAAGGGGAGATCCCATCCGAAAGACAAAAACAATGGCAAACACAAAAAGCACTTTTGGAATCTGATTTTAGTAAACACATAAGGAAAGGGTGCACCGGTCCTGGAAATACTGCAATACCAGGTCAATGCGTGGAGTGGACAGAGCAAGCTCTATTTCCATCTCCCTGTTCTAAAAATCCATTTAATATATGGTCCCCAGATAGGGGACGTATCAGATATTAAACTGATAAGAACAGATACTACACTTGATCTTAGCCAAAAGGCCGAGAAGCGATAACCCGAACGTGCCGCGCGTTTTGCTTCTTTTGCTTGCACCACAATGCAGTGCTGAAAGAGGAGGAATCGACATAAAAACGCCTTCCTGGCAACGCCCAAATGCCCTCCTGCCGTGCAAACACTGGCAGCAGCAGCAGCAGCAGCAGCAGCAGTAAGTGCATGCCCACTGCCACCCCTTCTCCTTTCACACCTTGTATCAGCTTTAATCCAGTCCAGTGCTGCCTGCTGAGCAGCACTGACCAACACTGCCTGGGCCCAGGCTTTTATCTCTGAGGCCCCATTATGATGTCAGAAAGCTGGCTCTGGCTCCTGAGGTCTCCACTATGACACGTGCAAAGTTCCGTCTGAACTTTATATAAGACGGTGCGGCTCAGTCAGTCACTCAGTGTTGCCTGAGAGGGCAACACTGCAACAGCCGGCCCCCAGGCTGTCTTTTTTTTGCACAGCTAGTTGCCTCCAGGAGGCCACAAGAGGGAGACAAGGGACTGCAAAATGGAAAATAGGCATCCACCAACTTTACAGACAACTTGTTCTCCTTGCTCCTACAACCTCCATCCTTGCACAGTTTGTTATTCTTCCAGGTAACATAGTAACAAATCCAAATTGCTGCTCTCTTTGTAGGCAAGCAAGGGTTTGTTGCAACTGCAATTCTTACTTCTTCTTGAAATGTAGGGACCACAGTACATTCCATCACATCCATCTATTGTACACAGGTAGGTCCATTGTGACGGGCGGGCGGGCGGGCGGGCGGGCTGGCTGCTTTAATGGCTGTTTGCTGTTCCCCTACTCCACTCCACTATTTGACTATGGTGCTGCATCAATCAGTGGCTGGCTCAGGTGCAGCTCTTTAACCTACCTAGGAGGGAGGGCGGAGAGAAGACAAGGAAGGTGAATGAGCTGTTCCAATGTGAAATGCCGGAAACACAGAAACACAGACGACACAAAACAAGAGGTGGCAATGTATTAATTAATTGCATTTAATAAATTAGCTCATTATCACACATGACTGTACAAATGCATTGTCCAACAGGTGTTGAAATAATGGGATTAAAAGGGGAGATCCCATCCGAAAGACAAAAACAATGGCAAACACAAAAAGCACTTTTGGAATCTGATTTTAGTAAACACATAAGGAAAGGGTGCACCGGTCCTGGAAATACTGCAATACCAGGTCAATGCGTGGAGTGGACAGAGCAAGCTCTATTTCCATCTCCCTGTTCTAAAAATCCATTTAATATATGGTCCCCAGATAGGAGACGTATCAGATATTAAACTGATAAGAACAGATACTACACTTGATCTTAGCCAAAAGGCCGAGAAGCGATAACCCGAACGTGCCGCGCGTTTTGCTTCTTTTGCTTGCACCACAATGCAGTGCTGAAAGAGGAGGAATCGACATAAAAACGCCTTCCTGGCAACGCCCAAATGCCCTCCTGCCGTGCAAACACTGGCAGCAGCAGCAGCAGCAGCAGCAGCAGCAGCAGCAGTAAGTGCATGCCCACTGCCACCCCTTCTTCTTTCACACCTTGTATCAGCTTTAATCCAGTCCAGTGCTGCCTGCTGAGCAGCACTGACCAACACTGCCTGGGCCCAGGCTTTTATCTCTGAGGCCCCATTATGATGTCAGAAAGCTGGCTCTGGCTCCTGAGGTCTCCACTATGACACGTGCAAAGTTCCGTCTGAACTTTATATAAGACGGTGCGGCTCAGTCAGTCACTCAGTGTTGCCTGAGAGGGCAACACTGCAACAGCCGGCCCCCAGGCTGTCTTTTTTTTGCACAGCTAGTTGCCTCCAGGAGGCCACAAGAGGGAGACAAGGGACTGCAAAATGGAAAATAGGCATCCACCAACTTTACAGACAACTTGTTCTCCTTGCTCCTACAACCTCCATCCTTGCACAGTTTGTTATTCTTCCAGGTAACATAGTAACAAATCCAAATTGCTGCTCTCTTTGTAGGCAAGCAAGGGTTTGTTGCAACTGCAATTCTTACTTCTTCTTGAAATGTAGGGACCACAGTACATTCCATCACATCCATCTAGTGTACACAGGTAGGTCCATTGTGACGGGCGGGCGGGCGGGCGGGCGGGCTGGCTGCTTTAATGGCTGTTTGCTGTTCCCCTACTCCACTCCACTATTTGACTATGGTGCTGCATCAATCAGTGGCTGGCTCAGGTGCAGCTCTTTAACCTACCTAGGAGGGAGGGCGGAGAGAAGACAAGGAAGGTGAATGAGCTGTTCCAATGTGAAATGCCGGAAACACAGAAACACAGACGACACAAAACAAGAGGTGGCAATGTATTAATTAATTGCATTTAATAAATTAGCTCATTATCACACATGACTGTACAAATGCATTGTCCAACAGGTGTTGAAATAATGGGATTAAAAGGGGAGATCCCATCCGAAAGACAAAAACAATGGCAAACACAAAAAGCACTTTTGGAATCTGATTTTAGTAAACACATAAGGAAAGGGTGCACCGGTCCTGGAAATACTGCAATACCAGGTCAATGCGTGGAGTGGACAGAGCAAGCTCTATTTCCATCTCCCTGTTCTAAAAATCCATTTAATATATGGTCCCCAGATAGGGGACGTATCAGATATTAAACTGATAAGAACAGATACTACACTTGATCTTAGCCAAAAGGCCGAGAAGCGATAACCCGAACGTGCCGCGCGTTTTGCTTCTTTTGCTTGCACCACAATGCAGTGCTGAAAGAGGAGGAATCGACATAAAAACGCCTTCCTGGCAACGCCCAAATGCCCTCCTGCCGTGCAAACACTGGCAGCAGCAGCAGCAGCAGCAGCAGTAAGTGCATGCCCACTGCCACCCCTTCTCCTTTCACACCTTGTATCAGCTTTAATCCAGTCCAGTGCTGCCTGCTGAGCAGCACTGACCAACACTGCCTGGGCCCAGGCTTTTATCTCTGAGGCCCCATTATGATGTCAGAAAGCTGGCTCTGGAATCCTGAGGTCTCCACTATGACACGTGCAAAGTTCCGTCTGAACTTTATATAAGACGGTGCGGCTCAGTCAGTCAGTCAGTGTTGCCTGAGAGGGCAACACTGCAACAGCCGGCCCCCAGGCTGTCTTTTTTTTGCACAGCTAGTTGCCTCCAGGAGGCCACAAGAGGGAGACAAGGGACTGCAAAATGGAAAATAGGCATCCACCAACTTTACAGACAACTTGTTCTCCTTGCTCCTACAACCTCCATCCTTGCACAGTTTGTTATTCTTCCAGGTAACATAGTAACAAATCCAAATTGCTGCTCTCTTTGTAGGCAAGCAAGGGTTTGTTGCAACTGCAATTCTTACTTCTTCTTGAAATGTAGGGACCTCAGTACATTCCATCACATCCATCTAGTGTACACAGGTAGGTCCATTGTGACGGGCGGGCGGGCTGGCTGCTTTAATGGCTGTTTGCTGTTCCCCTACTCCACTCCACTATTTGACTATGGTGCTGCATCAATCAGTGGCTGGCTCAGGTGCAGCTCTTTAACCTACCTAGGAGGGAGGGCGGAGAGAAGACAAGGAAGGTGAATGAGCTGTTCCAATGTGAAATGCCGGAAACACAGAAACACAGACGACACAAAACAAGAGGTGGCAATGTATTAATTAATTGCATTTAATAAATTAGCTCATTATCACACATGACTGTACAAATGCATTGTCCAACAGGTGTTGAAATAATGGGATTAAAAGGGGAGATCCCATCCGAAAGACAAAAACAATGGCAAACACAAAAAGCACTTTTGGAATCTGATTTTAGTAAACACATAAGGAAAGGGTGCACCGGTCCTGGAAATACTGCAATACCAGGTCAATGCGTGGAGTGGACAGAGCAAGCTCTATTTCCATCTCCCTGTTCTAAAAATCCATTTAATATATGGTCCCCAGATAGGGGACGTATCAGATATTAAACTGATAAGAACAGATACTACACTTGATCTTAGCCAAAAGGCCGAGAAGCGATAACCCGAACGTGCCGCGCGTTTTGCTTCTTTTGCTTGCACCACAATGCAGTGCTGAAAGAGGAGGAATCGACATAAAAACGCCTTCCTGGCAACGCCCAAATGCCCTCCTGCCGTGCAAACACTGGCAGCAGCAGCAGCAGCAGCAGTAAGTGCATGCCCACTGCCACCCCTTCTCCTTTCACACCTTGTATCAGCTTTAATCCAGTCCAGTGCTGCCTGCTGAGCAGCACTGACCAACACTGCCTGGGCCCAGGCTTTTATCTCTGAGGCCCCATTATGATGTCAGAAAGCTGGCTCTGGCTCCTGAGGTCTCCACTATGACACGTGCAAAGTTCCGTCTGAACTTTATATAAGACGGTGCGGCTCAGTCAGTCACTCAGTGTTGCCTGAGAGGGCAACACTGCAACAGCCGGCCCCCAGGCTGTCTTTTTTTTGCACAGCTAGTTGCCTCCAGGAGGCCACAAGAGGGAGACAAGGGACTGCAAAATGGAAAATAGGCATCCACCAACTTTACAGACAACTTGTTCTCCTTGCTCCTACAACCTCCATCCTTGCACAGTTTGTTATTCTTCCAGGTAACATAGTAACAAATCCAAATTGCTGCTCTCTTTGTAGGCAAGCAAGGGTTTGTTGCAACTGCAATTCTTACTTCTTCTTGAAATGTAGGGACCACAGTACATTCCATCACATCCATCTAGTGTACACAGGTAGGTCCATTGTGACGGGCGGGCGGGCGGGCGGGCTGGCTGCTTTAATGGCTGTTTGCTGTTCCCCTACTCCACTCCACTATTTGACTATGGTGCTGCATCAATCAGTGGCTGGCTCAGGTGCAGCTCTTTAACCTACCTAGGAGGGAGGGCGGAGAGAAGACAAGGAAGGTGAATGAGCTGTTCCAATGTGAAATGCCGGAAACACAGAAACACAGACGACACAAAACAAGAGGTGGCAATGTATTAATTAATTGCATTTAATAAATTAGCTCATTATCACACATGACTGTACAAATGCATTGTCCAACAGGTGTTGAAATAATGGGATTAAAAGGGGAGATCCCATCCGAAAGACAAAAACAATGGCAAACACAAAAAGCACTTTTGGAATCTGATTTTAGTAAACACATAAGGAAAGGGTGCACCGGTCCTGGAAATACTGCAATACCAGGTCAATGCGTGGAGTGGACAGAGCAAGCTCTATTTCCATCTCCCTGTTCTAAAAATCCATTTAATATATGGTCCCCAGATAGGGGACGTATCAGATATTAAACTGATAAGAACAGATACTACACTTGATCTTAGCCAAAAGGCCGAGAAGCGATAACCCGAACGGGCCGCGCGTTTTGCTTCTTTTGCTTGCACCACAATGCAGTGCTGAAAGAGGAGGAATCGACATAAAATGCCTTCCTGGCAACGCCCAAATGCCCTCCTGTCGTGCAAACACTGGCAGCAGCAGCAGCAGTAAGTGCATGCCCACTGCCACCCCTTCTCCTTTCACACCTTGTATCAGCTTTAATCCAGTCCAGTGCTGCCTGCTGAGCAGCACTGACCAACACTGCCTGGGCCCAGGCTTTTATCTCTGAGGCCCCATTATGATGTCAGAAAGCTGGCTCTGGCTCCTGAGGTCTCCACTATGACACGTGCAAAGTTCCGTCTGAACTTTATATAAGACGGTGCGGCTCAGTCAGTCACTCAGTGTTGCCTGAGAGGGCAACACTGCAACAGCCGGCCCCCAGGCTGTCTTTTTTTTGCACAGCTAGTTGCCTCCAGGAGGCCACAAGAGGGAGACAAGGGACTGCAAAATGGAAAATAGGCATCCACCAACTTTACAGACAACTTGTTCTCCTTGCTCCTACAACCTCCATCCTTGCACAGTTTGTTATTCTTCCAGGTAACATAGTAACAAATCCAAATTGCTGCTCTCTTTGTAGGCAAGCAAGGGTTTGTTGCAACTGCAATTCTTACTTCTTCTTGAAATGTAGGGACCACAGTACATTCCATCACATCCATCTATTGTACACAGGTAGGTCCATTGTGACGGGCGGGCGGGCGGGCGGGCTGGCTGCTTTAATGGCTGTTTGCTGTTCCCCTACTCTACTCCACTATTTGACTATGGTGCTGCATCAATCAGTGGCTGGCTCAGGTGCAGCTCTTTAACCTACCTAGGAGGGAGGGCGGAGAGAAGACAAGGAAGGTGATTGAGCTGTTCCAATGTGAAATGCCGGAAACACAGAAACACAGACGACACAAAACAAGAGGTGGCAATGTATTAATTAATTGCATTTAATAAATTAGCTCATTATCACACATGACTGTACAAATGCATTGTCCAACAGGTGTTGAAATAATGGGATTAAAAGGGGAGATCCCATCCGAAAGACAAAAACAATGGCAAACACAAAAAGCACTTTTGGAATCTGATTTTAGTAAACACATAAGGAAAGGGTGCACCGGTCCTGGAAATACTGCAATACCAGGTCAATGCGTGGAGTGGACAGAGCAAGCTCTATTTCCATCTCCCTGTTCTAAAAATCCATTTAATATATGGTCCCCAGATAGGGGACGTATCAGATATTAAACTGATAAGAACAGATACTACACTTGATCTTAGCCAAAAGGCCGAGAAGCGATAACCCGAACGTGCCGCGCATTTTGCTACTTTTGCTTGCACCACAATGCAGTGCTGAAAGAGGAGGAATCGACATAAAAACGCCTTCCTGGCAACGCCCAAATGCCCTCCTGCCGTGCAAACACTGGCAGCAGCAGCAGCAGCAGCAGTAAGTGCATGCCCACTGCCACCCCTTCTCCTTTCACACCTTGTATCAGCTTTAATCCAGTCCAGTGCTGCCTGCTGAGCAGCACTGACCAACACTGCCTGGGCCCAGGCTTTTATCTCTGAGGCCCCATTATGATGTCAGAAAGCTGGCTCTGGCTCCTGAGGTCTCCACTATGACACGTGCAAAGTTCCGTCTGAACTTTATATAAGACGGTGCGGCTCAGTCAGTCACTCAGTGTTGCCTGAGAGGGCAACACTGCAACAGCCGGCCCCCAGGCTGTCTCTTTTTTGCACAGCTAGTTGCCTCCAGGAGGCCACAAGAGGGAGACAAGGGACTGCAAAATGGAAAATAGGCATCCACCAACTTTACAGACAACTTGTTCTCCTTGCTCCTACAACCTCCATCCTTGCACAGTTTGTTATTCTTCCAGGTAACATAGTAACAAATCCAAATTGCTGCTCTCTTTGCAGGCAAGCAAGGGTTTGTTGCAACTGCAATTCTTACTTCTTCTTGAAATGTAGGGACCACAGTACATTCCATCACATCCATCTAGTGTACACAGGTAGGTCCATTGTGACGGGCGGGCGGGCGGGCTGGCTGCTTTAATGGCTGTTTGCTGTTCCCCTACTCCACTCCACTATTTGACTATGGTGCTGCATCAATCAGTGGCTGGCTCAGGTGCAGCTCTTTAACCTACCTAGGAGGGAGGGCGGAGAGAAGACAAGGAAGGTGAATGAGCTGTTCCAATGTGAAATGCCGGAAACACAGAAACACAGACGACACAAAACAAGAGGTGGCAATGTATTAATTAATTGCATTTAATAAATTAGCTCATTATCACACATGACTGTACAAATGCATTGTCCAACAGGTGTTGAAATAATGGGATTAAAAGGGGAGATCCCATCCGAAAGACAAAAACAATGGCAAACACAAAAAGCACTTTTGGAATCTGATTTTAGTAAACACATAAGGAAAGGGTGCACCGGTCCTGGAAATACTGCAATACCAGGTCAATGCGTGGAGTGGACAGAGCAAGCTCTATTTCCATCTCCCTGTTCTAAAAATCCATTTAATATATGGTCCCCAGATAGGGGACGTATCAGATATTAAACTGATAAGAACAGATACTACACTTGATCTTAGCCAAAAGGCCGAGAAGCGATAACCCGAACGTGCCGAGCGTTTTGCTTCTTTTGCTTGCACCACAATGCAGTGCTGAAAGAGGAGGAATCGACATAAAAACGCCTTCCTGGCAACGCCCAAATGCCCTCCTGCCGTGCAAACACTGGCAGCAGCAGCAGCAGCAGCAGTAAGTGCATGCCCACTGCCACCCCTTCTCCTTTCACACCTTGTATCAGCTTTAATCCAGTCCAGTGCTGCCTGCTGAGCAGCACTGACCAACACTGCCTGGGCCCAGGCTTTTATCTCTGAGGCCCCATTATGATGTCAGAAAGCTGGCTCTGGCTCCTGAGGTCTCCACTATGACACGTGCAAAGTTCCGTCTGAACTTTATATAAGACGGTGCGGCTCAGTCAGTCACTCAGTGTTGCCTGAGAGGGCAACACTGCAACAGCCGGCCCCCAGGCTGTCTTTTTTTTGCACAGCTAGTTGCCTCCAGGAGGCCACAAGAGGGAGACAAGGGACTGCAAAATGGAAAATAGGCATCCACCAACTTTACAGACAACTTGTTCTCCTTGCTCCTACAACCTCCATCCTTGCACAGTTTGTTATTCTTCCAGGTAACATAGTAACAAATCCAAATTGCTGCTCTCTTTGTAGGCAAGCAAGGGTTTGTTGCAACTGCAATTCTTACTTCTTCTTGAAATGTAGGGACCACAGTACATTCCATCACATCCATCTATTGTACACAGGTAGGTCCATTGTGACGGGCGGGCGGGCGGGCGGGCTGGCTGCTTTAATGGCTGTTTGCTGTTCCCCTACTCTACTCCACTATTTGACTATGGTGCTGCATCAATCAGTGGCTGGCTCAGGTGCAGCTCTTTAACCTACCTAGGAGGGAGGGCGGAGAGAAGACAAGGAAGGTGATTGAGCTGTTCCAATGTGAAATGCTGGAAACACAGAAACACAGACGACACAAAACAAGAGGTGGCAATGTATTAATTAATTGCATTTAATAAATTAGCTCATTATCACACATGACTGTACAAATGCATTGTCCAACAGGTGTTGAAATAATGGGATTAAAAGGGGAGATCCCATCCGAAAGACAAAAACAATGGCAAACACAAAAAGCACTTTTGGAATCTGATTTTAGTAAACACATAAGGAAAGGGTGCACCGGTCCTGGAAATACTGCAATACCAGGTCAATGCGTGGAGTGGACAGAGCAAGCTCTATTTCCATCTCCCTGTTCTAAAAATCCATTTAATATATGGTCCCCAGATAGGGGACGTATCAGATATTAAACTGATAAGAACAGATACTACACTTGATCTTAGCCAAAAGGCCGAGAAGCGATAACCCGAACGTGCCGCGCATTTTGCTACTTTTGCTTGCACCACAATGCAGTGCTGAAAGAGGAGGAATCGACATAAAAACGCCTTCCTGGCAACGCCCAAATGCCCTCCTGCCGTGCAAACACTGGCAGCAGCAGCAGCAGCAGCAGTAAGTGCATGCCCACTGCCACCCCTTCTCCTTTCACACCTTGTATCAGCTTTAATCCAGTCCAGTGCTGCCTGCTGAGCAGCACTGACCAACACTGCCTGGGCCCAGGCTTTTATCTCTGAGGCCCCATTATGATGTCAGAAAGCTGGCTCTGGCTCCTGAGGTCTCCACTATGACACGTGCAAAGTTCCGTCTGAACTTTATATAAGACGGTGCGGCTCAGTCAGTCACTCAGTGTTGCCTGAGAGGGCAACACTGCAACAGCCGGCCCCCAGGCTGTCTCTTTTTTGCACAGCTAGTTGCCTCCAGGAGGCCACAAGAGGGAGACAAGGGACTGCAAAATGGAAAATAGGCATCCACCAACTTTACAGACAACTTGTTCTCCTTGCTCCTACAACCTCCATCCTTGCACAGTTTGTTATTCTTCCAGGTAACATAGTAACAAATCCAAATTGCTGCTCTCTTTGTAGGCAAGCAAGGGTTTGTTGCAACTGCAATTCTTACTTCTTCTTGAAATGTAGGGACCACAGTACATTCCATCACATCCATCTAGTGTACACAGGTAGGTCCATTGTGACGGGCGGGCGGGCGGGCTGGCTGCTTTAATGGCTGTTTGCTGTTCCCCTACTCCACTCCACTATTTGACTATGGTGCTGCATCAATCAGTGGCTGGCTCAGGTGCAGCTCTTTAACCTACCTAGGAGGGAGGGCGGAGAGAAGACAAGGAAGGTGAATGAGCTGTTCCAATGTGAAATGCCGGAAACACAGAAACACAGACGACACAAAACAAGAGGTGGCAATGTATTAATTAATTGCATTTAATAAATTAGCTCATTATCACACATGACTGTACAAATGCATTGTCCAACAGGTGTTGAAATAATGGGATTAAAAGGGGAGATCCCATCCGAAAGACAAAAACAATGGCAAACACAAAAAGCACTTTTGGAATCTGATTTTAGTAAACACATAAGGAAAGGGTGCACCGGTCCTGGAAATACTGCAATACCAGGTCAATGCGTGGAGTGGACAGAGCAAGCTCTATTTCCATCTCCCTGTTCTAAAAATCCATTTAATATATGGTCCCCAGATAGGGGACGTATCAGATATTAAACTGATAAGAACAGATACTACACTTGATCTTAGCCAAAAGGCCGAGAAGCGATAACCCGAACGTGCCGCGCGTTTTGCTTCTTTTGCTTGCACCACAATGCAGTGCTGAAAGAGGAGGAATCGACATAAAAACGCCTTCCTGGCAACGCCCAAATGCCCTCCTGCCGTGCAAACACTGGCAGCAGCAGCAGCAGCAGCAGCAGCAGCAGTAAGTGCATGCCCACTGCCACCCCTTCTCCTTTCACACCTTGTATCAGCTTTAATCCAGTCCAGTGCTGCCTGCTGAGCAGCACTGACCAACACTGCCTGGGCCCAGGCTTTTATCTCTGAGGCCCCATTATGATGTCAGAAAGCTGGCTCTGGCTCCTGAGGTCTCCACTATGACACGTGCAAAGTTCAGTCTGAACTTTATATAAGACGGTGCGGCTCAGTCAGTCACTCAGTGTTGCCTGAGAGGGCAACACTGCAACAGCCGGCCCCCAGGCTGTCTTTTTTTTGCACAGCTAGTTGCCTCCAGGAGGCCACAAGAGGGAGACAAGGGACAGCAAAATGGAAAATAGGCATCCACCAACTTTACAGACAACTTGTTCTCCTTGCTCCTACAACCTCCATCCTTGCACAGTTTGTTATTCTTCCAGGTAACATAGTAACAAATCCAAATTGCTGCTCTCTTTGTAGGCAAGCAAGGGTTTGTTGCAACTGCAATTCTTACTTCTTCTTGAAATGTAGGGACCACAGTACATTCCATCACATCCATCTAGTGTACACAGGTAGGTCCATTGTGACGGGCGGGCGGGCGGGCTGGCTGCTTTAATGGCTGTTTGCTGTTCCCCTACTCCACTCCACTATTTGACTATGGTGCTGCATCAATCAGTGGCTGGCTCAGGTGCAGCTCTTTAACCTACCTAGGAGGGAGGGCGGAGAGAAGACAAGGAAGGTGAATGAGCTGTTCCAATGTGAAATGCCGGAAACACAGAAACACAGACGACACAAAACAAGAGGTGGCAATGTATTAATTAATTGCATTTAATAAATTAGCTCATTATCACACATGACTGTACAAATGCATTGTCCAACAGGTGTTGAAATAATGGGATTAAAAGGGGAGATCCCATCCGAAAGACAAAAACAATGGCAAACACAAAAAGCACTTTTGGAATCTGATTTTAGTAAACACATAAGGAAAGGGTGCACCGGTCCTGGAAATACTGCAATACCAGGTCAATGCGTGGAGTGGACAGAGCAAGCTCTATTTCCATCTCCCTGTTCTAAAAATCCATTTAATATATGGTCCCCAGATAGGGGACGTATCAGATATTAAACTGATAAGAACAGATACTACACTTGATCTTAGCCAAAAGGCCGAGAAGCGATAACCCGAACGTGCCGCGCGTTTTGCTTCTTTTGCTTGCACCACAATGCAGTGCTGAAAGAGGAGGAATCGACATAAAAACGCCTTCCTGGCAACGCCCAAATGCCCTCCTGCCGTGCAAACACTGGCAGCAGCAGCAGCAGCAGCAGCAGCAGCAGCAGTAAGTGCATGCCCACTGCCACCCCTTCTCCTTTCACACCTTGTATCAGCTTTAATCCAGTCCAGTGCTGCCTGCTGAGCAGCACTGACCAACACTGCCTGGGCCCAGGCTTTTATCTCTGAGGCCCCATTATGATGTCAGAAAGCTGGCTCTGGCTCCTGAGGTCTCCACTATGACACGTGCAAAGTTCAGTCTGAACTTTATATAAGACGGTGCGGCTCAGTCAGTCACTCAGTGTTGCCTGAGAGGGCAACACTGCAACAGCCGGCCCCCAGGCTGTCTTTTTTTTGCACAGCTAGTTGCCTCCAGGAGGCCACAAGAGGGAGACAAGGGACAGCAAAATGGAAAATAGGCATCCACCAACTTTACAGACAACTTGTTCTCCTTGCTCCTACAACCTCCATCCTTGCACAGTTTGTTATTCTTCCAGGTAACATAGTAACAAATCCAAATTGCTGCTCTCTTTGTAGGCAAGCAAGGGTTTGTTGCAACTGCAATTCTTACTTCTTCTTGAAATGTAGGGACCACAGTACATTCCATCACATCCATCTAGTGTACACAGGTAGGTCCATTGTGACGGGCGGGCGGGCGGGCTGGCTGCTTTAATGGCTGTTTGCTGTTCCCCTACTCCACTCCACTATTTGACTATGGTGCTGCATCAATCAGTGGCTGGCTCAGGTGCAGCTCTTTAACCTACCTAGGAGGGAGGGCGGAGAGAAGACAAGGAAGGTGAATGAGCTGTTCCAATGTGAAATGCCGGAAACACAGAAACACAGACGACACAAAACAAGAGGTGGCAATGTATTAATTAATTGCATTTAATAAATTAGCTCATTATCACACATGACTGTACAAATGCATTGTCCAACAGGTGTTGAAATAATGGGATTAAAAGGGGAGATCCCATCCGAAAGACAAAAACAATGGCAAACACAAAAAGCACTTTTGGAATCTGATTTTAGTAAACACATAAGGAAAGGGTGCACCGGTCCTGGAAATACTGCAATACCAGGTCAATGCGTGGAGTGGACAGAGCAAGCTCTATTTCCATCTCCCTGTTCTAAAAATCCATTTAATATATGGTCCCCAGATAGGGGACGTATCAGATATTAAACTGATAAGAACAGATACTAC
Organism: Rhinoderma darwinii; assembly: GCF_050947455.1. Lineage (NCBI taxonomy): Eukaryota > Metazoa > Chordata > Amphibia > Anura > Rhinodermatidae > Rhinoderma > Rhinoderma darwinii. Next base: position 974,659 of record NW_027461725.1, read on the forward strand.
ACTTGATCTTAGCCAAAAGGCCGAGAAGCGATAACCCGAACGTGCCGCGCGTTTTGCTTCTTTTGCTTGCACCACAATGCAGTGCTGAAAGAGGAGGAATCGACATAAAAACGCCTTCCTGGCAACGCCCAAATGCCCTCCTGCCGTGCAAACACTGGCAGCAGCAGCAGCAGCAGCAGCAGCAGCAGTAAGTGCATGCCCACTGCCACCCCTTCTCCTTTCACACCTTGTATCAGCTTTAATCCAGTCCAGTGCTGCCTGCTGAGCAGCACTGACCAACACTGCCTGGGCCCAGGCTTTTATCTCTGAGGCCCCATTATGATGTCAGAAAGCTGGCTCTGGCTCCTGAGGTCTCCACTATGACACGTGCAAAGTTCAGTCTGAACTTTATATAAGACGGTGCGGCTCAGTCAGTCACTCAGTGTTGCCTGAGAGGGCAACACTGCAACAGCCGGCCCCCAGGCTGTCTTTTTTTTGCACAGCTAGTTGCCTCCAGGAGGCCACAAGAGGGAGACAAGGGACAGCAAAATGGAAAATAGGCATCCACCAACTTTACAGACAACTTGTTCTCCTTGCTCCTACAACCTCCATCCTTGCACAGTTTGTTATTCTTCCAGGTAACATAGTAACAAATCCAAATTGCTGCTCTCTTTGTAGGCAAGCAAGGGTTTGTTGCAACTGCAATTCTTACTTCTTCTTGAAATGTAGGGACCACAGTACATTCCATCACATCCATCTAGTGTACACAGGTAGGTCCATTGTGACGGGCGGGCGGGCGGGCTGGCTGCTTTAATGGCTGTTTGCTGTTCCCCTACTCCACTCCACTATTTGACTATGGTGCTGCATCAATCAGTGGCTGGCTCAGGTGCAGCTCTTTAACCTACCTAGGAGGGAGGGCGGAGAGAAGACAAGGAAGGTGAATGAGCTGTTCCAATGTGAAATGCCGGAAACACAGAAACACAGACGACACAAAACAAGAGGTGGCAATGTATTAATTAATTGCATTTAATAAATTAGCTCATTATCACACATGACTGTACAAATGCATTGTCCAACAGGTGTTGAAATAATGGGATTAAAAGGGGAGATCCCATCCGAAAGACAAAAACAATGGCAAACACAAAAAGCACTTTTGGAATCTGATTTTAGTAAACACATAAGGAAACGGTGCACCGGTCCTGGAAATACTGCAATACCAGGTCAATGCGTGGAGTGGACAGAGCAAGCTCTATTTCCATCTCCCTGTTCTAAAAATCCATTTAATATATGGTCCCCAGATAGGGGACGTATCAGATATTAAACTGATAAGAACAGATACTACACTTGATCTTAGCCAAAAGGCCGAGAAGCGATAACCCGAACGTGCCGCGCGTTTTGCTTCTTTTGCTTGCACCACAATGCAGTGCTGAAAGAGGAGGAATCGACATAAAAACGCCTTCCTGGCAACGCCCAAATGCCCTCCTGCCGTGCAAACACTGGCAGCAGCAGCAGCAGCAGCAGCAGCAGCAGCAGCAGTAAGTGCATGCCCACTGCCACCCCTTCTCCTTTCACACCTTGTATCAGCTTTAATCCAGTCCAGTGCTGCCTGCTGAGCAGCACTGACCAACACTGCCTGGGCCCAGGCTTTTATCTCTGAGGCCCCATTATGATGTCAGAAAGCTGGCTCTGGCTCCTGAGGTCTCCACTATGACACGTGCAAAGTTCCGTCTGAACTTTATATAAGACGGTGCGGCTCAGTCAGTCACTCAGTGTTGCCTGAGAGGGCAACACTGCAACAGCCGGCCCCCAGGCTGTCTTTTTTTTGCACAGCTAGTTGCCTCCAGGAGGCCACAAGAGGGAGACAAGGGACAGCAAAATGGAAAATAGGCATCCACCAACTTTACAGACAACTTGTTCTCCTTGCTCCTACAACCTCCATCCTTGCACAGTTTGTTATTCTTCCAGGTAACATAGTAACAAATCCAAATTGCTGCTCTCTTTGTAGGCAAGCAAGGGTTTGTTGCAACTGCAATTCTTACTTCTTCTTGAAATGTAGGGACCACAGTACATTCCATCACATCCATCTAGTGTACACAGGTAGGTCCATTGTGACGGGCGGGCGGGCGGGCGGGCTGGCTGCTTTAATGGCTGTTTGCTGTTCCCCTACTCCACTCCACTATTTGACTATGGTGCTGCATCAATCAGTGGCTGGCTCAGGTGCAGCTCTTTAACCTACCTAGGAGGGAGGGCGGAGAGAAGACAAGGAAGGTGAATGAGCTGTTCCAATGTGAAATGCCGGAAACACAGAAACACAGACGACACAAAACAAGAGGTGGCAATGTATTAATTAATTGCATTTAATAAATTAGCTCATTATCACACATGACTGTACAAATGCATTGTCCAACAGGTGTTGAAATAATGGGATTAAAAGGGGAGATCCCATCCGAAAGACAAAAACAATGGCAAACACAAAAAGCACTTTTGGAATCTGATTTTAGTAAACACATAAGGAAAGGGTGCACCGGTCCTGGAAATACTGCAATACCAGGTCAATGCGTGGAGTGGACAGAGCAAGCTCTATTTCCATCTCCCTGTTCTAAAAATCCATTTAATATATGGTCCCCAGATAGGGGACGTATCAGATATTAAACTGATAAGAACAGATACTACACTTGATCTTAGCCAAAAGGCCGAGAAGCGATAACCCGAACGTGCCGCGCGTTTTGCTTCTTTTGCTTGCACCACAATGCAGTGCTGAAAGAGGAGGAATCGACATAAAAACGCCTTCCTGGCAACGCCCAAATGCCCTCCTGCCGTGCAAACACTGGCAGCAGCAGCAGCAGCAGCAGCAGTAAGTGCATGCCCACTGCCACCCCTTCTCCTTTCACACCTTGTATCAGCTTTAATCCAGTCCAGTGCTGCCTGCTGAGCAGCACTGACCAACACTGCCTGGGCCCAGGCTTTAATCTCTGAGGCCCCATTATGATGTCAGAAAGCTGGCTCTGGCTCCTGAGGTCTCCACTATGACACGTGCAAAGTTCCGTCTGAACTTTATATAAGACGGTGCGGCTCAGTCAGTCACTCAATGTTGCCTGAGAGGGCAACACTGCAACAGCCGGCCCCCAGGCTGTCTTTTTTTTGCACAGCTAGTTGCCTCCAGGAGGCCACAAGAGGGAGACAAGGGACTGCAAAATGGAAAATAGGCATCCACCAACTTTACAGACAACTTGTTCTCCTTGCTCCTACAACCTCCATCCTTGCACAGTTTGTTATTCTTCCAGGTAACATAGTAACAAATCCAAATTGCTGCTCTCTTTGTAGGCAAGCAAGGGTTTGTTGCAACTGCAATTCTTACTTCTTCTTGAAATGTAGGGACCACAGTACATTCCATCACATCCATCTAGTGTACACAGGTAGGTCCATTGTGACAGGCGGGCGGGCGGGCTGGCTGCTTTAATGGCTGTTTGCTGTTCCCCTACTCCACTCCACTATTTGACTATGGTGCTGCATCAATCAGTGGCTGGCTCAGGTGCAGCTCTTTAACCTACCTAGGAGGGAGGGCGGAGAGAAGACAAGGAAGGTGAATGAGCTGTTCCAATGTGAAATGCCGGAAACACAGAAACACAGACGACACAAAACAAGAGGTGGCAATGTATTAATTAATTGCATTTAATAAATTAGCTCATTATCACACATGACTGTACAAATGCATTGTCCAACAGGTGTTGAAATAATGGGATTAAAAGGGGAGATCCCATCCGAAAGACAAAAACAATGGCAAACACAAAAAGCACTTTTGGAATCTGATTTTAGTAAACACATAAGGAAAGGGTGCACCGGTCCTGGAAATACTGCAATACCAGGTCAATGCGTGGAGTGGACAGAGCAAGCTCTATTTCCATCTCCCTGTTCTAAAAATCCATTTAATATATGGTCCCCAGATAGGGGACGTATCAGATATTCAACTGATAAGAACAGATACTACACTTGATCTTAGCCAAAAGGCCGAGAAGCGATAACCCGAACGTAACGCGCGTTTTGCTTCTTTTGCTTGCACCACAATGCAGTGCTGAAAGAGGAGGAATCGACATAAAAACGCCTTCCTGGCAACGCCCAAATGCCCTCCTGCCGTGCAAACACTGGCAGCAGCAGCAGCAGCAGCAGCAGTAAGTGCATGCCCACTGCCACCCCTTCTCCTTTCACACCTTGTATCAGCTTTAATCCAGTCCAGTGCTGCCTGCTGAGCAGCACTGACCAACACTGCCTGGGCCCAGGCTTTAATCTCTGAGGCCCCATTATGATGTCAGAAAGCTGGCTCTGGCTCCTGAGGTCTCCACTATGACACGTGCAAAGTTCCGTCTGAACTTTATATAAGACGGTGCGGCTCAGTCAGTCACTCAATGTTGCCTGAGAGGGCAACACTGCAACAGCCGGCCCCCAGGCTGTCTTTTTTTTGCACAGCTAGTTGCCTCCAGGAGGCCACAAGAGGGAGACAAGGGACTGCAAAATGGAAAATAGGCATCCACCAACTTTACAGACAACTTGTTCTCCTTGCTCCTACAACCTCCATCCTTGCACAGTTTGTTATTCTTCCAGGTAACATAGTAACAAATCCAAATTGCTGCTCTCTTTGTAGGCAAGCAAGGGTTTGTTGCAACTGCAATTCTTACTTCTTCTTGAAATGTAGGGACCACAGTACATTCCATCACATCCATCTAGTGTACACAGGTAGGTCCATTGTGACAGGCGGGCGGGCGGGCTGGCTGCTTTAATGGCTGTTTGCTGTTCCCCTACTCCACTCCACTATTTGACTATGGTGCTGCATCAATCAGTGGCTGGCTCAGGTGCAGCTCTTTAACCTACCTAGGAGGGAGGGCGGAGAGAAGACAAGGAAGGTGAATGAGCTGTTCCAATGTGAAATGCCGGAAACACAGAAACACAGACGACACAAAACAAGAGGTGGCAATGTATTAATTAATTGCATTTAATAAATTAGCTCATTATCACACATGACTGTACAAATGCATTGTCCAACAGGTGTTGAAATAATGGGATTAAAAGGGGAGATCCCATCCGAAAGACAAAAACAATGGCAAACACAAAAAGCACTTTTGGAATCTGATTTTAGTAAACACATAAGGAAAGGGTGCACCGGTCCTGGAAATACTGCAATACCAGGTCAATGCGTGGAGTGGACAGAGCAAGCTCTATTTCCATCTCCCTGTTCTAAAAATCCATTTAATATATGGTCCCCAGATAGGGGACGTATCAGATATTCAACTGATAAGAACAGATACTACACTTGATCTTAGCCAAAAGGCCGAGAAGCGATAACCCGAACGTAACGCGCGTTTTGCTTCTTTTGCTTGCACCACAATGCAGTGCTGAAAGAGGAGGAATCGACATAAAAACGCCTTCCTGGCAACGCCCAAATGCCCTCCTGCCGTGCAAACACTGGCAGCAGCAGCAGCAGCAGCAGCAGCAGTAAGTGCATGCCCACTGCCACCCCTTCTCCTTTCACACCTTGTATCAGCTTTAATCCAGTCCAGTGCTGCCTGCTGAGCAGCACTGACCAACACTGCCTGGGCCCAGGCTTTTATCTCTGAGGCCCCATTATGATGTCAGAAAGCTGGCTCTGGCTCCTGAGGTCTCCACTATGACACGTGCAAAGTTCCGTCTGAACTTTATATAAGACGGTGCGGCTCAGTCAGTCACTCAGTGTTGCCTGAGAGGGCAACACTGCAACAGCCGGCCCCCAGGCTGTCTTTTTTTTGCACAGCTAGTTGCCTCCAGGAGGCCACAAGAGGGAGACAAGGGACTGCAAAATGGAAAATAGGCATCCACCAACTTTACAGACAACTTGTTCTCCTTGCTCCTACAACCTCCATCCTTGCACAGTTTGTTATTCTTCCAGGTAACATAGTAACAAATCCAAATTGCTGCTCTCTTTGTAGGCAAGCAAGGGTTTGTTGCAACTGCAATTCTTACTTCTTCTTGAAATGTAGGGACCACAGTACATTCCATCACATCCATCTAGTGTACACAGGTAGGTCCATTGTGACGGGCGGGCGGGCGGGCGGGCTGGCTGCTTTAATGGCTGTTTGCTGTTCCCCTACTCCACTCCACTATTTGACTATGGTGCTGCATCAATCAGTGGCTGGCTCAGGTGCAGCTCTTTAACCTACCTAGGAGGGAGGGCGGAGAGAAGACAAGGAAGGTGAATGAGCTGTTCCAATGTGAAATGCCGGAAACACAGAAACAAAGACGACACAAAACAAGAGGTGGCAATGTATTAATTAATTGCATTTAATAAATTAGCTCATTATCACACATGACTGTACAAATGCATTGTCCAACAGGTGTTGAAATAATGGGATTAAAAGGGGAGATCCCATCCGAAAGACAAAAACAATGGCAAACACAAAAAGCACTTTTGGAATCTGATTTTAGTAAACACATAAGGAAAGGGTGCACCGGTCCTGGAAATACTGCAATACCAGGTCAATGCGTGGAGTGGACAGAGCAAGCTCTATTTCCATCTCCCTGTTCTAAAAATCCATTTAATATATGGTCCCCAGATAGGGGACGTATCAGATATTAAACTGATAAGAACAGATACTACACTTGATCTTAGCCAAAAGGCCGAGAAGCGATAACCCGAACGTAACGCGCGTTTTGCTTCTTTTGCTTGCACCACAATGCAGTGCTGAAAGAGGAGGAATCGACATAAAAACGCCTTCCTGGCAACGCCCAAATGCCCTCCTGCCGTGCAAACACTGGCAGCAGCAGCAGCAGCAGCAGCAGCAGTAAGTGCATGCCCACTGCCACCCCTTCTCCTTTCACACCTTGTATCAGCTTTAATCCAGTCCAGTGCTGCCTGCTGAGCAGCACTGACCAACACTGCCTGGGCCCAGGCTTTTATCTCTGAGGCCCCATTATGATGTCAGAAAGCTGGCTCTGGCTCCTGAGGTCTCCACTATGACACGTGCAAAGTTCCGTCTGAACTTTATATAAGACGGTGCGGCTCAGTCAGTCACTCAGTGTTGCCTGAGAGGGCAACACTGCAACAGCCGGCCCCCAGGCTGTCTTTTTTTTGCACAGCTAGTTGCCTCCAGGAGGCCACAAGAGGGAGACAAGGGACTGCAAAATGGAAAATAGGCATCCACCAACTTTACAGACAACTTGTTCTCCTTGCTCCTACAACCTCCATCCTTGCACAGTTTGTTATTCTTCCAGGTAACATAGTAACAAATCCAAATTGCTGCTCTCTTTGTAGGCAAGCAAGGGTTTGTTGCAACTGCAATTCTTACTTCTTCTTGAAATGTAGGGACCACAGTACATTCCATCACATCCATCTAGTGTACACAGGTAGGTCCATTGTGACGGGCGGGCGGGCGGGCGGGCTGGCTGCTTTAATGGCTGTTTGCTGTTCCCCTACTCCACTCCACTATTTGACTATGGTGCTGCATCAATCAGTGGCTGGCTCAGGTGCAGCTCTTTAACCTACCTAGGAGGGAGGGCGGAGAGTAGACAAGGAAGGTGAATGAGCTGTTCCAATGTGAAATGCCGGAAACACAGAAACAAAGACGACACAAAACAAGAGGTGGCAATGTATTAATTAATTGCATTTAATAAATTAGCTCATTATCACACATGACTGTACAAATGCATTGTCCAACAGGTGTTGAAATAATGGGATTAAAAGGGGAGATCCCATCCGAAAGACAAAAACAATGGCAAACACAAAAAGCACTTTTGGAATCTGATTTTAGTAAACACATAAGGAAAGGGTGCACCGGTCCTGGAAATACTGCAATACCAGGTCAATGCGTGGAGTGGACAGAGCAAGCTCTATTTCCATCTCCCTGTTCTAAAAATCCATTTAATATATGGTCCCCAGATAGGGGACGTATCAGATATTAAACTGATAAGAACAGATACTACACTTGATCTTAGCCAAAAGGCCGAGAAGCGATAACCCGAACGTGCCGCGCGTTTTGCTTCTTTTGCTTGCACCACAATGCAGTGCTGAAAGAGGAGGAATCGACATAAAAACGCCTTCCTGGCAACGCCCAAATGCCCTCCTGCCGTGCAAACACTGGCAGCAGCAGCAGCAGCAGCAGTAAGTGCATGCCCACTGCCACCCCTTCTCCTTTCACACCTTGTATCAGCTTTAATCCAGTCCAGTGCTGCCTGCTGAGCAGCACTGACCAACACTGCCTGGGCCCAGGCTTTTATCTCTGAGGCCCCATTATGATGTCAGAAAGCTGGCTCTGGCTCCTGAGGTCTCCACTATGACACGTGCAAAGTTCCGTCTGAACTTTATATAAGACGGTGCGGCTCAGTCAGTCACTCAGTGTTGCCTGAGAGGGCAACACTGCAACAGCCGGCCCCCAGGCTGTCTTTTTTTTGCACAGCTAGTTGCCTCCAGGAGGCCACAAGAGGGAGACAAGGGACTGCAAAATGGAAAATATGCATCCACCAACTTTACAGACAACTTGTTCTCCTTGCTCCTACAACCTCCATCCTTGCACAGTTTGTTATTCTTCCAGGTAACATAGTAACAAATCCAAATTGCTGCTCTCTTTGTAGGCAAGCAAGGGTTTGTTGCAACTGCAATTCTTACTTCTTCTTGAAATGTAGGGACCACAGTACATTCCATCACATCCATCTAGTGTACACAGGTAGGTCCATTGTGACGGGCGGGCGGGCTGGCTGCTTTAATGGCTGTTTGCTGTTCCCCTACTCCACTCCACTATTTGACTATGGTGCTGCATCAATCAGTGGCTGGCTCAGGTGCAGCTCTTTAACCTACCTAGGAGGGAGGGTGGAGAGAAGACAAGGAAGGTGAATGAGCTGTTCCAATGTGAAATGCCGGAAACACAGAAACACAGACGACACAAAACAAGAGGTGGCAATGTATTAATTAATTGCATTTAATAAATTAGCTCATTATCACACATGACTGTACAAATGCATTGTCCAACAGGTGTTGAAATAATGGGATTAAAAGGGGAGATCCCATCCGAAAGACAAAAACAATGGCAAACACAAAAAGCACTTTTGGAATCTGATTTTAGTAAACACATAAGGAAAGGGTGCACCGGTCCTGGAAATACTGCAATACCAGGTCAATGCGTGGAGTGGACAGAGCAAGCTCTATTTCCATCTCCCTGTTCTAAAAATCCATTTAATATATGGTCCCCAGATAGGGGACGTATCAGATATTAAACTGATAAGAACAGATACTACACTTGATCTTAGCCAAAAGGCCGAGAAGCGATAACCCGAACGTGCCGCGCGTTTTGCTTCTTTTGCTTGCACCACAATGCAGTGCTGAAAGAGGAGGAATCGACATAAAAACGCCTTCCTGGCAACGCCCAAATGCCCTCCTGCCGTGCAAACACTGGCAGCAGCAGCAGCAGCAGCAGCAGTAAGTGCATGCCCACTGCCACCCCTTCTCCTTTCACACCTTGTATCAGCTTTAATCCAGTCCAGTGCTGCCTGCTGAGCAGCACTGACCAACACTGCCTGGGCCCAGGCTTTTATCTCTGAGGCCCCATTATGATGTCAGAAAGCTGGCTCTGGCTCCTGAGGTCTCCACTATGACACGTGCAAAGTTCCGTCTGAACTTTATATAAGACGGTGCGGCTCAGTCAGTCACTCAGTGTTGCCTGAGAGGGCAACACTGCAACAGCCGGCCCCCAGGCTGTCTTTTTTTTGCACAGCTAGTTGCCTCCAGGAGGCCACAAGAGGGAGACAAGGGACTGCAAAATGGAAAATAGGCATCCACCAACTTTACAGACAACTTGTTCTCCTTGCTCCTACAACCTCCATCCTTGCACAGTTTGTTATTCTTCCAGGTAACATAGTAACAAATCCAAATTGCTGCTCTCTTTGTAGGCAAGCAAGGGTTTGTTGCAACTGCAATTCTTACTTCTTCTTGAAATGTAGGGACCACAGTACATTCCATCACATCCATCTAGTGTACACAGGTAGGTCCATTGTGACGGGCGGGCGGGCGGGCTGGCTGCTTTAATGGCTGTTTGCTGTTCCCCTACTCCACTCCACTATTTGACTATGGTGCTGCATCAATCAGTGGCTGGCTCAGGTGCAGCTCTTTAACCTACCTAGGAGGGAGGGCGGAGAGAAGACAAGGAAGGTGAATGAGCTGTTCCAATGTGAAATGCCGGAAACACAGAAACACAGACGACACAAAACAAGATGTGGCAATGTATTAATTAATTGCATTTAATAAATTAGCTCATTATCACACATGACTGTACAAATGCATTGTCCAACAGGTGTTGAAATAATGGGATTAAAAGGGGAGATCCCATCCGAAAGACAAAAACAATGGCAAACACAAAAAGCACTTTTGGAATCTGATTTTAGTAAACACATAAGGAAAGGGTGCACCGGTCCTGGAAATACTGCAATACCAGGTCAATGCGTGGAGTGGACAGAGCAAGCTCTATTTCCATCTCCCTGTTCTAAAAATCCATTTAATATATGGTCCCCAGATAGGGGACGTATCAGATATTAAACTGATAAGAACAGATACTACACTTGATCTTAGCCAAAAGGCCTAGAAGCGATAACCCGAACGTGCCGCGCGTTTTGCTTCTTTTGCTTGCACCACAATGCAGTGCTGAAAGAGGAGGAATCAACATAAAAACGCCTTCCTGGCAACGCCCAAATGCCCTCCTGCCGTGCAAACACTGGCAGCAGCAGCAGCAGCAGCAGTAAGTGCATGCCCACTGCCACCCCTTCTCCTTTCACACCTTGTATCAGCTTTAATCCAGTCCAGTGCTGCCTGCTGAGCAGCACTGACCAACACTGCCTGGGCCCAGGCTTTTATCTCTGAGGCCCCATTATGATGTCAGAAAGCTGGCTCTGGCTCCTGAGGTCTCCACTATGACACGTGCAAAGTTCCGTCTGAACTTTATATAAGACGGTGCGGCTCAGTCAGTCACTCAGTGTTGCCTGAGAGGGCAACACTGCAACAGCCGGCCCCCAGGCTGTCTTTTTTTTGCACAGCTAGTTGCCTCCAGGAGGCCACAAGAGGGAGACAAGGGACTGCAAAATGGAAAATAGGCATCCACCAACTTTACAGACAACTTGTTCTCCTTGCTCCTACAACCTCCATCCTTGCACAGTTTGTTATTCTTCCAGGTAACATAGTAACAAATCCAAATTGCTGCTCTCTTTGTAGGCAAGCAAGGGTTTGTTGCAACTGCAATTCTTACTTCTTCTTGAAATGTAGGGACCACAGTACATTCCATCACATCCATCTAGTGTACACAGGTAGGTCCATTGTGACGGGCGGGCGGGCGGGCGGGCGGGCTGGCTGCTTTAATGGCTGTTTGCTGTTCCCCTACTCCACTCCACTATTTGACTATGGTGCTGCATCAATCAGTGGCTGGCTCAGGTGCAGCTCTTTAACCTACCTAGGAGGGAGGGCGGAGAGAAGACAAGGAAGGTGAATGAGCTGTTCCAATGTGAAATGCCGGAAACACAGAAACACAGACGACACAAAACAAGAGGTGGCAATGTATTAATTAATTGCATTTAATAAATTAGCTCATTATCACACATGACTGTACAAATGCATTGTCCAACAGGTGTTGAAATAATGGGATTAAAAGGGGAGATCCCATCCGAAAGACAAAAACAATGGCAAACACAAAAAGCACTTTTGGAATCTGATTTTAGTAAACACATAAGGAAAGGGTGCACCGGTCCTGGAAATACTGCAATACCAGGTCAATGCGTGGAGTGGACAGAGCAAGCTCTATTTCCATCTCCCTGTTCTAAAAATCCATTTAATATATGGTCCCCAGATAGGGGACGTATCAGATATTAAACTGATAAGAACAGATACTACAATTGATCTTAGCCAAAAGGCCGAGAAGCGATAACCCGAACGTGCCGCGCGTTTTGCTTCTTTTGCTTGCACCACAATGCAGTGCTGAAAGAGGAGGAATCGACATAAAAACGCCTTCCTGGCAACGCCCAAATGCCCTCCTGCCGTGCAAACACTGGCAGCAGCAGCAGCAGCAGCAGCAGCAGCAGCAGTAAGTGCATGCCCACTGCCACCCCTTCTCCTTTCACACCTTGTATCAGCTTTAATCCAGTCCAGTGCTGCCTGCTGAGCAGCACTGACCAACACTGCCTGGGCGCAGGCTTTTATCTCTGAGGCCCCATTATGATGTCAGAAAGCTGGCTCTGGCTCCTGAGGTCTCCACTATGACACGTGCAAAGTTCCGTCTGAACTTTATATAAGACGGTGCGGCTCAGTCAGTCACTCAGTGTTGCCTGAGAGGGCAACACTGCAACAGCCGGCCCCCAGGCTGTCTTTTTTTTGCACAGCTAGTTGCCTCCAGGAGGCCACAAGAGGGAGACAAGGGACTGCAAAATGGAAAATAGGCATCCACCAACTTTACAGACAACTTGTTCTCCTTGCTCCTACAACCTCCATCCTTGCACAGTTTGTTATTCTTCCAGGTAACATAGTAACAAATCCAAATTGCTGCTCTCTTTGTAGGCAAGCAAGGGTTTGTTGCAACTGCAATTCTTACTTCTTCTTGAAATGTAGGGACCACAGTACATTCCATCACATCCATCTAGTGTACACAGGTAGGTCCATTGTGACGGGCGGGCGGGCGGGCTGGCTGCTTTAATGGCTGTTTGCTGTTCCCCTACTCCACTCCACTATTTGACTATGGTGCTGCATCAATCAGTGGCTGGCTCAGGTGCAGCTCTTTAACCTACCTAGGAGGGAGGGCGGAGAGAAGACAAGGAAGGTGAATGAGCTGTTCCAATGTGAAATGCCGGAAACACAGAAACACAGACGACACAAAACAAGAGGTGGCAATGTATTAATTAATTGCATTTAATAAATTAGCTCATTATCACACATGACTGTACAAATGCATTGTCCAACAGGTGTTGAAATAATGGGATTAAAAGGGGAGATCCCATCCGAAAGACAAAAACAATGGCAAACACAAAAAGCACTTTTGGAATCTGATTTTAGTAAACACATAAGGAAAGGGTGCACCGGTCCTGGAAATACTGCAATACCAGGTCAATGCGTGGAGTGGACAGAGCAAGCTCTATTTCCATCTCCCTGTTCTAAAAATCCATTTAATATATGGTCCCCAGATAGGGGGCGTATCAGATATTAAACTGATAAGAACAGATACTACACTTGATCTTAGCCAAAAGGCCGAGAAGCGATAACCCGAACGTGCCGCGCGTTTTGCTTCTTTTGCTTGCACCACAATGCAGTGCTGAAAGAGGAGGAATCGACATAAAAACGCCTTCCTGGCAACGCCCAAATGCCCTCCTGCCGTGCAAACACTGGCAGCAGCAGCAGCAGCAGCAGCAGCAGCAGTAAGTGCATGCCCACTGCCACCCCTTCTCCTTTCACACCTTGTATCAGCTTTAATCCAGTCCAGTGCTGCCTGCTGAGCAGCACTGACCAACACTGCCTGGGCCCAGGCTTTTATCTCTGAGGCCCCATTATGATGTCAGAAAGCTGGCTCTGGCTCCTGAGGTCTCCACTATGACACGTGCAAAGTTCCGTCTGAACTTTATATAAGACGGTACGGCTCAGTCAGTCACTCAGTGTTGCCTGAGAGGGCAACACTGCAACAGCCGGCCCCCAGGCTGTCTTTTTTTTGCACAGCTAGTTGCCTCCAGGAGGCCACAAGAGGGAGACAAGGGACTGCAAAATGGAAAATAGGCATCCACCAACTTTACAGACAACTTGTTCTCCTTGCTCCTACAACCTCCATCCTTGCACAGTTTGCTATTCTTCCAGGTAACATAGTAACAAATCCAAATTGCTGCTCTCTTTGTAGGCAAGCAAGGGTTTGTTGCAACTGCAATTCTTACTTCTTCTTGAAATGTAGGGACCACAGTACATTCCATCACATCCATCTAGTGTACACAGGTAGGTCCATTGTGACGGGCGGGCGGGCGGGCGGGCTGGCTGCTTTAATGGCTGTTTGCTGTTCCCCTACTCCACTCCACTATTTGACTATGGTGCTGCATCAATCAGTGGCTGGCTCAGGTGCAGCTCTTTAACCTACCTAGGAGGGAGGGCGGAGAGAAGACAAGGAAGGTGAATGAGCTGTTCCAATGCGAAATGCCGGAAACACAGAAACACAGACGACACAAAACAAGAGGTGGCAATGTATTAATTAATTGCATTTAATAAATTAGCTCATTATCACACATGACTGTACAAATGCATTGTCCAACAGGTGTTGAAATAATGGGATTAAAAGGGGAGATCCCATCCGAAAGACAAAAACAATGGCAAACACAAAAAGCACTTTTGGAATCTGATTTTAGTAAACACATAAGGAAAGGGTGCACCGGTCCTGGAAATACTGCAATACCAGGTCAATGCGTGGAGTGGACAGAGCAAGCTCTATTTCCATCTCCCTGTTCTAAAAATCCATTTAATATATGGTCCCCAGATAGGGGACGTATCAGATATTAAACTGATAAGAACAGATACTACACTTGATCTTAGCCAAAAGGCCGAGAAGCGATAACCCGAACGTGCCGCGCGTTTTGCTTCTTTTGCTTGCACCACAATGCAGTGCTGAAAGAGGAGGAATCGACATAAAAACGCCTTCCTGGCAACGCCCAAATGCCCTCCTGCCGTGCAAACACTGGCAGCAGCAGCAGCAGCAGCAGCAGCAGTAAGTGCATGCCCACTGCCACCCCTTCTCCTTTCACACCTTGTATCAGCTTTAATCCAGTCCAGTGCTGCCTGCTGAGCAGCACTGACCAACACTGCCTGGGCCCAGGCTTTAATCTCTGAGGCCCCATTATGATGTCAGAAAGCTGGCTCTGGCTCCTGAGGTCTCCACTATGACACGTGCAAAGTTCCGTCTGAACTTTATATAAGACGGTGCGGCTCAGTCAGTCACTCAATGTTGCCTGAGAGGGCAACACTGCAACAGCCGGCCCCCAGGCTGTCTTTTTTTTGCACAGCTAGTTGCCTCCAGGAGGCCACAAGAGGGAGACAAGGGACTGCAAAATGGAAAATAGGCATCCACCAACTTTACAGACAACTTGTTCTCCTTGCTCCTACAACCTCCATCCTTGCACAGTTTGTTATTCTTCCAGGTAACATAGTAACAAATCCAAATTGCTGCTCTCTTTGTAGGCAAGCAAGGGTTTGTTGCAACTGCAATTCTTACTTCTTCTTGAAATGTAGGGACCACAGTACATTCCATCACATCCATCTAGTGTACACAGGTAGGTCCATTGTGACAGGCGGGCGGGCGGGCTGGCTGCTTTAATGGCTGTTTGCTGTTCCCCTACTCCACTCCACTATTTGACTATGGTGCTGCATCAATCAGTGGCTGGCTCAGGTGCAGCTCTTTAACCTACCTAGGAGGGAGGGCGGAGAGAAGACAAGGAAGGTGAATGAGCTGTTCCAATGTGAAATGCCGGAAACACAGAAACACAGACGACACAAAACAAGAGGTGGCAATGTATTAATTAATTGCATTTAATAAATTAGCTCATTATCACACATGACTGTACAAATGCATTGTCCAACAGGTGTTGAAATAATGGGATTAAAAGGGGAGATCCCATCCGAAAGACAAAAACAATGGCAAACACAAAAAGCACTTTTGGAATCTGATTTTAGTAAACACATAAGGAAAGGGTGCACCGGTCCTGGAAATACTGCAATACCAGGTCAATGCGTGGAGTGGACAGAGCAAGCTCTATTTCCATCTCCCTGTTCTAAAAATCCATTTAATATATGGTCCCCAGATAGGGGACGTATCAGATATTCAACTGATAAGAACAGATACTACACTTGATCTTAGCCAAAAGGCCGAGAAGCGATAACCCGAACGTAACGCGCGTTTTGCTTCTTTTGCTTGCACCACAATGCAGTGCTGAAAGAGGAGGAATCGACATAAAAACGCCTTCCTGGCAACGCCCAAATGCCCTCCTGCCGTGCAAACACTGGCAGCAGCAGCAGCAGCAGCAGCAGCAGTAAGTGCATGCCCACTGCCACCCCTTCTCCTTTCACACCTTGTATCAGCTTTAATCCAGTCCAGTGCTGCCTGCTGAGCAGCACTGACCAACACTGCCTGGGCCCAGGCTTTTATCTCTGAGGCCCCATTATGATGTCAGAAAGCTGGCTCTGGCTCCTGAGGTCTCCACTATGACACGTGCAAAGTTCCGTCTGAACTTTATATAAGACGGTGCGGCTCAGTCAGTCACTCAGTGTTGCCTGAGAGGGCAACACTGCAACAGCCGGCCCCCAGGCTGTCTTTTTTTTGCACAGCTAGTTGCCTCCAGGAGGCCACAAGAGGGAGACAAGGGACTGCAAAATGGAAAATAGGCATCCACCAACTTTACAGACAACTTGTTCTCCTTGCTCCTACAACCTCCATCCTTGCACAGTTTGTTATTCTTCCAGGTAACATAGTAACAAATCCAAATTGCTGCTCTCTTTGTAGGCAAGCAAGGGTTTGTTGCAACTGCAATTCTTACTTCTTCTTGAAATGTAGGGACCACAGTACATTCCATCACATCCATCTAGTGTACACAGGTAGGTCCATTGTGACGGGCGGGCGGGCGGGCGGGCTGGCTGCTTTAATGGCTGTTTGCTGTTCCCCTACTCCACTCCACTATTTGACTATGGTGCTGCATCAATCAGTGGCTGGCTCAGGTGCAGCTCTTTAACCTACCTAGGAGGGAGGGCGGAGAGAAGACAAGGAAGGTGAATGAGCTGTTCCAATGTGAAATGCCGGAAACACAGAAACAAAGACGACACAAAACAAGAGGTGGCAATGTATTAATTAATTGCATTTAATAAATTAGCTCATTATCACACATGACTGTACAAATGCATTGTCCAACAGGTGTTGAAATAATGGGATTAAAAGGGGAGATCCCATCCGAAAGACAAAAACAATGGCAAACACAAAAAGCACTTTTGGAATCTGATTTTAGTAAACACATAAGGAAAGGGTGCACCGGTCCTGGAAATACTGCAATACCAGGTCAATGCGTGGAGTGGACAGAGCAAGCTCTATTTCCATCTCCCTGTTCTAAAAATCCATTTAATATATGGTCCCCAGATAGGGGACGTATCAGATATTAAACTGATAAGAACAGATACTACACTTGATCTTAGCCAAAAGGCCGAGAAGCGATAACCCGAACGTAACGCGCGTTTTGCTTCTTTTGCTTGCACCACAATGCAGTGCTGAAAGAGGAGGAATCGACATAAAAACGCCTTCCTGGCAACGCCCAAATGCCCTCCTGCCGTGCAAACACTGGCAGCAGCAGCAGCAGCAGCAGCAGCAGTAAGTGCATGCCCACTGCCACCCCTTCTCCTTTCACACCTTGTATCAGCTTTAATCCAGTCCAGTGCTGCCTGCTGAGCAGCACTGACCAACACTGCCTGGGCCCAGGCTTTTATCTCTGAGGCCCCATTATGATGTCAGAAAGCTGGCTCTGGCTCCTGAGGTCTCCACTATGACACGTGCAAAGTTCCGTCTGAACTTTATATAAGACGGTGCGGCTCAGTCAGTCACTCAGTGTTGCCTGAGAGGGCAACACTGCAACAGCCGGCCCCCAGGCTGTCTTTTTTTTGCACAGCTAGTTGCCTCCAGGAGGCCACAAGAGGGAGACAAGGGACTGCAAAATGGAAAATAGGCATCCACCAACTTTACAGACAACTTGTTCTCCTTGCTCCTACAACCTCCATCCTTGCACAGTTTGTTATTCTTCCAGGTAACATAGTAACAAATCCAAATTGCTGCTCTCTTTGTAGGCAAGCAAGGGTTTGTTGCAACTGCAATTCTTACTTCTTCTTGAAATGTAGGGACCACAGTACATTCCATCACATCCATCTAGTGTACACAGGTAGGTCCATTGTGACGGGCGGGCGGGCGGGCGGGCTGGCTGCTTTAATGGCTGTTTGCTGTTCCCCTACTCCACTCCACTATTTGACTATGGTGCTGCATCAATCAGTGGCTGGCTCAGGTGCAGCTCTTTAACCTACCTAGGAGGGAGGGCGGAGAGAAGACAAGGAAGGTGAATGAGCTGTTCCAATGTGAAATGCCGGAAACACAGAAACAAAGACGACACAAAACAAGAGGTGGCAATGTATTAATTAATTGCATTTAATAAATTAGCTCATTATCACACATGACTGTACAAATGCATTGTCCAACAGGTGTTGAAATAATGGGATTAAAAGGGGAGATCCCATCCGAAAGACAAAAACAATGGCAAACACAAAAAGCACTTTTGGAATCTGATTTTAGTAAACACATAAGGAAAGGGTGCACCGGTCCTGGAAATACTGCAATACCAGGTCAATGCGTGGAGTGGACAGAGCAAGCTCTATTTCCATCTCCCTGTTCTAAAAATCCATTTAATATATGGTCCCCAGATAGGGGACGTATCAGATATTAAACTGATAAGAACAGATACTACACTTGATCTTAGCCAAAAGGCCGAGAAGCGATAACCCGAACGTGCCGCGCGTTTTGCTTCTTTTGCTTGCACCACAATGCAGTGCTGAAAGAGGAGGAATCGACATAAAAACGCCTTCCTGGCAACGCCCAAATGCCCTCCTGCCGTGCAAACACTGGCAGCAGCAGCAGCAGCAGCAGTAAGTGCATGCCCACTGCCACCCCTTCTCCTTTCACACCTTGTATCAGCTTTAATCCAGTCCAGTGCTGCCTGCTGAGCAGCACTGACCAACACTGCCTGGGCCCAGGCTTTTATCTCTGAGGCCCCATTATGATGTCAGAAAGCTGGCTCTGGCTCCTGAGGTCTCCACTATGACACGTGCAAAGTTCCGTCTGAACTTTATATAAGACGGTGCGGCTCAGTCAGTCACTCAGTGTTGCCTGAGAGGGCAACACTGCAACAGCCGGCCCCCAGGCTGTCTTTTTTTTGCACAGCTAGTTGCCTCCAGGAGGCCACAAGAGGGAGACAAGGGACTGCAAAATGGAAAATAGGCATCCACCAACTTTACAGACAACTTGTTCTCCTTGCTCCTACAACCTCCATCCTTGCACAGTTTGTTATTCTTCCAGGTAACATAGTAACAAATCCAAATTGCTGCTCTCTTTGTAGGCAAGCAAGGGTTTGTTGCAACTGCAATTCTTACTTCTTCTTGAAATGTAGGGACCACAGTACATTCCATCACATCCATCTAGTGTACACAGGTAGGTCCATTGTGACGGGCGGGCGGGCGGGCGGGCGGGCTGGCTGCTTTAATGGCTGTTTGCTGTTCCCCTACTCCACTCCACTATTTGACTATGGTGCTGCATCAATCAGTGGCTGGCTCAGGTGCAGCTCTTTAACCTACCTAGGAGGGAGGGCGGAGAGAAGACAAGGAAGGTGAATGAGCTGTTCCAATGTGAAATGCCGGAAACACAGAAACACAGACGACACAAAACAAGAGGTGGCAATGTATTAATTAATTGCATTTAATAAATTAGCTCATTATCACACATGACTGTACAAATGCATTGTCCAACAGGTGTTGAAATAATGGGATTAAAAGGGGAGATCCCATCCGAAAGACAAAAACAATGGCAAACACAAAAAGCACTTTTGGAATCTGATTTTAGTAAACACATAAGGAAAGGGTGCACCGGTCCTGGAAATACTGCAATACCAGGTCAATGCGTGGAGTGGACAGAGCAAGCTCTATTTCCATCTCCCTGTACTAAAAATCCATTTAATATATGGTCCCCAGATAGGGGACGTATCAGATATTAAACTGATAAGAACAGATACTACAATTGATCTTAGCCAAAAGGCCGAGAAGCGATAACCCGAACGTGCCGCGCGTTTTGCTTCTTTTGCTTGCAC